>NC_090265.1:420797510-421106135 GCF_040414725.1 Anabrus simplex | reverse complement strand
GCAGTCATCGCTGTGTAGATGTCGCAAAAGAATGCAAACGTACAGTATTTAATACTGAAGAAGGTAGGTACAGTAGGTAATGGTTGTTCTGCCCGAAGGCAGGTCCGAACCTCCGCAGAGGTGTTCCTGAGCCGGAGTTTACGTGCGGTAGGGTGGCCAGTTCCTTTCCGCTCCTCCATTCCCTTACCCCCACCAACAGCGCGTGGCAACCCATCCACCTCCTGACCACGCCCAATGTTGCTTAACTTCGGAGATCTCACGGGATCCGGTGTTTCAACACGGCTACGGCCGTTGGCTAATACTGAAGAAATATCACAAATAATGTGGCAATTAGAAAATGGGTAAACAAATGTCAGCATCGGGAAGGAATTGGGTTATCAAACTCAACGATTTCTACGAATTGGAAGGAGAAAGAGAACATAGCGTTTAAGCCAAGATCGTGTGCGACGTTATTGATCAATTTACATTGCTGCTACCTCCTTACTTATTATTCATATTTTGATGACATATTGTCGTACGTACTGTGTAAACATTAGAATAAATATTCTTCTGGGCCCCATTCCACAAATTCTGTGTTGAAAATACAGTACTTATTTCACTTATGTTTTTCTAATTTTTTATAATCTGTTAACTAAGCATGTAAGTGTGCAGCCTAAACCTTGCAGGTATGACATTTTTATAAACAACAGAGAAAGACCGGTTTGTGCGACCATCGCCTATAACGACCGTTATTTGACAGTTCCTTCGGAGTCGTTATGACCGTTTTCGACTGTAGTTGTTCTTAAATCCAAACCAAAATTCCTGCTGATAATCACACCAATACATATAAAGAGAATAGCACATTATATCAACAGGCATGAAATGCCCAGGACTGATCAATACGATGTCTCTAGCTGATAAACAATGACAAGTAGGGACTATATGCAAAAGGGAGCATGTCTCTTCTGGTATACTCTAAATTGCTGCGATAATTGGTAATTGTATCTTTTCAGCCCAACCCTCAGTATCAGTTCTCGTTCGACGTGAAGGATGACCAGTTCACCAACTACCAGAACCGCAAAGAGTCCCGGGACGGAAACAAGATCTCTGGGAGCTACAGCGTCGTCGACTCGGATGGCTTCATCAGGACTGTCAAGTACACCGCTGATCCTCTGGAGGTATAACAGCAAAGATCTTTAAAATACTCTTATCAGGGATCTAAACTAGTATAAAGCTTGGGCATCATATCGGCTAGCAGGACTTTGTGAGATGCAGGCTTGCTAGGGCACACGTACTGTAATTTACTTCTGGTAGGGGAGAATGTACCTGGCATCTATGCTGAAAACACATGTTCATCAATCCGACTGCTGGCCATGACGTAACAGTTTACATACATTCAAACCTTCGTGTAGCGAAATTATGTGTTCACATTCAGTAATATAATTCCGGGAATGGGAATGAAGAGTCGATCCCAATGGCTGAGCTACCGATTAATTGAAAATATGTGATATGAGAGGAAATATGACACTGTGGTCCTCAGTCAAATCATCATCATCATCATCCGTTTACCCTCCAGGTTCGGTTTTTCCCTCGGACTGAGCGAGGGATCCCACCTCTACCGCCTCAAGGGCAGTGTCCTGGAGCTTCAGACTCTTGGTCGGGGGATACAACTGGGGAGTATGCCCAGTACCTCGCCCAGGCGGCCTCACCTGCTATGCTGAACAGGGGCCTTGTGGAGGGATGGGAAGATTGGAAGGGATAGGCAAGGAAGAGGGAAGGAAGCGGCCGTAGCCTTAAGTTAGGTACCATCCCGGCATTCGCCTGGAGGAGAAGTGGAAAACCACGGAAAACCACTTCGAGGATGGCTGAGGTGGGAATCGAACCCACCTCTACTCAGTTGACCTCCCGAGGCTGAGTGGACCCCGTTCCAGCCCTCGTACCACTTTTTCAAATTTCGTGGCAGAGCCGGGAATCGAACCCGGGCCTCCGGGGGTGGCAGCTAATCACGCTAACCACTACACCACAGAGGCGGACCCTCAGTCAAATATGGAGGTATATAGGGGGGGTGTTAAGTAAGGATTTTGAGGTACGGTATGTGATTTGATTCAAAAAGGTACCAAATAAAATGTTTACAAAAAATGAAAAATGAGCTATTGGAGGAGCTTTATTTTTTGGGGGGGCTATGTGTTAGATCTCTCTGAATAAGCATACCGAGCAAAAGTACCAAATCCTAGTCATAGAGGTTCTCAAAGTTCACATTTGGTTTCAGTAAGTACCGTATCCATGTTGCAGTTGCTGCCGAGAAATACCATATCCATTCAACTAGTGATGTGGGCGATATTCGTCTAGTAAGTTTCTGAAATCTGTCATGGCAGTTTGGATTTAGTTCATGCTTTTTATGCTGCTAATGCACTGCAAATTAAAAATGATATGAGAGATGAAGAAGCTATTTTTACAGTTCTATTTTATATAGACTGTTAACTTACTATGTTATTGTAACAAAAATGTTTGAAAGCTGCGAATGTATGACGTTCGGTACCAAAACCTAATTGTATGTGGTGGTGGTTTAACGTCGCACTAACACATTGAAGGTTTTCGGCGACACAAGGATACGAAAGAGTAAGGACTGGAAAGGAAGCGGCCGTAGCCTTAATTAAGGTACAGCCCCCTCATTTGCCTGGTGTGTAAATGGGAAACCACGGAAAACCATCTTCAGGGCTGCCGACAGTGGGGTTCGAACCCACTATCTCTGGGATTAAATAATTAAACAGATATATTTGGAATGAAAGTAAAGAAAAGAATATAGAATTGGGTTACAACACTTTTAGAAAAAACTACAGTTAATATAGTAGTACGTGTGGAGCGTCCGTGGCTCAGGCGGCAGAGCGCCGGCCTCTCATCGCTGGGTTCCGTGGTTCAAATCCCGGCCACTCTATGTGAGATTTGTGCTGAGCAAAGCGGGAGCGGGACAGGTTTTCCCCATCATCTTTCATTCCAGCAACACTCTCTAATATAATTTCATTTCATCTGTCAGTCATTAACCATTGCCTCAGGCTTCGGCAGCCGGTACAATTCCTATCCTCGCCGCTAGATGGGGCTTCATTCATTCCATTCCTAAGCCGGTCGAACGACTGGAAACAGGCTGTGGATATTCTATTAATAGTAGTAGGCCTACGTAATTCGATTATCTCATATCCGTAAAAAATGTTAATAATGGATACGGTACTTATTAGAATGAAGCTCCACATATGAAAATGAATACGATAGAGTATTTGACGTCATTACAAAATCGTCTGGATCCCAAAAGAATAACAATGCAAGGGAGGGATGCAAAGTTTGAAAAATCGGCGATTTGAATTTTTATAAATCAATTCCGTCCTCTAGAACGTTTCAGTGTAGTTTTAAATAGTTGATCAAGAGCAGACCTATATTTTGTATCCGGCATATAAACCGCTTGTGTGGTAATAATAATAATAATAATAATAATAATAATAATAATAATAATAATAATAATAATAATAATAATAATAATCACCGGACGAGTTGGCCGTGTGGTTATATTTGCGCAGCTGTGAGCTTGGATCCGGGAGATAGTGAGTTCTAATCCCACTGTCAGCAGCCCTGAAGATGGTTTTCTGTGGTTTCCCATTTTCACACCAGGCAAATACTGGGGCTGTACCTTAATTAAGGCAACGGCCGCTTCCTTCCCACTCCTAGGCCTTCCCCACCCCATTGTCGCCATAAGACCTATCTGTGTCGGTGCGACGTAAAGTAAATAGCAAAAGAAAATAATAATAATAATAATAATAATAATAATAATAATAATAATAATAATAATAATAATAATAATAATAGCCTCAGCTACCGTGTGCAGACATTTCAATTTGACGCCACCTGGCTGTCTGCTCGTCAATTTCGACGTTCTGTTTTACTCTAGGCCCACTAGATGGCAGACCGAGTAAACCGGATCTCTCTTGGGCCTCTATAGCTGAGATTTTAATGAGTTTTGTCGGGTAAACACCAAATGTGTCACCAGAGATCTTTTACATGCCGACATCGTACGACATGGAGTGCCGAATGGACTTTTTTTCCGCCCGTCAAATATCCGACTACCTCTGCCGGGTTTGAAGCCGTTATCTTGGGATCCGGAGGCCGACACACTACCACTATTCCACAGAGGCAGCTGCTTGTGTGGTGTAATCAGGGCATATCAAACCACTTTGTTTACTCTTTTAGTAGAACACATTTATAGTTGATAGATATTGGAGTTTCTCTGCTTATTCCATGTCATATGAACCCAAGTGTTCTTATCTGTTGATTACACAAGCATTGTCGATCTCATTATTGGTGCAACAGGCTTTACAGGCATCACTAGAAATGATAGCTCCGAAGTAAACAAATCAAGAGTTCGGCTAGTCGTTCGTAATAGATGGTTTGGAAGGGTTAACATGTGGGCTGAGGTGTCTTATGTTGATGCTTCAAATCCAGTGGTGGAGAGGTTTAGTTTTGGAAATTTGTTTATCATTAAAGATAAAGATACGACGTGTTTAAAACAATGCAAACTAAACTAGAAATCTACGGTATGTTCTTTCATTGATTGTACATTTAGATGATTTGTATACTGCATAATTTGTACGAAAGTAAAACTTCCTAGGAAATTAAACTATTCAAACGAAAATAAATTAAGTATGCAACATCGTTACAATAAATGCATATTGGAATTTCTTCTTCTTCTCCATCTTCTTCTTCGTTCTTCTTCTTCTTAATCTGTTTATCCTCCAGGGTTAGTTTTTCCCTCGGACTCAGCGAGGGATCCCACCTCCACCGCATCAAGGGCAGTGTCCTGGAGCGTGAGACTTTGGGTCGGGGGATACAACTAGGGGGAATGAACAGTACCTCACACAGGCAGCCTCACCTGCTATTCTGAACAGAGGCCTTGTTGGGGATGAGAAGATTGGAAGGGATAGACAATGAAGAGGGAAGGAAGCGGCCGTGGCCTTAAGTTAAATACCATCCCGCCATTTGCCTGGAGGAGAAGTGGGAAACCACGCAAAACCACTTCGAGGATGGCTGAGGAGGGAATCGAACCCCCTCTACTCAGTTGACCTCCCGAGGCTGAATGGACCCCATCCCAGCCCTCGTACCACTTTTCAAATTTCGTGGCAGAGCCGGGAATCGAACCTGGGCCTCCAGGGGTGGCAGCTAATCACACTAACCACTGCTCCACAGAGGCGGACATATATTTGAATTTACGTAGGAAATATTACAACTTTAATAGTTTCAAGCAGAGGTAAATTAATTATAATGTTGCCTTTAATTTAATTTATTGGTTGTACAGGATTTTCATATCCCAATTACAGCAGCATTCTCTGTGATACAAAGTGAAATTAGGCCTACATATAAGTATTACTTAATATTACCTAGCCTAACTTAAATCTAATCTAAATTAATCTAACCTATATGATTATTGAAAAACTCCACAACTTTCCAGACATTCTGGATTGCCACAAGGACAAAATTTAACTACATAACAAAAAGGAAAGATCCGCCTCTGTGGTGTAGTGGTTAGTGTGATTAGCTACCACCCCCGGAGGCCCGGGTTCGATTCCCGGCTCTGCCAGCAAATTTGAAAAGTGGTACGAGGGCTGGAACGGGGTACACTCAGCCTTGAGAGGTCAACTGAGTAGAGGTGGGTTCGATTCCCTCCTCAGCCATCCTCGAAGTGATTTTTCGTGGTTTCCCACTTCTCCAGGCAAATGGCGGGATGGTACCTAACTTAAGGCCACGGCCTCTTCCTTCCCTCCTCAAGGCCCCTGTTCAGCATAGCAGGTGAGGCCGCCTGGGCGAGGTACTGGTCATCCTCCCCAGTTGTATCCCCGACCCAGAGTCTGAAGCTCAAGGACACTGCCCTTGAGGCGGTAGAGGTGGGATCCCTCGCTTAGTCCGAGGGGAAAACCAACCCTGGAGGATAAACAGATTAAGAAGAAGAAGAACGAAGAAGAAAATGCACTCTTCTTAGTAACTACGCCCCCTGCAGCAAGCTGGCGATCCTACGTTCGTTTACATCGACCTATCGTCGCTGACGATATGCCTGCCTGTATTGTAGTTGTTGGTTAAGGACAAACAAGTTATGCTGTTTCTTTCTGTTGGTTTTATAGGGCTTCAAGGCAGAAGTTACCCGTGAACCTACCAGTATTGTTGTGAAATTCCCCCAGCCGCAGCAACTCGCCCTTCCCCAACAGGGCCAGGGCCAGGCATCAATTCAGGACAGCCCTAGTGGACCCAGTGGACCCAGTGGACCTGGTGGTGCAGAGCTGAGCGCCAGACAGCAGGCCACCCAGCAGTACCTCCAGGTTAGTGTTCTTACCGTCTATCAACCTCTACTGAACCATATCCTCATTCAGGACTCTCCTAACGAATCCTGCAGAGTGGCTTAAGCCACACAACAGTGCTTTTACACCATCTTTGACATGACAAGATGTTCCAACCCCCTGTCCCAAACCAGCTGCAATGGAACTGCTACAGCGACGATCGTGAACTAGCATATCAATCAGCTCTACTCGCTGGATAGTAGGTTCAGGGATGATGAAGGGCGTCTTGTAACCTCCGCCATATTCCTACCGTCCGAAATAATAATAATAATAATAATAATAATAATAATAATAATAATAATAATAATAATAATAATAATAATAATAATAATAATCCACAGCCTGTTTCCAGTCGTTCGACCGGGTCAGGAATGGAACGGATAAAGCCCACCATCTTACGGCGAAGATAGGAATTGTGCCGGCTGCCGAAGCCTGTCGCACTCCTCTAGGGCAGTGGTTAATGACTGACAGATGAAATGAAATGATACTGGAGAGCGTTTCTGGAATGAAAGATGACAGGGAAAACCGAAGTACGCGGAGAAAAGCTTGTCCCGTCTCCGCTTTGTCCAGCACAAATCTCACATGGAGTGACCGGGATTTGAACCATGGAACCCAGCGGTGAGAGGCCGACACGCTGCCGCCTGAGCCACGGAGGATTAATAATAATAATAATAATAATAATAATAATAATAATAATAATAATAATAATAATAATAATAATAATAATAATAATAATAATAATAATAATAATAATGGTTGGAATCCAATCTCTCTGAAGGAACAGCTTTGTCAACTCGAGTTAACAGGCTTGAAATGGCCTACCAACTGACCAAGAATACGTATAATAAAAAGTGTCTCTCTCGTAATACTAAGATGAAGCACTACCAGACAGTCATCCGCCCTGAAGCCTTATATGCTTCAGAATGTCTAACATTCAACAGGAAGGGACTCATGGAAAAACTTGAAATCCAGGAAAGAAAGATAATGAGGAAGATACTGGGGCCAGTCAAGGAAGGGGACAGTTATAAAAGACGGCCTAACCAAGAGCTCTACAAGTACTGTGAAAGAATAACGAATGTAGCAAGGAAGAGACGCCTAGCATTCTATGGGCACGTCTACAGGATGCATCCTACCAGGTTGACCAACCGGATTCTCAGCTACTGGCAAAATAGGAAGACCAAGTCACCATGGTTGATGGAAGTGAATAAAGATCTACAGGAACTGGGAATAACAGAAGGAATCTTAAAGGACCGTACAGCACTCAGGAAGATGCTTAAACATAAGAAGTTCCAGGACAGATTATCAACAAAGAAGACTGGCGCCCTTTGGACAAAGGAGAGGAAGGAGCAACACAGCCTGAGGATGCGCAACTACTGGGCAAACATCAAAGCCCATTCCAAAATGCAATAGTTGAATGTCGTGGGCCTTAGCTGGCCTATACGAAACAAGAAGAAGAATAGTGGAGAAAGAACATTCTCACGTAATATTTTCAAAAAAAGAATTACTATCTAAGGATATAAGATAAGCTTAGTTCCGGCGAGATACAATTGTATCCCCAATCTTTCCATTCCCATTTCAGGCATGTTTTATGGAAGTACTTCATTTCAGACATTGGTGAACCTAGACTTATGTTTGTCTCCTCTCTTCTGTTCCAGACATCTGGCGTTCCCCAGCCTCAGTCACGAGTGTTCACCACATTGGTACATCCACACTCTCTTCCCAGCCCACAGAGGTTGGCTAACTTGCAGGCGCAACAAGCAGGGCAACAACAAGCCCAACAGTTTGCCCTGCCACCTACCGCTCCCCAGCCATACCAGGCGCCCGGTCTCGCCGCGAAATCAGCCAAGGCAGGAGCCATCGGCTTCGCGTCGCAGCAGCCAGGTGGCGGAAACGTCGTCTATCAAGCTTACCAACAGTAGATCTCTCACTGTGTGATATTAAATGACTTCAAACTTAGCTTTCATTATATCATTCTCATCATCATGGGAATCTTTTAATATCACGTCATATGAAAGTTTTCATCTCGATGCAAGTGTTAGGAAACTATGCGGGACGAACAGAATCACTTGCGGGTGAAGGTTATCAGCCTGGAAAACATTTACTGTAGTCTCCTTTCAGTAACTTAGAAGGAGTATGTTGTGAAAGATCCTGAAACGCTTCCTTTAAATATGATCAATGAGACCCCTTAGCCTATGCATGAGTAACTTTTACATTCTCCCCTCCTCCTCCTCTGATGGAAATCGGGATGGATACTCAAACAGGTCAAGTGAGGTAATTCAGGAGATAAAATTTGCAAGTGATATGGGTTGTAGACTTTTATTATTGATGTAATAATTGAGAGTATTTATTTAGCAATTCTGGTGCCATATTCTTATCGTCTCTGCGGGTGCACAATCGCGTATCTGACAATGCACTTCCTATCCATTATTTTCCTTAAGACCGGTCACGCCTCCCAGCCACATACGGGTATACAGACCATAAAACAATATTCGTTGTGTTCATTTGTCTGTGTGAATGTGTAAATGAAAATTAACCTTACCGTACCGGTACCTTACTGTATGAATGTATGTTTGCATGGCGTACTTAGGCACTCCTACAGTATATAAGGTTCATTTTACTTTACACATTAGCATAGGAAAATGAACACAACGAAAATTGTTCTAATGGACTGCATATCCATATGTGACTAAAATGCGTGACCATTCTTAAGAAAATTCATGAATATGAATAGAATTATCATATACCGGTGTTGTCACCCATGCTAAGGTTTCTTAGAACGTTATAAGCTACACGCAGAGAACATCTTAAAAATAAACTACAAAAATACGGAAACATGAAATAACAAGTATAGCCTTCTATGAAAGGACCTCCATGATCTTTCATACTACACTATCTTTATTACTTTATTTCACGTTTTCAATAAAATTCTCTCTCTTTATCTGTGAAATTAATCTCGTAATATATAACTACAGTATAAATAGTAACTCTAATGATAATCATTATTGGTACCGCTTCGTCTACATTTGGCGCGAGCTTTGCTCTATTAAGATCGTATTTTCCTCTTAATAATCTCACCTGCTATTCATTGCTTGTATTTACCACCGTGTTACATATGCTTACCCTAACAGAACCTAACCTTCTTATACATATCTGAAAACATATCCACCCTTATAAATACAAGTAAAAAAATTAGCCACAAATTGTCCATAGATGCACTTGGATTTTCACTTTTAATGTATAATTCCGATCTTCCTCAACTTCCTTCATATTCACATTCTCACAGCTTATAGCTGAGAAAATTAAGAACTTCGGCCCTGCTACAAAACTCTGGTTATTGGAGCTGATAAACAACTGCTTTTTGCTACTTATTTAACATCGCACTAACACATAGAAGGTTTTCTGCGATGGAAGGATGGGAAAGGGCCAGGATTAGGAAGGTAGCTGTCGTGGCCTTAATTAAAATACAACCCCAGCATTTGCCTAGTGTGAAAATACGGAGCGACGTAAAAATATCTTCAGGGTTGCCGAAGGTTGGATTCGAACCCACTATCTCCCGAATACAATCTCGCAGCTGAGCGACCCCAAACTCACAGTCAACTTGCTCGGTTATAAACAACTGTGTGAAATCTTGTATGATCTCATACATATGGAGAAAATCAAGGGCCATAGCCAAGCAAATATCGAAATGAGCCTAGAAGTTCCAGTCCAATCTCACTTCTGAGCCATATTTACACAGACTGATGGACAAAATAGAGCCATTTCTGATTTTACAGAAAGCCGGTTTCTGAAAAGGGAAGAAAAGCTGATCTTCACAGGTACTGAAACTTACTCAGCATATAGAATATGGGTTCTAAAGGCAGCAGATCACAAGAGCTGTGTTCATAGACCTCTCGTCAGTTTACGATACTGTTAATCAAGAAAATCATCACGAAGGAATTTAATATTACCTGTGTCATTTGAAACCTGCTTCAGAACTGCGGTCTCCTTGTTGAGCTCCAGGGGCAGAGAATCAAATGGAGAAGACAGAGGAATGGTGTGCCCCGAAGGAGTTTGCCGCACCATCGCTATTTATTATTTACACCAACGATCAGCGGTTGCCAGAAAATTTAATCTATGCCGATGATCGAGGCACAACTGTTCAAAGGGATAGTTTGAAGTTCGTCGAGCAGAAGTTGTCGGAAGCTCTTGACACACTCTCTGTATGTTATGTGAAGAACCAACTAAAACCTAATCCATACAGGAATCAGACTTTTGCTTCCTATCTTAAGAATAAACAGAGATTTTATAACTTTGAAAGTCAATTGGGGAGGAATGCCACTGGAGCACTGCAGCACTCTCAAATATACGGGAGTTACTCTTGTCTTTGTTTTAAAGTTCAGAAAATACTGCTCAAAAATCAAGCAGAAAGTGCCTGCTAGAAATAACAAAGTACGAACATTGATTGGAACAACTTGGGGTGCACATCCAAATGCAGTGATGAAATCAACTGAGAACGCATGCTGAATGTGGTATAAATCCTGCCACGCCAAAACACATGACAAATTATTCCTGGCTCCCTGCACCTCACACGTTTGGAAAAGCTGCACTGTCTTGATGGTATAGAGCTTTCTGACATCCTCTAAAAATAGCTGCCAGGAAAGAGAATATCAAGGAAATGACATCTCAGGCCCATCCCCTGTTTGACATCAACCAATTCGCCGACGTCTTAGCTCAAGAACGAACTTCTTAAGATCTCCTGAGGCACTTGCAGGTACATCACGGCAAGAGTGGCAGGCACAAGAAGTCAGCATATAAGTGAATGATTGAATGATTCAATGATGCCAGATGAACATCTCTCGCTGGTTACACACCAGATTGGATGACTTAGAAGTCACTCCACACACTGCGTTCAGGTATCGTGAAATGTAGGACACACCTGATGAAGTAGGGACTTCAGTGTGGATTCCACTTTGTGTGAATATGGAGAAGAACAGAGCAAAGCACACTTATTGCAATATGTTACATTCCCGGCCAGTTACACAACGTTAGACCTTGCATTTGAAGTGACCATCACTTGGTCCACAGAAATGTAATCCTGCGAACACACAGTGTAGCCGATGTACTGTATATGTATTCTTATTTTCTTAAATTAACATATCTCGCTTCTGGCACGCTAAATAAATAACCATTAGATCAACCCATGTTGAAGCTTGATCTTAAAGAAGGCCGATTCCTTTTATCAGCACGTATTTATCAATATTTAACTCCATCTTTTTAATAGTGTTCTATTTCAAATCTTTTCATCTTTTGCGAGTACTTTCTTCTTGGATTAACCACAGAGAAATACCTTATTACCATCAAGATTATTATAAATTTTCTACCTTACACATAACTCCGAGCTTCTTATAGCCCTGTTTCCTTATTCCTTCTGCACTTACAGAAATTATCCATACTTTTTATACTGTCCCCAAATTTCGTTCAACAGTTCCTCCTATCCTACAAGTTTACTTTTCTGCATTACTATCATTTATTAAATAATAGCATATTTTCAACATTGCCTACTTCACGATCTTGTCATCAAATTGGTGACAGAGTGGCTGCCAACCCAAAACTTGTGGCAACTCACCTTATGTCTTCTTCCTTTTTAACGTATTAAAAAATATTCTGATTAATGTTAACATAATTGCAATTATTGCAATTCTTTATACACTTAAACACCCTTACTATGCACGATTTTATCTGTCTTCTAACGACATTATTTGCTTCATGTTAGAATATTTCTTGTCTTTTCGTCTTTTAATACTACATTTCCTTTTGTATTCTTACTGTGGTCCACTCTATTTTCATCTCTTTTTTGTTGAGAAAATACATACACATTATTTTAATTCTGTTCCTTTAAAACGTGATTATATCATTTGACATTTATTTGCATTTCCTAATACATGCATTCTCATAACAAAAATATATCTGTGCCTACGTCATCATCGTAATTATTTGTCTTATTCTCATTCTTCTTTCTCTTTCCTGCTCCTACATATAATATTTATATTCTTGTTGAATTGTTATATTATTTAGAATATTCTCTTCATAAAGCATTTCATAAATAATCAATTCTCTGCTTTCATTTCACAGACGTATGACGTATCAACACTCTCACATGACTGCCTTCGTACTTTGTGTACGTTTTTCTCCATTTTCCCACTAATAACTATTTTCAATCTTACTGATATACGTAAATAATTAATAAACTTTCTGTGATTATTTTAATTAATGCATTACATCTTAAATTAATGAGATACGTGCATTTCCATTGGTTTATATTTAGAGCGCTCTGCAAGTCTCTGTAAGAGATGACAAACACATTTCATAATCCTTGCTTTGCAGCCTTATATAACTCTGCAATTCTTACCCTAGATAATTAGTATTATCATCTTTTTCTAGGTCTACTATTAGTGTCCATATCTATCGCCTTTTCTAGCTAATATCTCCTTACGTGTTCACATCACGTGGCTCATCATCTAGGTAACTTGAGTTAATGTGTTCGCTCGTAGTCTGAACTTTCTATCTTCATTACAGATCTTCTCTAGCTATTCCATCTCTGTTAGTTTAATTAATTAAAAGCATGCTTATTACTTTTATTAATTTTACAAATTTCTACTCAGGACGTTTTGTCATGTCATGCTATTTAATGTAATCTAGTATCAGAGCTCTTCGGTGAATAGAATCTATGTGTGGCTCACAGATCATCTAAAGTCTAGTTTTCTGGAAGAATAGCATATTTCGTTGGTGGTAAGTGCCAGAAACATACATGTGTTTTCAACACTTTAAACTGATATTGCTTGGTAGTACAGTATTCTTCATGTGCATTCAACCCCTTTGCTGTGTTCTTCAAGATAGTAAACTTGTACTGTTTTAAACTTGTAGAATCATGGAGGTACCTAGGAACCAATAACATCTGTGCTGTAAGGGACATAAAGTCAGGTGCTTTTAACAATCGCATCTTCTTCCGTAAATCCATATAGCGTCGTATTACCGTTAAGTATAATTAAGTAGAGATGGTTGAAGTTTGCTTGTGCAGTAGATAGTCCGAAATGGCAATATGAAAATTCACTTTCCATCGGGGATTTTAAATATCGATGAGTATTCGAATTTTGAGAGCATTTGTGACGTCTAAAATTTCACGATTATTCCTGTCATCGAGCGATACTGATGGCATATAACAACGTACGTTTATGAACCTACATCCTAAAATAATATGCTTCTTCTTGGACTCCTTTGCACACTCGATGAGTGTCGTCTTCTGTAACTTCTTTCTTTCTTTCTTCCTTCCCCACTCTTCCCATAATTCAGTGCAATCATTTCTAAGCGTTAATAAGAAGTAGCCCTGAATGGTCTTCCAGAACCTCTTTTTCATGTTTAATTTATCCCTGTCTTTTCCATTCATTTTATTTCAGTTTTGGTGAGTGTTTAGTTTTGAGTATGTTTCTTTCTTTCTTTCTTTCTTTCTTTCTTTCTTTGTCTCTTTCTGTGTCTCTTTATCATCTTATCCAGTCACTTTTCTCACACTCTGGTGTGATCTACGGCACATATGAGGCCGCCTCAGTTTTACGACCGGGTGAACTTCCTGAACCAAACCTGTATGGAGGAATCTTCTTTCCCTCTTCCTTTCTTTCTTTAGTCGTCTTTCTTATTTTCTTTATACTCACCGATAATAATCAATAAGGTATTAAAACTACTTAACTAGACTTTTATCTTCGGTGTTATTTTGCAAAACATCGAAATAAAATACTTTCGATAGATAGAAATAACTAGCACCAGGTAGTTTGTGAGTAAGTTTTCAGGTGTCCAATACATATTATTTTTCTGCATTGGACCAGGTCCTCAGTTAATTTTTTAGGTAACATATTTTACACTTCAAAAATATTCCCACGTGGTATACGGATAATAGTCTGTAGGGGCATGGTAAATGACTTCCTGTAATGAATAAATATTTTCATAAAAACAGTACGCTAATCCACTTGATACATATAGATGCATTAATTTTTGACGATAACTTCTTAATTTCTTCTATGTTCTGATAATATCTGTAAAAAATTACAGAAACTTCATGCTCTCTAAAATTTCATAGTTGTACATACCTGAGAAGTACGTGTATTCAATTTTCATATTACCATCAGGAAATTAAACTAGCGAATGTATGAAAATTTTCTAAACAATTAATTAAAATAGAGCATGCTATTTGGTCCATTGATTCTGTAGAATTCAATATTAAGGATGGATTTATAACATTTACAAAGATCAGAATATGACTGCGATGTAAGATGTAACTTTCATCCATGAATGGGTTACAAAACATACATCTTATTGTAGTATTTGTACTATTGCTTTCACTAATTTTTCATACATCACTATCTCTGTAACTTTGAAATTTGAATTTAAAATAGGTGTAATTAAACATTATGTGGTTATCTAAATTTTACTTTCCAATGTTTCTAAAGGAAATTTTACAAATCAGAGAATTAAAAGTCACTAAATCGATCTCCATTAGCAATTCCTAAATTTCTAAGTGCCTAGTTTTGCCTTACCTTAGGCTGTTGAGTGTATAATATTTATATAGCTCGAATTATCAAGAGTAAAAGTGTAATCTCTCTGCAAATAACCAATAGTCCTCGAGTTAGTTATCACACACCTTTTACTGTAATACCTAATTCTGTTGAAATTTATGAACTGTAGAATTCTTTTAGAAGAATAGAACATCGGAAAGATTACTGGACTCTTTCTTCGTGCCGTGTGAAGTGCTTCCACCTTTCTACTATAGACTGACTACACTCATGAGCCATGAAACAGATACAGTAGCTAACACTTGCAAGATTTGATTAAAATTATATTTCTCGGTGCCATGAAATCAAAATAATTCTATCAGTGATAACATTTGGCTACTTTATGAATCTTTTACTACAGAAAATTTCAGACTGAATTCACATTCCCGAATCATCTACATTTCAACCCATCGAATTACTTGTGTATGTATGTGATTTTCACTGAAACTGTATATCAGTATGTGATTGTTAAATGACTTCTATATAATAGGATCGATGTAAGTTTTGAATCACCTAATTTTATTGTAATATTGTGTGTTTGAAATAGATGTACATTTTGTGTACATTAAATAAATTGTAAGTTTAATAAATATTTCAAAAACAAGTCTGGAATTTATATCCCACTCCTAGCACTGACTCGACAGCCATCCCAATTTATATGTACTTGGGCCAATCATCTCGATGTTATACCACTGAAAACAAAGGTCATCATTTTAGATATCTGGTGTTCTAAGGGGTAAACAAGTTTATCAGCCCTCTGGTGTGTAGTCTCGATCACCTAAACAAACTCAGTCCAAGATAAATCTTAGATGGTTTTATTCTGATTATGCACACCTTTTCCATTCCTTGCCCAAATATAGTGCTGTACAGGCCGATATCACAGAAATGAAGGTCATTCCACACATTTCCTCAAAGAAAAAGAAAACAAACTGTGCTTCACAGTCCCTTCAACTGAACAACAACCAGAAGCAATTGAAAAGAAGAGCCTTGGATAGGAAAACTGGGTATCTTAAGTGCATTTTATGAAGAGAATTTGGACGTAAGTGATAGAAATCTATGAAGCGAAAGCACATGGAACGTAAGCTAGGGTCCCTGGTTGAGCGTAAAATAGAGAATTGAAGAAGAAAAATGTTTTGGACAAATGAATCAGAAAGTACCAGATTCATCATTAATGACAAGAATGTGTCTCCTCTGCGTCTTCATTATCGTACCACACCTTTAAGACAAGTGTGTGATACGGGTTCGGTCTTCGATGGTGGTCACATTTTCAGTTGTTTCGTCTTAGAATAAAATCATGTCTGTTGTGATTAATTAGAGGCATCATATAACAAAAGATTGTCTCGTAATTGGAGCAAGGAGTTCCTTATCTCCGATAGAGGAAATTAGAATAGTTACCAGAAATTTGTAGTCTATTGGGCGTGATGGCCAAATGACACATGCATTGGCTCCAAGTCAAGATGACTGCGGTTCGAGTCCTGGAAATGCATATACCGGTAGGATTTTTGAAACGTAAAGTCACGTCCTACGTTCAGGCAAAACTGGAAGTCTGATATCTGTGATAGCGATATCAATAGTCATGTAAAACTACAAGCTTGATTTTTTAACTCCAATAGGCTTGAGGATACTATGTACTGCATATCGTCTATATCTCTGAAAGGCATTTCAATTATGAGACACCATCTCTACAGCTAAGGAAATAATCCATGTAATATACTTTTTCTTCATGGGGGGAAGGTTTTGTTCGTTAATGAATATTTTTTAATATTGTGAAATAGAATGGTTATACATACTAGCTGCTCCCTACCTCCCACTGCCGTCAGAATATATTAATATTGAAGTTCATGCTCTTTTTTTTTTTGCTAGGGACTTTACGTCACACCGACACAGATAGGTCTTATGGCGACGATGGGACAGGAAAGGCTTAGGAGTTGGAAGGGAGCGGCCGTGGCCTTAATTAAGGTACAGCCCCAGCATTTGCCTGGTGTGAAAATGGGAAACCACGGAAAACCATTTTCAGGGCTGCCGATAGTGGGATTCGAATCTACTATCTCCCGGATGCAAGCTCACAGCCGCGCGCCTCTACGCGCACGGCAGTTCATGCTCTACAAGGTCTCGACACATAGCATAAGATTGTATTCAGTTCGCGCTACAACTCAAAGTGTACTTCAAAACAAGTGGACGGCATTAAGAATAAAGGAATCAACCATTCGTATTTATAAAAATGATTTGTAGGCATTTTTATTGTTGTTTACCACATCTACTTTCAGCAAAAGTAAACAGTCCTAAACACCCATTTTTAATTATATTCTTGTAGAAAGTTTTCATGATATGAAGTGAAACATTTCTGTTTCAGAATAAAGGATCCTGGTAGTATACATCATTACTTTCAGCTTTACAGAAAATGGACCATTTTATATTCAACCACTGGCGAATGGTTCCTTTATATGAAATACCTTAATCCATTTTATTCAGTACAAAGAATCCACTGGTTTAACTTTGACTTCAGTTTTTTTTTTTTGGGAATGTACTCCGTGATGGTTGGTTCCTTTCTGATTAATGATGTCCAAAGGTATGAATTATCCACAATTAAACACTGTTTTAACACTTCCATTAGGGGTAAGGGAGAGGCCCTAGAGTAACTCTGTTTTCGCGTCCATTCTCTCTTCCATTATCTTTCTCCATTCCATCCATATCTTTGGCTGAACCGTCAGCGTAGTAGTTTTCATTTGAGAGGACCCTGGGTTAGATTCCCGGCCGGTCCATGGTTGGCTGTTTGTGTTCGTGTTAATATGCATTTACATATTATACAACACTTCAAAGCAAAAGCCACCACTCAATCACGCAATAGTGATTACATCCCTCTACATACGATTAGATTAGACAGGAAATCGAAATATCGATTACCTCCAGTAAGATCACTATTCTAACATTTAACTGTAATTGAAATGAAAGCAGATAATGGCATACATGGGTTCCCAAACGCTGAGACGAATATTTACGAGGACACCAAGACAAACCTTCTGTAAGAACATCACTAGGATCAGACTATGATTATGATAAGAACATCACAGACGACGTTGACCACTCCCTTCACTGATTTCCCATGTTACCCAACTCAGCTCGAGAATAGGAATGGGATCTTTACAAATACTTACGGAACTACTGCAATAATCTATATCTATCTTACTTCTTACTATATATAAAAATGGATGTACAGTATGTATGTGTGTAAATGACACATCTCCTCCTTAACCACTGGAGCAATTTCAATCAAATTTTGAACACTTATTATTTGCTATCCGGAGACGAGCACTGTGGGGGTAAGCCACCTCTAGCCCCTTAGGCGTGGGGAGTTAGTGGGGTAAGGTAAACAAATAATCGAAAATAGGGTCGAATCCATAGTTTTTGGGGTCGCTGAGGTGAATAGTGACACTCCCGATTTAAAAAAAGTCAAATTTCTGCTCCCATTTGGGTGGGGGGCGAGGGGGACTGATATATAAAATTAAACGAAAATAGTGTCGAATACGTAGTTTTCGGGGTCGTCGAGGTCAATTGTACACTCCGGATTTTTAGTATCAGGAGACAAACCACGTGGGGGTAAGACAGCCCAGGAAACCTTAGGGGCGGGGGACATGGGGGGTCAGATGTACAAATTAACGAAAATAGTGTCGAATCCATACTTTTCGGGGTCGCTGAGATGAATAGTGACACTCCGGATATTTTAAAGTCCAAGTTCACCCCCCTTTTGGGTGGTGGCGAGGGAGGAGTGATATGTAAAATTAAACGAAAATAGTGTCGAATACATAGTTTTCGGGGTCGCCGAGGTGAATTGTACACTTCGGATTTTGAGTATCAGGAGATAAACCATGTGGGGGTAAGGCAGCACAGGAACCCTTAGGGCCCCAGGGGGGTGAGGGGGTCAGATATACAAATTAACGAAAATAGTGTCGAATCCATGCTTTTCGGGGTCGCTGAGATGAATAGTGACACTCTGGATTTTTTTAAAAGTCCAAGTTCAGTCCCCCTTCGAGTGGGGGCGAGGGGGGAGTAATATATAAAATTAAACGAAAATAGTGTCGAATACATAGTTTTCGGGGTCACCGAGGTGAATTGTACACTCCGGATTTTTAGTATCAGGAGGCAAACCACGTGGGGGGTAAAACAGCCCAGGAAACTTTAGGGGCGGGGGGGGAGGGGTGAGATATGAATATAATAGAAATAGCCTCGAATCCATACTTTTCGGGCTCGTTGAAACGAATAGTGACACTCCGGAATTTTTAAATGTCCAAGTTCAGCCTCTTTCGGGGTGGGGGCGATGGGGAAGTAATATATAAAAATAATGGAAAATAGTGTCGAATCCACAGTTTTCGGGGTCGCTGAGATGAATGGTGCCACTCCGGATTTTTAGTATCAGGAGACAAACCACGTGGGGGTAATACACCCCGAGAAACCTTAGGGACAGGGGGGAAAGGGGGCTGAGATCCAAAAATCATCAAAAGTAGTGTTGAATCCATACTTTTCGTGGTCGCTGAGATGAATAGTCACACTCCGGAATTTTTTAAAGTCCCAGTTCAGCCCCCTTCTTGGTAGGGGGCGATGGGAAAGTGATATATCAAAATAATCGAAAAGAGTGTCGAATCCATAGTTGTCGGGGTCACTGAGATGAATAGTGAGACTCCGGATATTTTATAAGTCTAAGTTCATCCCCCTTTGGGGTGGGTGGCGAGGGGGGAGTGATATATAAAATTAATCGAAAATAGTGTCGAATACATAGTTTTCGGGGTCGCCGAGGTGAATTGTACACTTCGGATTTTTAGTATCAGGAGACAAACCACGTGGGGGTACGACACCCCAGGAACACTTAGGGGCGAGGGAGGCTAGGGGGTGAGATATAAATATCATCGAAAGTAGTGTCGAATCCATACTTTTCGTGGTCGCTGAGATGAATAATGGCACTCCGGAATTTTTTAAAGTTCAGGCCCCTTCGTGGTGAGTGGCAATGGGAGAGTAATATATAAAAATAAACGAAAATAATGTTGAATCCATAGTTGTCGGGGTCGCTGAGATGAATGGTGAGACCCCGGATATTTCATAAGTCCAAGTTCATCCCCCTTTCTGGTGGGGGTGAGGGGGATTCCGATTTAAAAATAATCGAAAATAGTGTTGAAGCCATAGTTTTCGGGGTCGTTGAGATGAATAGTAACATTCCGGATTTTTAAAGTCCAACTTCAGCCCCCTTTGGCATAGAGGGTGAGAAAGGGTGAAAAATAAATTGTCAAAAATGTCCAAGGTGATAGACTTGTGTATGTTCCAGTATAACTTTCAAGTATGACTTACTACCTGGAAAACATACTGTGGGAGTAAGAAGCCCCTAGAGCCACTACAGAAGCGGGTGAAATATAATCCATATTAATAAATAGAAGTCAGTTTGGCGCGATCTATATACACTGTACTATATACTGTATATATATAAATTAAGGCATAAAAATGAAAACAGACGTGAATTAATGAGACCATTCTAAGCATCCTAGAAACTTAAAACTTGGTACCATACAACCTGATGACTTCAGGATCCCTAGAAAAATCTAAAATTCTCAAAATTCTCTGAGAGGGACACGCTGGGAGTTTCAAATCTGCATAAGAACAAAGTCGGTGATATTTATCCAGAACGATAACCTATAGGTTTCATGGGCTTAAAAGTTTCCTGAAAATCCTAATTTTTAACCTCCTCCCGCATATCAAGATGGCAGCACAATCTCCCAGACGAGTTAGAAAATTGAAATTTGGCAAAATTATAGCTTTTAGCCTGTAACCGACGGAAAATTTTTTTACTCCCGGAAAATAACGAAATATGTAGGCAATTTTTATGACGGTGCAGACCTTCCTTTCGAAGTATTTGGTGGCTAAACGGTAAGTCGTATCACAAAACGGATGGCACAATATCTGTTCAATTTGGAGTGATCTACAACTTTGGTCCAATGACTTTTTGTCGTATCCCTATCACTTATGTTAAATTTGGCTCTATTTCTGGATTTACCTAAATTTTGCACTTTGTACACGTATAATTGATGGTTTGATTCACTTATAGGAAAGATGGGATCATCAAATTCTACACGAATATCGGCCCACCCAGCCAAATTCTATTTTTGAAGCTGTCGCATAAGTATCTGAATAGTAATTCACTGTGTAAAAACCTTACACAAATTTCACCCTGTTCAACGTTTCTAAAATAATCTTGCCTTAAAACAGATGAGATACGAGGAAATATCATAGGGCCAGCCATTTAGATCGCTAAATGAGGCCAGAGGCGTCTTTTCATACAATGCGTTTTTCAATATGAATGCACCGTTCAGCAGCAGTTATTCTGTAAATGAAGGTGAACGTGCATATACTTCTGTATATCGATCTACATTTATTAATTTAAGTCGATTTGTAGCGATCTAGAATGGGGTGTGTCTTACATTGTAATTAATACTTTACAAATCAATAGTGACTGTCAGCAGGAGGGCGCCTGTTGTTGTAATCAGTACTCCCCACATCGACTTTAACTAGCAATAGGAATATGGTCCTTCTCCAACGCCTGTGTACCATTGTAACGTATAATTCCCTTCTTGATTTGACTAACAGAAGGCAAGGGAGCGTGCATTTATTTAAAACTCTTTTACCTGATTCTCTTTATCATTAGGTATATCATAAACAAATTTACCCATCAAAATGTGACTGACGTTACGCATAGTGAATTGCGGCAGACAAGTGGACCTGTCGTTATCATCACAACTCTGCAACTCGCACTTTACATTGGAAACAACGTCTGCGGACCTCCCTATGCTTTTTCTCGGATAACGCCAAGAGACATGCAATTAAACAATTCTTATTTACTTCATGTACAGCAATTTACTTCGATATCCGTATACATTGTAAAATACGTAGCGAAGCAACGGGTACATTTGCTAGTAAATAATAAAATTAACGCCATCACCCTACAGGTCATGAAGACCCTTGGAGGAGTGGAAGGCTAAGACTTCCATTTTCCGTAAAGTCGGCACTAAGCTGGATATAACGATTAGCCTTATGCTCCAGAAAATAAGCTGGTACTCATTTCAGGTATAGTGTGAGTAAATACCAGGCCCACGTGGCTCTCCAAAATTGGAAGTCTCACTTGTAGATCTTTGGACTTCATGACGGGGTAGCGATTCCACGTCCTTCAGCTGAACCAAACACGCCCTTACCACCTCATATAAGCAGCCCCGAACCAAGAACAAATACATACAATAACACAGAAGAAGGTGTCTTGACTACATTATGCAATATTATCACGTATTTTCTCGTGTCCGATTCCGGAGGCGCTCAAATTTAAATTCTTGTTACTCATCAGCAAAGGGTTACTGAACTCAGTCAACAGTTACATGTGCCTCGTTTTAGTGAGTAATCTGCACTATAATGCTTCATAGTCTGTCGGGCTGAGCTATTGAAATGATAGAGCGTTGGATTTTTCAATTCTAGTAAGGTGGTTTTCCGTGGTGTAGGGGTAGCGTGCCTGCCTCTTACCCGGAGGCCCCTGGTTCGATTACTGGCCAGGTCAGGGATTTTTACCTGGACCGGAGGGCTGGATCGAGGTCCACTCAGCCTACGTGATTATAATTGAGGAGCTATCTGCCGGTGAAATAGCGGCCCCGGTCTAGAAAGCCAAGAATAACGACCGAGAGGATTTGCCGTGCTGACCACACGACACCTCGTAATGTGCAGGCCTTCGGGATGAGCAGCGGTCGCTTGGCAGGCCAAGGCCCTTCAAGGGCTCTAGTGCCATGGGGTTTGGTTTTGGTTTTAGTAGGCTGGTTTTCCGTTTGTTGATATTTGACGGTGTTCATTTACACCACTCGTGTGTCGGTACATAACGGCAGGTAAAGAAAAGACATCGGAATAACATTTCCAGTACTTAGCTGCATCCGAAAGTCGCAGAATGAGGTAGTAGGATATAAAACAAAGATCATTAATTTTTCTCACAGCAGCGTAGACAATCCCATGAGTTGTGACGTGTGTGAAGGTTTATTTCATGTGATGTCGGGCAAGAGCTCACGTATGCAGGACTGTATGCATTGGCTGCTCAGCAATTATGCATGTTTAGATTGAAATGCACATGCGAGCATGTCTTCAGCTAAAGCTGCTTCTGTTATTTCCTGTGAGTGTAACCAACAGGGGAGAAAGGACACAGCACTGTCTATTTTATTTAATGCATTTCTTACTTGGCCAACCCTGGACTATATTTCCTCATTACAGTCAATGTTACAGTGTGTTCTAAATACTTGTACTTTGTCACTCTCTATAGTGTCTCTCCACCGATTATCAAGCTCTCTTGGTGTTGCACTTGAGATGCTACCATAAGGCATGTCTTGCTCACAATGAGTTTTGAACCCTTTTGGTTACTTGCCTCCACGACTCGGATGGCCAATTGCTGTAAATCTTCTAGACTTTCTGCACACGGCAATGTTTCATTTGAAAATTTTAAGTTGCTGGTTCTTTTACCATTAACTTTAATTGCTGCTGTGTCTTCAGCTAAAGCTGCTTCTATTTCTTCCTCTGAGTGTAGATTAACCAACAGGGGAGAAACAACACGGCACTGTCTAACACCACGTTTTATTACTACCTCCACAGAAACCGTCCACACCGGGCGAGTTGGCCGTGCGCGTAGAGGCGCGCGGCTGTGAGCTTGCATCCGGGAGATAGTAGGTTCGAATCCCACTATCGGCAGCCCTGAAAATGGTTTTCCGTGGTTTCCCATTTTCACACCAGGCAAATGCTGGGGCTGTACCTTAATTAAGGCCACGGCCGCTTCCTTCCAACTCCTAGGCCTTTCCTATCCCATCGTCGCCATAAGACCTATCTGTGTCGGTGCGACGTAAAGCTCATAGCAAGCAAGAAACCGTCTACCTTTCTTTATGACTGCAATCTAATTGTAATAAATATTGCTGATTCGAATGTCCTTCATGTCCAAGTTCTTATTTCTGAGCATCTGAGTGAGGCAGTCATAACAAACTTTCTCGAAAGCTTTATTCTGATCCAAAAAAGTAGGCATGCACTGGTTGTTTGACATCTAAATATCTCTGAGCCAATACAATAAAGGGAAACACAGCTTCTCTTGTTCCCATTGCATTTCTGAAACATAATTTTGTTTCAATGATATCCTGCTCTAATTTTCTGAATGTCCTTCGGTGGATAAAGTTTAGGAATATTTTGAGAGTGCGGCTCATGAGGGTGCTTGTTCGAAGATCACTGCATTGACGGGCATTTGAATTATTTTGTAATGGGAAAAATACGGTCTGTAGTCATTCATGGGGAATGACTACTTTGTTGAAGATCGAATTAAACAAGTTTACAAGGACATCAAAGTTGTTCTTCATTGACGAGTTTCAGTATGTCAGCTGGTATGAGGTCAGGACAAGGTGCTTTAGTAATTTATGACAGACACCAGAGGTAAAACGCCTTCCTGTGGTTATTATTACGTACGAAACGAATAATTATCAGAAAATGTTTCTGAAATAATAAAACTACCTTCGGTAGATTTTTCCGCACAGGCAAGAAGTTGTTATACTAATTTCCTCCCATTTTCTGTTTCTAAGTATTATTTGGATCAATAAGTATAAATTTTCTTACACACTTCTTCTGTCCTTGAGAGCGCCTCTTTGTAGTATTGGAACTCCTTGAGTTGTCTCTGTTCTTCTCCGTGGTGTGTTCTCAGCAGGTTCTCAACATCCTTCAGTTTTCCTAAATCCACTTTCCTGAGATTTCCTGGTGAGATGACATCAGGAATTGTATCAGCTACAGAACATTTCTTTTTTACTAAGGCATCTCCAACAACCAACGTCGCTCTTGTAAAATTGTTCACCTTTAATATTTTTTATTTTTCGCATGATGCTTCAGAATTATGCGTTTTAAGGCTGACATCTGGAAATGCCGAAATCCTGTTTGGTTAAGTTTAGTATTAGCCTCCTTATTTCAGTACAACATTTGAAAGTCCAATGCTGTTTTTAACAAGGCAGTGTTATTCTTCATCATTTCCAGATAATCTTCAGGATTGGGTATACCTTCATGTAGTTTGACAGCCTTCTCTGAATCTCCAAATACCTTATCAGAAGGAATGAAAGAATGTCTTCTGACAGGGAAGTAAAATTTATGTTCGGTGATACGTCCGATGCTTTCAGTAGTCACTTCATGCCCACGGATAGAAGGACTTTATTTTTATTTTGTCCGGCGCATCCATTGGACAATTGTCTGACTTTATTGAATTCTGACGTATCTATGGCCTGCAAATAATGATACAAAGCAGAGGAGACCTGGTCAGCTCCTTTAGTAAACTTGTCTTCAGTTCAGACGTAACTAAACAGTTTCTAGGTGTGGAAGGAGCTCGTGATTTTCCTTCAACCACTGTAAAATCGTGCACGAGAGCTGTCTGCTGTAACAAGCCTGTTGATATGGTACCTTTGGCAGTACCAAATGTTTCTGAAAATCAAACGAAAGTATCAGTACATCTGGATCAGGGCATCTCAGAGCTTCATACAATACTTGAGCTCTCAACTTATGAATCTTTCTAGCAGTCATTAAACCATTCCTCTTCTTCAGATGTTTCTCTCCTCAACTGTTCTCCAAACGAGATACGTGTTGAACACACGTCTGTTCGGGGACTACCGACTCTCAGATACAATTTTTATGCAAATATATTTAAAAAACAATACCTCGTTACAACTAAATTTTCTGCAGTTTGAGAATTGTATACTGTCCAGAGCTTGGTGATTTTAATATTGGACTATAAGTACTTTCGCTCACTCGAATCTCT
Organism: Anabrus simplex; assembly: GCF_040414725.1. NCBI lineage: Eukaryota > Metazoa > Arthropoda > Insecta > Orthoptera > Tettigoniidae > Anabrus > Anabrus simplex. Next base: position 421,080,375 of record NC_090265.1, on the reverse strand, counting down.
GCAAATAATTGTACTCCATACACACCAGAGACGACAGGAACACAATAACAGCATTTCTACGGTCCTTAAATGTTCCTGTCTTTCCATCACCACCTCTTTTTTCTACGGGGTTGCTTCCACTAACTACAACTTTTCTTTAACGTATTCTACCCTTGATTTTGTTAATAGAGGAGGCTATCTTCAAAAAAGTTTGTTCACAAAGTGGTACACCTTCTTTCCGGTTAATGTAACTTGGTATGTTGTGTCTTGGACTGATGGCGTTCATTTTTCGGCATTCTGCGCTTAAGACAGCAGTGTGTCTCAGTACAAAGTTGTCCTGGTAAATTTTGTCCTTACTGGCGTGAACGTCATAATATCAGCTGCAAACACTGTAGTTGCTCTGTATTGTGACTACAAGAGGGTGGATCATTTGGTGAATACCTGTGACAGAATTCAACAGTTTATAATAATTATATATTTTTTAATTTGCTTTACGTCGTACCGACACAGATAGATATTATGGCGAAGATGGGATAGGAGTGGGAAGGAAGCGGCCGTGGCCTTAATTAAGATACAGCTCCAGCATTTGCTTTATGTGAAAATGGGAAACCACGGAAAACTATCTTCAGGGCTGCCGACAGTGGGGTTCGATCCCACTGTCTCCCGAATGCAAGGTCACAGCTGCGCTCCCCTAACCACACGGCCAACTCGCCCGGTGCTAATGCCGAATATATTGAAAATAATATAATATACATAAAATAATAACTTATAGATGCTCTATAACATTTAGTTTAAAGAATGACTGCTAACCTTAGACTTTTGGCAACATCTCTTTGTCATTTATCAGGTTGCTGTATTTGTTTCCTAACTTTGCTTTGTGATACCAGAGAAACTACCGAACTGCATTGGTATCAATTTTTAATTACTGAAAAAAAGAATTAATTCGCCAAATTAACAACTCCTAATCAAGCAATAGTCACATCATGCTCATCTCATGCTTGGTGGCCGCCATATTGCAACTCTGATTGTTTGTTCGGAAATTGCTCAGTTTGGAACTACCATCTGGTGAAGATTGCTTGGTTTGAAATTGACAAGGTTTTTTATTAAAGAAAACAACAAGGGTTTTGCCGTTTTTTGAAGGAAAAGGGTAGGTTACATAAGTAGACTTCAATATCAAGTTTAACTCACTATCAATTCAATAACTCAATTTACAAAAAACTGGAGATTGATAAGTTCGAAACTAGCCCATTTATGTATATGTATAATTAAAAATTCTCGTGGACTTATCCCTGAACCAATCATTATAACAATAATTATCGATACCCAGTTAATTCTCTTTTGGATGTCTGTGTTTGTGTAGAAATTGAGTCCGTTTTCTTACATATACAGCCCACAGTATATATTACCTTTGATAATAAAGTAACTCCGATTTGCTAAAACATGCATTTATTAACAAAAATCAACAAAATATTTTAACAAGTATAAAAATAATAGAAACAATTTCATTGAGTACAGTGATGGATTCAGATGCTCAGACTAGTTCAACTCAGTAATTGGTATATAAATATGTGCCATAATTTAACAATTGTAAATATGAGCAGGAACTGTCTTTGAATACTAAATCAGGAAATGTTATTAGTTGAATAATAATATCTTGTTAGTGGATTGGGTAGAGGACGAGAAAATACAGCTAGGCGACAGAGAGAATAGCACGAACTTTTTTTTTATAATGGAAATGGAGTATTGAGAGGCATCCAAACTTAGATGAACGAAAACGACAGTTGAGGTGTTAGTACAATGTTAGTGAATGAATAAATGGAAAGTTATTCAAAGACTGTCCCATGCACGTCCATTTAAATAGCGTTTTAAATAACTTAAATATTTGTCTGCATTTACTTAATTTAAATGCGTGATAGTTTTCAAATTATATTTACATCATCTATGCAAATGAAGCCACCCAGATTTATGAGAGAATGAAACCGTTACTCTACTTCCGTTTATGCAAGGAACTTCACACTAAGAGTCTAAGGTCTTAGCCAGCGTACTGGTGCCCAACGTGGTGGCGCACACCCCACTTGAAGTGAGCGTGTTTGTCCGTCTTCACAAATGTGTGGACAGGGCCAGTCACACCTTGATGTCCGCCGTGGTCTCTGCGAACGCGCGCTGGGTCAGCTTCATCTGTTGCCTCCGCTACCATCTCTGTGGAAAGAAAGAAACTTTAGTATTGCTGTAATACTTTCTTCTCACTTCATAAAGTCGTGTTTTATTCGTTGTTAAATTCTCTGGATTTTTAATTTTACTGGTCCCGGATATGAAATTATGAATATACATTAAAAGTCAACTAATAGCCTAATGAAAGAAATGAAACAGAATGACAGGGGAGGCGTAAAAGCTCATGGAATTAAACAGGCCGCGAAGCCCATAATTTAGCAGTCCGGATAGTCTCGTCAGTTCCTGAAACAGTTCATCGAGTGTGCAGGTTTCCTCTAGCTCTCTGTAAATCAGGTGTTCTGGATCCTGCATGTTTCCAGGTATACAAAGCTTCGGATTAAAATACAATTATTATAACATTTACCACAACAAGAACATTGATAATAGAGAAAGAAATCCCGTGATGCATATAGTCCTTGGGCTGCCAAGATAACTGCTACCCAGCCAAATAGCCTGCAGATATTGGAGGGCACATGGTAAGCGTAACAACGTTTTCAGCCGTATCATTTGGCTCCCATGATTTGGACCGCTGCCTTTCGCATCAGACAGATTATTAGATGGTCAGATGTTCTCACGAGGCTGAGTAAAGGCCGTTTCAGCCCTCAGAGTACAATTAAAATCCCTGGACTGTCTGGGAATCCAACCCGAGGCCTCCGGGTAATACGAAGGCATATTACCCTATACAACGTGGCTGGCCAATAATAGGTAGGCCTATGGTTCACGCATAGCTGTGGCAACAAGATTTCATAACTAATTACTGGAACATATTGACATGTATTCTCGAGTTTGGTGAATGAGTATACATATACTCGTTTTAATCTGTCTGTCAACCTTTCCTTAATGGACGTAGTATTTTCTCATTTTTCTCCTGGTCTAGGACAGAAAATATAGCTTCCGCTGAAATTCCAGTCATCTTCATGGCCGTGACAGTTTGGAAACTGCTGAGTAATGACTTTCGAAGCCCGGCTAGTGCGGCCGAATGTTATGAAAGGTATTAGTCATAGAGTCAGTCGTGCTGTAATGACACTTTCTGGCCCAGTGAGGAAAGCAATGGGATACTGTCTAAACCATCTTTCTCAGTTCACCTTATTTTGGTACCACCATCGATCTTTGCATTTTCCAGAAAACAGCATAACAGCTATCTGAGGATCCAACCAGCCTGATGATTAAACGTAATCATTTTAATATATTGAGTAGTTAATTTAGTTTCATTGGACTGTTTTCAAATAAAATGTCTTTTCTAAGAACTGACTTTTTTAGTATCGGTATGTGATAATTTAGACGTTCGAATTTCTATATACAGTACATATATGTATTTGTCTATCGTATACCGACATGGAAATAAGTGAAATATATTGTTTAAAGGTTTATAGATGTAAGCGTTAAGAGAAGACAATTATTCATGCATTTGATACGACTCAAAAATTACTAAAAATCGAAACAAAACAGTTTATTACAAATTATATCAAATCCCTCTATTTAAATATCCTTTGAAATATATTTTATTATTAATCATATAACGAAAAATCAATACATTTACATATTTTATCCTTGCATTTCTTATTTTTTATCAGTTTTTAATACCATCACCAACATGCAAAATACACACTTACAATTGTTAGTATAAAATAAAGTAGCGTACTTACAAATTTGTACAGAGAGTTAATGTCCATACTCCCCACCCCCACCTCCGTTGTGCCCTGCATACTGGCTGCCAACCTTGTGTCGCACTCCCCACTTGACGTTACCATGGTAATCAGTCTTGGCGAAGGTGAAGACCGGCCCTGTCACTCCTTTCTTATGTCCTCCTCCTCCTCCACCACCACTCGGAGGCCCATACGACACATGAGAAGGGGGTAACCCATAGGAGACGCTAGGGGCGCCATGAGATGCTTCGGCTACCGGACCGTGTGAACCACTACTAGCAACTATCTGATCTTCGGGTTTAGAACCAGGCGGTTTTAAGTTCTGAACGGGTTTGCTTTTGTTGTAACTCACTTGGGGAGGGGGTGGTTTATTACTTGACTTGATTGACGACGGACTATTGTTTGAAGAACGATGAACGGGAGGTCTGTTGTTTCCTACTAGACCCTGAGGACCTGAGGACTGCCTTCCAGAGTCATCGTTTCCATACTCATGTCTCTGATCAGCATAGGGAATGGATTCTTGTTGAAGTGTTTCTTGTACTGGAAGTGTTACTGAAGCGGTAGATGCATTATCATATTCACTTGGCTGTCTTGTAGTTGAACCTGGATAAGATGACGAGTAAGTGGCTCCATGTTGATTAAATGGAGCATTCTTTAACGAGCGTTGGCCGTTTTGTCCCGGTGAACTGCTAGCAGGAGAGAAACTTCCGGGGTTCGGTTGATTCCCATGTGAAGGAACTGTAGTGTAGCGTGTTATCTCACTGTTCATAAAATATTTATTGGATTTGTTGTAAGTTGAAGGTCTCTGTGATTTCACCTTTCTTCTACTGTTACTATCATCTTCGCTATCATATTCGTCTACTTCACCGCTCTCGCCACTATCATCTGACTCCCGTAGCGATCCTGAATACTTCTCTGCCTGACTGAGCTTTGAATTCTGTGTCAGCTGAGGGAACGCATAATGACTAGCGGTGGAAGACTGACTGGTTGTACTGTCTTGAGGCCTTCCGGCATTAGAGGACGACGCATGGTCATCGAACCCATAATGTGGTTTCTTGTACTGTATTGCACTTGTGAGACTGTATTTTTCGTTGTTGTGTGAGGAACTACCGACGTTATCTTTCCCACCGGGAAACCGGTTTCTGTCTGGTGAAGATAGAGATGATACATCTTCAAATCCAAATTTCTGCTGATCATATTGTGAATTTTGTTGTGACGATTGGTATCTGTTGCTATTAGGCTGTGTTCGGATAGAACTTGAAAATCTACTTTTGTCATTGAACACATTTGAGGAAGAGGCATGTCCTACTCCATCGTCAAATCCGAAGTTTGGTTTCTTGTACTGACTGGAATCTCGAGGGTGTTCGTACTGTTCATAGAATGTAGAACCGCTGTTAACACTATCTTGGTTCTCCTCATTTCTCCCTCCATTGGTCGAAGAGGCAGCCTGAACATCCTGTCCTCCTGGTGCGTTTGGTCCTTGAGGAAACCTCTGTTTATTGAACTGTTGCTGGCTTTGTGGATGTGGAGGTCTTACGTTATATTTATTAGAATTCAATTGACTGTCGAATCCACCAGATGGTCTTTGACTCTTATAAGGTCTATTAGGATCATGTGGTGGACCAGAAGGCGAGGAATAATACCCACCGTTCAGCCTATACTCAGCATTTGGGTTGAATGCTTCCTGTAAATATCGCTCATCATTGTTGTGTGGGTTACTACTCATTTCTTGATTGTTGGGGTGATTGACACTTGTTGGACCGCCATTACTTCCAGGCTTCTGCTTGCCGAATGTAATGGTGTTGGGTGGAAGGACGTACCGTCCGACATTGGAAGACGGGCTCATATGATTGTCACGCGGTGGTCCATGCGGCACATGATGGATAGAATTTGGTGGTGGTGGTTGTATACGGACACGCATACCATAGCCCAACTTTGTTTTCGGGTGTGGCCTAATGATGAACGGAACTCGGTGTCTATCAAACGTTGGTACATGTCGAACACCAAATGGATGGCCTCCAAACTGCCTGTTAGCCCGAGTACCATTGCCTGCAACATTCTCTGTATCATTGGTGAATCCTTCAGTCTGTTGTAGTCTTGGATCTGTTGTAGTTTGAGACACGGTTTGACTGGAATAAGGATTCAACGTGTATTTCTCAACGTCCCTCGTAGGACTTATCCCTGAATCATGACTTATTAGCCCTTTATTGAAGTCAGTAATAAATTCTGGTTGAGGATTTCCATTAGATTCCTTTGAATGTTCATTATTTGAAGGGGATTGTGTGGTTGAAGGCAATGGTGTAACATTCAGATAGTCTAGAGAACTATTCATAGGATTTTTTGTGACATAACCGGCTGTTTGAAATGTAGGGGGATTATTTCCAGAGGAAATATGATCTGTTTGTCTCTTGTATTGCCTGTAAGCTTGATCAGGGTAATTGGACGTAGTGAGAGTGTGATGATCTCTGTGGTCCTCTAGAGTAAATGGTATTAGAGTAATGGACTTCCCTGCAGCGTTGATTACAACATTATTGTCCAGCTGTCTCTCGTTGTGACGAAATGGGGGACTAGTGTACGATCTCAAGTTCTCTATCGAGCGGGACGACCTTGGATCTTCCTTCTGTGACTCTTCGACGGGGATATGGAAAGTATTTCTCTGTGGGGTTAGCGAATTCACTACTTGTTGTTGTTGATGTTGCTGGTACTGCTGTTGTTGCTGCTGCTGAGTTTGCTGATAATTCTGCTGTTGCTGAGTTTGTTGATACTGTTGCTGTTGTTGTTGTTGCGTTTGTTGATACTGCAGTTGTTGCTGAGTTTGCTGATACTGTTGTTGTTGCTGCTGTTGTTGTTGTTTGACTTGAAAGTTAGTCGTTCCTTCTTGAGCTCTTTGAATGTCTCTCTGAGATTGTTGGGGTGTGTAGAAGCCTCTAATGCTATGTGGTATTTCACTTGGAATATGTGAGATATGGACACCCCTCGTAGGATCTGTATAAGATTGTGCTGTTTCCTGTTTATGAGAAGTCAAAAAATTCGCTTGTGGTCGTTGTGAATCTTTGATATCGTCTTCAATCTGCGGAAATGTTTGAACACCTGTATGTGATAATGGGGAATTCTGCGCTTGCTGTTTTGACTGAAATTCTCCCTGTGATGGATTTATAGTCTTATAAGAAGTCGTAACCCTAATACCGTCATTGTAAGTCAGTTTAGTGGTGTCTCGATCTTGATACAATGAAGGAGTTGACGATTTTTGTAAGGTCTCGTCATAAAACTGTCTATTAATTTCACTTGTTTGGGACGGTGGTGGTCTTTGTGTCATACCTAAGTCCGTATAATGCGAATGTCCGCGATTTACCGGAATGTTGTCCTTAACAAAAGTTACAGGAGTCCATGAGAGTGGGTCCCGCCTATCCTGTGCCTCCTGAACATTACTATCACTTCTATCTTGCATTTTCTGAACGCTATTGTCACTTCTATCCTGAGCTTCGACGTTACTAACATTTTGATCACTTGATATTGATGAGGAAACGATTGTCTTGTTTGTGTGTGCTATCACACTGCTGTTACCGGAGCTGATGTCTTCAGATTGGGGGATGATATCATCTTGTCGTTCTACAGTGCTGTTTGAAGCTGAAACAATTCCATCTACTTCTACATCCACCACGACTACGAAATACAAATCAACATCAGTAACCTGTACATTATCTAAATACTCTTTACAATACTACTTACAAGCAAAAGCCAACTCAAAAGCCTACAAAATGCATAAGTCACTAGCATACACAAAAAACGTTTTGGGATTATAGAACTTAAAAATGTAATATCACAATTCTCGGACATAATGTATGAAGAGTGAGATGTCTTCCGAGCTTCTGAGGTAGGACTCATGAGGTAAGTGTTGGAACACGAGGTTTAATTGTATAGACATTTTGTGCTTTTGTGTTTAGAAGTGACTTATTATCACATGGGATGTCAATTAGAAATGAAACCTACCGAACTCGATAGCTGCAGTCGCTTAAGTGCGGCCGGTATCCAGTATTCGGGAGATAGTAAGTTCGAACCCCACTGTCGGCAGCCCTGAAAATGGTTTTCCGTGGTTTCCCATTTTCACACCAGGCAAATGCTGGGGCTGTACCTTAACTAAGGCCACGGTCGCTTCCCTCCCACTCCTAGCCCTTCCCTGCCCCATCGTCGCCATAAGACCTATCTGTGTCGGTCCGACGTAAAGCAACTAGCATAATTGAAATTATCACTTTATTTCAATTATAACCTCAAAATATTGTATCATTTGCTGAATACTCATGAATATTAAGGAATAGAACCATGTGAAATATTTTCAGAAGAAAATATATAACAAATTTGATGCCTAGAAAAATAAATAAGAAACTGAAAGGAACTGTCTGGTTAGTAGAAAGATGGAACAATATAAGATATTTCATTCAAAAACTCAAATAATATGCATTATGTGACAATAATGTAGTGGATAGTATAGCGAATGACAAGTGTAGATATTTCACGAACAATCAAAATTAATTCTGAAGTACGAGTACAATTCCTCTGTCAAGTCATTTCAACGTAGTGTTGAGACGTTACTTTGTGAAACAATGTATGGAAATACATTAATATGGTGCGAAGGTGTCAGCCTACATTCGGGAAATAGTGGGTTCGAACCCCACTATTGGCAACCCTGAAGATGGTTTTCCGTAGTTTCCCATTTTCACACCAGAAAGATGATGTGGGTTGTACCTTAATTAAGGCCACGGTCGCTTCTTTCTCATTCCTAGTTCTTTTCTATTCCATCGAGCCGTAAGACCTATCCGTGTAAAGCAAATTGAAAGAAAAAAGAAAACTTTGTGAGAAAATTGACCATTTTTTTATCTATATGAATAAATTAAACGTGTACTTATCTTCAAAATCTTTCACGAGATTACTGTATGTAAAGAAACTATAAATTTAATATTAACTGGAACAAAACTCTCTCTATTTGTGTGAAGAATTCAATAGAATAAAATTACACATGAAGAAAGTATCCTAGGTCAGTCTCTTAAATGGTAAAAGAAGAGACATCGGAAGAAATGTCTTCATTGTGAAACATGGACTTCGCTGCAATGCCTGGTTGAGAGGGGATTCTTAAGACAAATTCAATTTCTTAGATGTATGAAAGCGTAAATATTAATCTATATATTGTAAGTATTGCCTTCTTGCATACTTCAGTACATTATTCAGTTCAATTTACCAGTACTGTCTTGTATGAGCTGCTGCCAAGAACTTATTCTGCACGTGCTGCAACCTGCGCTGCAGAAGTGTGAGAGAAGTTGCTTACACTTAACGTCACGGGGCAAAAAAAAAAAAAGATACCTTTAACGCCTCCTTAGCTAATTTACCACTGATTTTCTACTACAAAACTAACGTGAAATACTTATGCATTGAAAGCAAAGCCAACTAAAATATTGCAGTTTATAACATACTACAAATACTAAATAATATGAAGGACAGCTATTTAGATTCTGAAATCACTTCAACTTGTTACTTGTTACAATCCTTAATAATTTTTAATTTGGTGTTTGTTGCTAATAGATTCTAATAGTTATAAATAAATGTTGAGGTCCGCACTTATTGTGATCATGATGGCATTACTGTGCAAACACAAAGCAGATGTATATGAAGTGAATTCAGAAACGTTAGTTAATCAGCGTGTAGTTATTGGTAAGTAATACTGAAGCGTACCTACAAACTTCGACTAGAAGTGAGCATAAAATGCATTCATCTGATTTAAACCTACAGTTACTAATTTTTAGAAGTAAAATACAATACTAATGTTATTCTACGTATAGTTATTGTTATCCCACTAAAATAACTCAAGAAATTCATAACTCTATTCTTCTTAAGTATCGCACCTTCGTCTCAGCCATGTCTCTTATTTGACATCGTGAATAACCTGACTTATTTTCTGTGATGTGTAAACTGCTGTTTTCAGATGAATGCATGTTGTTCAACACTAACTACGCTATTTTTTTAGATAGGCCTTACCATCTCCATCGCTGATGCCATCATCCAGCACGAAGATCCTTGCAAGAGAGGGGCCAACGACGGCCAGCAGGAGCACCACGAGGACAGCGAGCTGGAAACAAGAAGGAGGCCATATGACACACCGGAACGCACAACACTTTGATGATGAGAAAGCAGACTTTGGTGCAGCCGTGCACTGATTCCATTCCCTAATGAAGATTTATCACGCTATCTGATCTCCACCTACGTATAAAGTGGATTAATTCATGATCCAATTTTGTCAGGTCCACCTGGATTCCGTTTGAAAGGGATGGTCATACATTTGCACATGAAAGAACTGCACCTTAACATGGTTTGCCCATTTTCAAGCCAGGAAAATACTGGGCTGTACCTTAATTAAGGCCACTGTCGTTTCTTTCGCACTCCTAGCCTTTTCCACCGCCCCCCCCCCCTCACCCCCATCGTCGCCATAAACATTGAAAGAACTGCAAGACGAAATTCTAACTTACTACATTTTTTGAAAAGTATTACAGATGAATGCCACACAAAACCATGTTAAAATGTCAGAATTTCTATGTGGATCAGAGATCTGAAATATTTTATGTTCATAAATGGAAAACTAGTGATCGTTGGTGATCCAGAGTTTGCTGCTTATATCAATCATTTGCAAATGACAATAAGGGCTTCTAGGATTTTCAGAAAACTGGTTATATTGGCGTTGCTTTACGATGTTCTATCTTATCTCATCGTCCGGGAACTACTGCCACTCTGAATAACTCTGGAAAAATTATCAAAATACGGTTAAATATCTAAGGAGTCATCAGTTTTTTAATAATCAAGAGAAAATATAACTATTTTGAAATGGAATTTGGTAATGGCTAGTTCTATGATGTGTATATAATATATCTGTCTCTTAAGCAGGTGGAGCCGGGTTTGATCCCTTCCTCTTCCAAGGATTTTAATCCTAGACTGTGAGCTTTAATGTGGCTCATGAAGACTCATGAGTCCAGCAGAGAAACTGTCTGATATGAGATGCAGCCAACCCGGTCAATATGGCTGAGAAAGTTGATTCTCTGACGACGTGACGAAACATTACCTGCAGGTCATTTGGCTGGGCACAGCCGTCATGATAGGGCAAGGCAGTTAATGGGCTGTGTAAGTTTCAGGGGTAATTGGAATTTAGTGATTGATTTCATTAAAGCGATTCATTTTTATCCTTATAATTTTATCCCAAGGTACAACAACCCATCAGGGCCTTGCTGCCCAACCAGCGTGATGACATCCTCTGGCACACTGCCTGACTCCCACGACCGAGTCCACTGACTCTCGTAACATACCACTTCCCAGTTGGTATCACGAGGCTGAGAGAAATTAGTATCAGCTCTCAATCCAGAATTAAAATACCTAACTTGGCCTGGAATTAAATCCGGAATCTCCAGATAAGAGGCAGGTACGCACCCTCTGCACAACTCGCTGTCACTTATAGTCTAATATTATACGGTAATCTACTATTTTAGGGCATTCTCCGCGCAGGAAAAAATATAATTGTAAACTACTGATTTTTTCCATTTGCTTTACGTCGCACCGACACAGATAGGTCTTATGGCGACGATGGGGCAAGAATGGCCTACGAATGAGGAGGAAATGGCAATGGCCTTAATTAAGGTACAGCCCCAGCATTTTCCTGGTGTGAAAATGAGAAACCACAGAAAATCATCTTCAGGGCTGCCGACAGTGGGGTTCGAACCCACTATCTCCCGAATGCGAGCTCACAGCTGCGCACTCCCAACTGCATGGCCAACTCTCCCGGTGCTGATATTTTATAATGTTAGGTACTTTGATTCATTTAACAGCAAGTTAAACAAATTGAGTATCCTACGAGTAACTGGGGAAAAGAATGCCGAATCAAACTGGGAAGTTATAAATGAAAGGCAGTAGAGGCAGACGAAGTCACAGAAGACGATGTATGGACCTGATTAAGAACAGCTTAAATCAACATCATTTGACCCGTCTATCTCTCTGGACATCGAATAACGTGAGAGAAGAGTACTATGAATGAATTGTCCCGTCCAAGTAATCGCCTTAGAATAAGTTAATGATAATACTTTGTATTCTTAATTTGGTAACAAAAATAAAATTATTACTTCGGAATAGTATCTGAAGCAAAGAGGTAAGCCAACATTCCCAGAGTAATTACTCGTATAAGAGGTCACAGGTTCAATTCTCTGCTCATCCAATGGTTTTAATTCCGAGAATAAGGTTCATCCAACCACTCCGACACCTGCAGGTTACCTCTCTGAACGGTAGTCGCCGAGTTTGTTAACGAACTGTGTATGTACCACATGGATTGTTTTTAACACTGATTTAGTTCTTGTGCGTTAAAAACATAATATAATAATTAACAAGTTGTTATTCTGATCCAAGCATAAATGTAAAACTCGCTTAGATAGGTTGTTAAGCGTAGTTTGTTAGACGCGTCTCCTGTGTTATGGGATTGAATCCCGAAGAAACCTTTCCCATGGTATCATTACTGTGCTCTACAGCGGCGTCTTTGAAGATCACAATTGTGTAAAGAACGTTTAAACATACTTGTCTTGTTTCGTTTCGGTCGTCAGTTCATAATATAGTGTGGTGCAGCCTTCTGTGCCACCGTGTATGGCCTCTACATCTCTACATATCTATTGCACCCTACATTCACATTAAATAAGTAGCACCACTACTAATACAACCTCATTAGTTATTTCACCACACTATGATTCCACAACCAAATAGCTGTTGGAAGAAAGCACGTAGCCTCCTTCGTGATTTTCACTGGAGAAAGCACCAATCAGACTTCAATGATCTGAACATAGATTCTTTCACATAAAATAGTTCCCCCATTAAAGATCCACTTGCCATGAGACTTCGAGAGCGTAGTGAGTTCGAAGGAACGCGTGGTACAAAGAAGGCCCTTTGAGGAATGGAGGTGAATGATTTCAACTACCCCTATCCTCGGCTCATGGAAGCATAGCGTGGTTAGCTCTCCAGGAATTAACCTGGTACTCATTTTCGGCGCAGACTAAGTGGATCTCAGGGCCGTTTTCCACCTGAAAAGTGGAAATCTCGTCTCTAAATTATCATGACGGTGAATCGAAGCCATGACCTTCCGGGTGACCGAGTACGGCTTTACCGCCTCAAGTAGGCAGTTCTTGAATGAACGGGTAATATTTGATTCTTGTACTGGGATAGATTACAATTTGCTTTACGTCGCACCGACACAGGTAGGTCTTATGGCGACGATGGGATAGGAAAGGTCTAGGAGTGTGTAGAAAGCGACCGTGGCCTTAATTAATTTGGCTGGTGTAAAAATGAGAAACCACGGAAAACCATCTTCAGGGCTGCCGACAGTGGGGTTTGAACCCACTATCTCCCGGATACAAGTTCAGAGCTGCGTGCCCCTAACCACACGGCCAACTCGTCCGGTACTGGGATAGATATTCTGAAATTTGGAACATAAAGTATTCTATACTCCAGTATTTGTTTGGAGAGAATGGAGGGGTTGGATATCCGCTTACTAACTGAGTTTCGAATTCCAGTGGCGTAGAGGTAGAGTAGACCTATTCACCTTGAAATACTAGGTGGTTCCAGGAGGGTAATCCATTCTTAAATTCTGACCGTAAGACTCGAACTTATCCAAGGTGACTCCAGTTTAACTACAAGTGGGTAAAACTTCGGGGGAAGCAACATTCAGGACAACTCGTGAAAAATCACCACAGCTTCAGATATAACCATTCATCTCCGATTCTCATGGCCTTTTCCCCTCGTGACGCAGGGTTGATTAGACTAGTTATTCCAAGAATAATGCTGATGATCTTTTCTGTCTTAGATACGAGGAGATATTCTTGTCACTTAGCAGCTGTTATTGACGCAGAGAGAGCAAGCAATAAGTTCCGCTTCAAGCAAGAGGAGCACGCTGTTTACCGTAAAGAAAGTCCTCTAATTTGGGTGACGACATAGCATGGCCTTCATACCCGCGCTGCAGAGCATAAAACTAGGCGAAACCAATTCGAATCTCAATTACACCATTCGTAATAGTTTCGTATATAGTAGTTCTAACTTCCAGTGCAGAGATACTTTCCCCCACCGAGGGTGAAGTTGAACTATTCGCAGCGAGGCCTCCAGCATTCTCCAGTGTATTAATCTTCTCAATAATGTAATTATATTATTTTGTTGTCTTAAAATAATGTTTATTTTCCTTAACACCATATATCTGCAGTTTTTTAATTCATGCAGGATAGCTTTTTTTTTTTTTTTGTATTTTGTATTTTCAAAATCTTCCTCCACTTGGAGGCTGCCAAAGACAAAGAATACACAAACAATTTCATTCAAAGATAAAAATAAGTAAATTATGTCTCAGTCTGGCGAGTATAAGTGGTGTCTGAGTATCAAAAGGGAACACCTGAGCGCTTTCAGCCTCCAGTCGATAAACTCCTTGGTACTGATGTTAAAGGTCTTCATAAGTTCTATAGTCTTCTTAGAGACTGTCCCTCTCGCACCAATCACGAGACCCCTCACTTATATGTCGTCCAGTTCGTATTTATTTTTATAATATGGCATGTCCTCCGTATGTCCTACATACTTGAGATTTTTGGAAAATACTTGACGAATGTTCGAAACAAGGCCAGCCTTGTGGTGTGGGTTTAATGCTCCTGTCTCTCATAACATACCACTTTTCAGTTGGTATCACGAGGTTGAGAGAAATTATTATCAGCCCTCAATTCAGAATTAAAATACCTAACTTGGCCTGGAATTGAACCCGGATATCCAGACAAGAGGCAGATACGCACCCTCTACACCACTTGCTGTCACTAATGTGGAGAACTAGAATACATTACAAATATAACACCTGTGTCGATCATCCTCCTGAGACTAACTGAAGAATTGTCTGATACGAGAGGCAGCGGACCCGGTCGCCGAGGTAAAAATATGACTGTAGATGTCATAACGATGACCACGTGACACTCTAATATCTACAGGCATTCTGGCTGTGCAGTAGTTGTCTTGGCAGGGCAAATCCCTAATGGACTGAGGAACCACGTATTTGTCGAGTTATGCTGCACTAGAGAAACACATGTTAAGATAAGATTGTGTTCATAAATGCAATTAATTTATATTTCTTCTTTCACTTAGTTTCATTTTTATTCAATTTAAATATTAATATACAGTATTTGGTTCTCTTCCAGACAAAGTCCTGTTAACAGGAAACCATAACTTATAAAATACGTCATAGTCATAATTTTCCAAAAGTACTTTCGTTTTTACAAATACATTTTAGAACATACTTTCAGTATTTCTTTGTAATAGAAAATGTACTGGGTACAGAGTCACATCGACTAAGCTTTGAACATTAAATACTTTATGCACATAACGTATGTATTCGCTAATTCGGAAATCAAGAATACATTCCAAATATACCACCTGTTTAGATCATCACAGCTAATGAAGATGATTTAAAGCATCCAATTACAAGGGACACTTATTTCATATATCATAGACACCGATAAAGCCTTCCGTTTCTAAACATTTTGAAGGTTGTGTATATAATAAAACCACAGCCGGGTGACTGGAGTGGGACATTGATGATGATGATGATGATGATGATGATAATATGATGTATATAATAAATACACTTCATGTGTGATTCCGCCACACTTTCAGTAGAAAATGTCAGAAATTATTTCACTCTTTAAAATGTTACTTAATAAAATAATTCGTTTTACATAAGGCGAAAAAACTTCTTGATATTAATACTTAATGGACCGAATAATCATAATGGTTATTTATATAAGGGAAAATTACAATAGGAAAACGTAACGCTTAGACTATATTCCTACAAACACGACGTTTTTTATAATTAATAAGGTCTTTGAGTTAATATCTATAGGTGACCTGCGCGTTTATGAGGATGGGGACCTATCTAGGCTCCAGAACTAGAGGAATTAACCAATGAACCAATTATAATCAGACCCAACTGGGAATCGAAGCCAGAACTCTTTGACCAAAGACCAGCACGCTAACCAGTAAGCCATGGAGCCGGAAAATTAATGCCCTCGTCCCAAGTTGGCAAAATTCTTTTCAGTCCCACCCCTAATGGAGGAGAGTGGCATGTACTTTTTTAACCGCCTTGGTACATACCAGCCCTTCTGTCGATCTTAAATTTCTGGCAGTAGCAGGAATCAAACCAGTGCCTCCGAGGACGGCAATTAATAGGGCTAAACGTTACAACACTACGGAGGCGGCCAATACAATAATGAATACCACATACCAATTATAAAGGCGAAGCAAAGCTATCTCCTTAAAACCCACTAAGACCCCTGGAGTAGTAAGAACTTAAGGTTTCCGCTATCCGTAATCTGGACACTAAGTGTGATAAAGCGTCTAGTTCTATGCTCTGACGCCAAGGAATTTACTTGACACTCATTTCTGGTGTAGAATGAGTGAAACTTGGGACCATGTGACTCTATGATCGGGAATTAAATTTTCGTCCTGTCGGGTGAACTGATAAAGCTCCTGTCAGCTTGGGTAGACACCTCACATAATAACAAGAAAATGTGTTAATGACCAGTTTAACTGCAATAATGTACTTTGAAGACGACAGGGTGAGGAATAGTGCTTTGACAGGAGTTCTTTTTACCTGTTAGAGAACCTACTGTCAAAAATACCTTGAATAATTTTTACTTCGAATGCCAACCTAAGCCCAGTAATCGACTTAGCAGCCTTATATGCCGAGATATAGTGTCTAACCAGCTACACTACAAACCGACAGGATATAAGACATTAGGTTAATGCAAACATACTGTAATACATATATTTTAAGAACGTCTCTGTTATTGGATTGACGATCGGCAGCCGGGTTAGTTAAACAATGTCGAGAGGTGACCCTTCTTAAATGGAAGGATTTCTGTCAAACAATGAACAATCATCTATATGGTATTTTGATAAGAAAACCACGTGAATCTTTGTTTTGTTGAGTATAAGCTTTTCCAGTTCCAATTAATATTAATGTGCCGACCCCAGAAAATTCGGAAAAGTCCAGGAAGAGGAAGAAGAACATGCTACTTATTTTGTTACTGGTATTACTTGTCCTCTAGCAATCTGAAGTGATGGAAATAAAGTAGGCAAATTAGTTCTGGAATAAGCTGAAGATATTTTAAATCAATTAGCACGTTAACACATTCCAAGGTACGAATAAAATACTAGCACTCTGCTATACATATCTCAGTGTTTGCGCAAGAAAAGACAGTAAGCTTGTAGTTTTACGTGGCTGTTTATATCGAGATCATGGCCACTGTCCTGGGATTTCCAAAATCCCGCATGCATTCGCCGGTATTCGAACCTCAGGCACTTGAGTGACAAGCCAGTGATGTGCCACTCAGCTATCTTCGTATTTGAAGAGAATTTAAATCGAACAACACTATTAGGCAATTCCCTGATCACTGTCTTATTCGCTAACGTAACATATGAACACCAGATGAAATGTATAATAATGCCAGCAATATAACACGCTGCCGGCTGCTTTCAGCACCAGAAATAATAAACAACAAATAATATGTATGTATATTGTCGCCTCTGTGGTGTATTGGTTAGTGTGATTAGCTGCCACCCCCGGAAGCCCGGGTTCGATTTCCGGCTCTGCCACGAAATTTGAAAAGTGGTACGAGGACTAGAACAGGGTCCACTCAGCCTCGGGAGGTCAACTAAGTAGAGGTGGGTTCGATTCTCACCTCAGCCATCCTGAAAGTGGTTTTCCGTGGTTTCCCACTTCTCCTCCAGGCAAATGCTGGGATGGTACCTAACTTAAGGTCACGACCGCTTCCTTCCCTCTTCCTTGTTTATCCAATCCCCCGCAAGGCCCCTGTTCAGCATGGCAGGTGAGGCCGCCTGGGCGAGGTACTGGTCATCCTCCCCAGTTGTATCCCCCGACCCAGAGTCTGAAGCTCCAGGACACTGCCCTTGAGGCGGTAGAGGTGGGATCCCTCGCTGAGTCCGAGGGAAAAACCGATCCTGGGCTAAACAGATAAAGAAGAAGAAGAAGAAGATGTATGTATGTATGTATATTTCCAACGTCCCCTTCCCATGTTTATGCTGAGTCGGCTGTGCAACCAGGTCAGTGGTTTAAGACCGGATGGCCTCCCTGTCATCATGTGCTGTTCTTATAGAAAATCCTATCCGTAGTCACATGGATTTCAACCAGGGGTACTCGGGTTCGGAGCCAAGTATTGCTCAAATTATATTGCCTTTACTGAATAACACAGTAGGACTCGAATCATTTACTCGCAGATACATCTGTCATGACAACAGTTATTATAGCTTTAATCACATCTATTATACTTCATGCGTCACATAAATATCACAAACTAAATTTATGGCCGTATGACAGTGATGAGCCGGTCCCGCGGTCTAGGGGTAACGATTCTGGCTGTTTCCCGGACGATCCAAGTACAGATATGATTGTATACCATTCCCAGGCGATAACAATACCCCTACAGTGTCTGCGAGAGCTCTACTAGTCATTTATACTACCCCAAATCTCACTCTTTCAACCCTGAGCATTAGCTCTGAGAAATAAGGGTTTTCTTTTCCTCGCCTTCCACATCCTATTCCCTTCTTGGATAAGTACACAATTCCTTCGAGAAATCGAAACATTCCTCCTTCAAGTGTTGTTTTTAGAGGCTGATGAACTTATTTCTATGCCGTTAAGACAACAATCACTATACAAAGGTATGAATATTACTTTTTTTAAAAACTATACACAGCCCCTTTATTCCAATGGCGAACGAAATATTTTGCTGGACCCACTTCCTTCTTTCCTGACAAGTAGAGTGTCGAAACTCTAAATATCCACATTTTATACAGAAATATTCTTAATCTATCAGTAACAAACGATTACAAAAATGGAATGTTATTCTAGGCTAGAAAAGAGAGTTGTTCATAGTTACGTAATCAAATAGTCAATATATACTCTTTGTTTACTCACAGTTTTGAAGGACACCATGTTGTTACTGTACACAGAGTGTAGAAACAATTATAAGTGATCTCCAGACGGATTTGGATGTGTGACTGATGATTAGAAGCCATGAGGCCGGTCTTATAGTTGTAAGGCGCAGAGCGCTCTGGTGGCAGCGCTTGGAAATGATCGGGGATCTGGTGCATGGTACAGCTAGCCCACTTGCCTACATCTCAGAAATATTTCTTTGTCACTTTCTACCTACATTTACAATATCGCTACTTCATTACTTTTTAGTATTATTTCTGTCTTCCTTGTCAGTGCGGACTGTCGCTCGGGTGGTCAGTCCAGACACCACCCTTCCTCATCCCACGATGGTTCGTGATGGCTCGTAACAGCAAAAGAACTGCGGGTTCCGCTGGAGTTGAGGCGTGAAGATTATAATTACCGCTTCGGATGTGTTCATTCAAGAAACCGGCTAAAGAACTAATTTCCTTATTCTTCAGTTATGACCCATCATTAGGATAACAATTATTCTAATAATAATAATAATAATAATAATAATAATAATAATAATAATAATAATAATAATAATAATAAAAACCGTGGTGAATATAGGTCATTAATGCCCTTAACCTGCCTACTAAGGCAAACGGTGCCCAGTCAGATGGTCTACAGGTACTGGAGTGTCCCTAAGCTGTATTTTTTGGCTTCTGCAACTGGGTTCAGTAACTCTCCTACCAGACAGCTCCTCTCTTGGTCTCGCGAAGCTGAGTGAACTCCTGGCAGGAGATCGAACACGGAACCCTCGGGTAAGAGACATTCACAATACTCTACATCATAGCGTTGGTATTAATAATAATAATAATAATAATAATAATAATAATAATAATAATAATAATAATAATAATAATGGCTAAATGGTTAGCGTGCTGGCCTTTGCTCACAGGGGTCCCGGGTTCGATTCTCGGCGGGGTCGGGAATTTTAACCATAATTGGTTAATTTCGCTGACACGGGGGCTGGGTGTATGTATCGTCTTCATAATCATTTCATCCTCATCACGACGCGCAGGTCGCCTACGGGTGTAAAATCAAAAGACCTGCATCTGGCGAGACGAACTTGTCCTCGGACACTCCCGGCACTAAAAGCCATACGCCATTTCATTTCATAATAATAATGTCCGCCTCTGTGGTGTAGTGGTTAGCGTGATTAGCTGCCACCCCCGGAGGCCCGGGTTCGATTCCCGGCTCTGCCACGAAATTTGAAAAGTGGTACGAGGGATGGAACGGGGTCCACTCAGCCTCGGGAGGTCAACTGAGTAGAGGTGGGTTCGATTCCCACCTCAGCTATCCTCGAAGTGGTTTTCCGTGGTTTCCCACTTCTCCTCCAGGCGAATGCCGGGATGGTACCTAACTTAAGGCCACGGTCGCTTCCTTCCCTCTTCCTTGCCTATCCCTTCCAATCTTCCCATCCCTCCACAAGGCCCCTGTTCAGCATAGCAAGTGAGGCCGCCTGGGCGAGGTACTGGTCATTCTCCCCAGTTGTATCCCACGACCAAGAGTCTGAAGCTCCAGGACACTGCCCTTGAGGCGGTAGAGGTGGGACCCCTCGCTGAGTCCGAGGGAAAAACCGAACCTGGAGGGTAAACAGATGAATAATAATAATAATAATAATAATAATAATAATAATAATAATAATAATAATAATAATAATACCGAACTCGATAGCTGCAGTCGCTTAAGTGCGGCCAGTATCCAGTAATCGGGAGATAGTGGGTTCGAGCCCCACTGTCGGCAGCCCTGAAGATGGTTTTCCGTGGTTTCCCATTTTCACACCAGGCAAATGCCGGGGCTGTACCTTAATTAAGGCCACGGCCGCTTCCTTCCAATTCATAGGCCTTTCCTATCCCATAGTCGCCATAAGACCTATCTGTGTTGGTACGACGTAAAGCAAATAGCAAAAAAAAAAAAAAAAAAATTATAATAATAATAATCATTGCACGAGTAATCGCAGGAGTAAATATACTACGCGAACTCTTTTACTATTTAACAGAGGTATTTCCGGTTGGTCTAGAATTAGCAGCTTATTGGTGCTTGGAAGTCAATCAAGTGATGGTGTCATGTTTATATCGGACTTATTGACACAAATATGTCTTATGACTGGGTGTCATCTGAAAATTTGTGTAACGTAACGCGACAAAATGTGTGATGGAAGTGTAGCCGTAGCAACTGTGCAGGAAGTGATGTAAGGTACGGATGGATGGTCAAACAATGTTACCTAGCAACCGTGCAGGCTATGTCTTATGGCAGGTTGCCATCTGAAATTAGCAGCTTGCTTCTTAACAGAGTTACGTAGTGGTAGTAGTAGTAGTAGTAGTAGTAGTAGTAGTAGTAGTAGTAGTAGTGGTGGTAGTAGTGGTAGTAGTAATAGTAGCTATTGCCACGATGATTGTTATTTTTCGTTCAGACACGTAGGGTTGTGATTGTCATTAGATCATGGTACATGTACGCCTGGCAGTCTATGTACAGTACTCCTGTGTGGAGGCTAATAGGGGGTTCCTTTGATTTACGAAGTTCCCTTTACATTGTATAAACACACCTTGGAGTTTATCTCTCTCTGTGGATTAGTGGTAGACTGTCAGCCTCCGGATCCAAGATCGCGATTTCAAACTCGGCAGAGGTGTCAGATTTTTGAAGGAAGGACAAAAGTTAATTCGACATTCCATGCCGTACGATGATGGCATGTAAAAGATTTTTGGTGACACGTCTGGTGTCCACTCGACAAAATTCATAAAACCAACCATAGACACCAAGGAAGATTCGGCTTATTCTGCGATCTAGTAGACCTAGAATAAAACAGAACATCGAAATTGACAATCAGACAATAAGATGGCGTCAAATTAAACTGCCTGCACACGGTAGCTGAGGACACATTATGATGATGATTATTATTATTATTATTATTATTATTATTATTATTATTATTATTATTATTATTATTATTATTATTATTATTATTTTGGAGTTTGTATTTGGGGAAATTTGAAATTGGATCTCCAGCAAGGCTGTAATCTTGTGCCATTTTGACAACTTGGGATGTTCTTGTGAACACCTCCGAGTATGTACGACGTGTGTGAATTACTACGCCACCATGCGAGTTGGCTACGCGTTACGAGGCTTGCATTCCGGATATAGAAGATTCGAATCGCACTGTCGGCAACCCTAAACATGGTTTTCTGTGGTTTCCCATATTCATACTAGGCAATGCCGTGACAGTGCCATAACTGAAGCCACGGTCGCTTCCATTTCATTTCTCAGCCCTGTCACATCCCAACGTCGCCAAAAGATCTCTCTGAGTCCGGTCGACGTAAAGCAAATAGAAAAAAAATATATACTACTACGTAAGCCTGTCTTACTAAGAAGTAATTAGAAATTTTAAATGAACTTTCAATATATCTTATGAATCGAAGTTGCAGTTTCCAAGTTTTATGGAATCAGAACAGATATTATATTATTTACTTACAAACCACATTGAGTGTAGTTGTACACTGGAGTTATTCTTTGACATATAAGGATCTGCGTACTTTGCGAAAGTTACATGCAACTGTCCAAAACACTGGAGTGAAGAGACTTATCCCAACTTAAAAGTTTGTCCTGGTGACTTACTTATTGTGTCAGAGAAAAAAAAATCTAGAGGAAATTGTCTCTGTATAAGAACGAAGGGTATATTGGAATTAACAGGTTTTAAAGAGGTTCTAAATTTATTCTCGGAATAAAACACTTTCTTCCCAAAAGCTGAGCCCGTCAGAATGTCTATATTGACGATAGTAGCTTCAGTACAGTCAATCTCGTTACGTTGCACAAACCAGCTTTATTAACTTCATTAACATTATCGCACTCTATGGGGTCGATGACCATGTAAGTTATTTGCTCGCCTATCAAACTATTCAAAACCTGTTGGTTGATGGCGTTAACTTGTTCATTTATTGGGCACAAAATTGCTGCTTTGCAAAAGAATTGTGCTCCCCTTGGATGAAAAGAATAACCAAGTGAATCTCGTACAATATGTTTTTAAAATCTGGCCTTCAACTTGCAATGCCATTTGGCTTATTTCTCCATTGCCGAGTTTTAAAAACCAATCACTGAAGTTAAATAATTTTGGGCTATCAAGTAAAATGTTATAACTTGACTGAACAACAGCTGCTCTGTGACTGTGGGGGATTACTGTCAGGTACTGTCGTAAATCTCCAGCAAGCAAGATCACTTTTCTAACGAAAGGTGATTTGTTGTTCATTATAAGCAGCTGATCTACTGCCGGAAAAACTTAATGGGAAGCCTTGGTTTCCTCTTTCCATACGATTAACTTGGCTTGTATCATTTCCTCTGCATCTTTTCATATCATTCTTTTGTTAGACGTAGAAGTCTGCCAAGTGAGTGTAATTAATCTCTGTTTCCTATGACTTAGCTTTACTCACTTCATTTTCCTCTAAACGTGAGGTTCCAGCTTCAGTTGTTTTCCACTGTAACTGTATATTTTATCTTTGCGACTTTTGCTTTTGCTTACTCTTTTCATCTTCCTCGCGAAGTTTTAGTACGTTGGATGGCCGGATTTACAATTTGTTGATTTCACAAAGGAAATTCATACAACCTTTGACGATCGAAGATTCTTTTGAAGTGAGTCCTCATGCCTGCATCGATGTAATGTTCCCCCCAACGGATTTCTTCTGAAGATGTCAGATGTGAACTCCACAATCAATAATTTTAGGCTAATGATCTAGACCAGGGATGGCGAACCTTTTCCAACTAGTGTGCCATTTTAAGTCTGGTTTATTATTCTCAACTGTTGACTGTGCCACTTGTTATTTTCCTTTAAGGAATGGCTACACCCTACAACCCCCCCCCTCCCCCCGCGGCGACTTCCTTTCCAAATTCCCAATTATCCCATGCATGTCGTACTATCCAGTGAGACAGATAGAAACAGCTGCACTGATATTATTCCTTGGCGGAAAAGATGATACAAAAGAACTAGTTTGTTTTGTGTAATATTCGATATTTTATGACACGAACTCGCTTCTTTCTTCATTTGGCATGGAACAAACTTTTGAATGATTAGTCTCGAAATGGCGCTTTACATTAAATCTGAGGTATACAATTGTTTGCGAACACAGGCAACACTTCTTTCTGTCAGTCCGAATTCCCTTGTCCACTGCTCTTGAAAAATCCAGTCACTACCTTTTTTTTAAGTTTCTGTTCTTTTCGACACCGAAAACATGTTTGCGAGGTCCGTATACGAAACCACCAGAAAACGACACTGTTATCTCACTTGACTTTCGGACGTACCATATCAGTGTAGCTGTGTTGCCATATTGAACGTCCGGATGGTACTGGTATTTAGATTTTCGATATTTATTTCTTACACGTGGAACACTCTAAGATACGTATTGTCTGTAGTACAAAACGTATATAAAAA
This sequence comes from Anabrus simplex, assembly GCF_040414725.1. Taxonomy (NCBI): domain Eukaryota; kingdom Metazoa; phylum Arthropoda; class Insecta; order Orthoptera; family Tettigoniidae; genus Anabrus; species Anabrus simplex. Next base: position 421,056,077 of record NC_090265.1, on the reverse strand, counting down.
CATTATGTTCATGTGGCGTGCCACCGAAATCGTGTTCGTGTGTCACCTAGTGACACGCGTGGCATAGGTTCGCCATCCCTGATCTAGACGGTGATAAACCTTGGGATATGAGTCGGGAACAGCCTAAATATAAAATCGTTCTGTCCTGGCAAGAAAATATTAATGTTTAAACTGTCGTAAACATTAATGTTGAAGCCATCATGATAAACACAAAAGGCATACACTGCGTGAAATAATAAATTATTTTGACATTTACTCTAATTATCTGTATGCATATCTTGTTCAGATAAGTCCAGAGCTCCAAGCGCCAGTGAAAATAAAAAGCATTTTGTGGCCTATAATTTTCTTTCTTTGGAGATAATATCGTGAAACAACCAATTAACATAATCTCCTGATAGATAATCACCAGATTATAATTCACGTATTAAATCTGTCATTACAGTGCCAGCAAATGAAGACGATGTCCACTACATAGTCACTTAAATGCACAGAATACAAATATATTGTGCACCATCCTGAGGGGTAGTTTATCCATGCACCATATTGGGCGACCATTTTTAATATGAACGTTAACTTGGGTAACAATTGCTCCGGCTATTTTCCCCTCGATCTCCCATCACTCTAATAGATCATTTAATGGATGAATGCATAATAAATTTGATGCTAAGTGTCGTTGGCTAAGTTCGCTTTAAATATTCATCATATACGCAGTTATCGCCTCATAGAATTCTAGCGATATCGTAACTTAGAATTCTCCTATCAGAATATATGATATGGTAATCCTTACTTTGCCTCGTGACACCTCTCAGGGATAATTAAATTGCTTTTTTTTTAACCATACTATTTTACCGTGAGGTCAACTGAGGCATCACATTTTTCGCTTCAATAAATTATTATCGATACCATTCATCATCCTAAATCATTATTATGTTTTCGAAGTCCAGTCATCCGAATATAAGTGAAGAAAATAAATAAAATATTTTCCTAATGGATTAATTCAAGATTACCTAAATCCTAATAATATTAGCCTATCTCCTAAAATAATAACCTCTAAATTAGAAAATCCATATTTTATTTCTTGATTCCGGAATCACAAAAGAAAATCTACTAATAATTATCATCATCAATTATCTTCTTCTTCTTTAATAAAGAAATCTTTAGGTTGAAAATAAATCTAAGTCCCTAATCGTAATTAATTTTTTTAAAATAAAATTATATAGTTTAAGTCCATCAGTTCTTGTTTCTTCTATACAAAATCAACTGATAATTAAAAAAATAATTTTAAAAAAATGCTTATTTTCACCATTATCACATCAACATTCCATCACAATTCACTCATTTTGGCGTCTTAACGTCAGTAATCACAAGTAAGTTCCAAATATTTTGGCCCAAAAATGGCTATTTCAAATATATTTTGTTCTTAAAATGAAAAATATTGGTCTCCTCGACCGTATCATTTGATTTAAATATTCAAATAACACCTTAAATAAATGTAGGTATCGTTCAAAGTCTAATTATAATTGTAGTTCTAATAGAAATTGTACCAAACATGTTTTAGGGTTTAGCAATAATTAATCAGGTATCACTGATTCCGAAGGAATGCATTTGGTTACCTCTTATATTTAATTGCGGTAAAGATTTTAAATTATGGGATTCTTCTATGAATCAAATTCATTCTTGACAACAAACTTCCAATAATATTTAGTACAACGTTGGTATAAATTAACTATGAAGACGACAAGTTTCCCTTCATTTATTTCCTACTTGGATATTTCTTCCGAAGACAGTGTATGGTAACCCAAATATACGAAATATGCGATGTTTTTCATTGTACGCGTGTACCATTAACCCTATATACCACTCATAACCATTTTATTATTCTGCCGCAAATGGTAATCATCACCATCGGCCCATACTACGTCGTATTCACCGCCAAAACTACCTATAAATATATCTATCTTTCCGTCTACTAACATTAATTACCATAATGTCTCATAATTCAATCACATAAACATATCACGACGAATAATTATTCACAATTGCACATTAACATGCCACTCAAATCATAAATTCTCTATGTAAACATTTATCATCACCAACATGACGGCAAATCATTCCAACATCACATTATTTTACTACAATGGTGCTCTTTTGGGTTAAAATTCATATATTATACGCGTAAACACGCTAGCCTAAAAATGAAATGCATATATAAATCAAATAAGTTAATATGTACTCACATTTCATTGCGTCGTATCGGCAAACACATTTAGGTTACTCGTAAATCAACTATCTTCTTCAAGAATATATATTTAAGGTTACGTCACTTTAAATACGATATTTTTGTCCCATAATGGTTAGAAATTACATTCCAAATCTCTCCTGGTTTAGTTTTAAGCATTCCTATATTATGGCATAGATTGTAAAATCTGGAAGAAGTACCTATTCCCCTATTAATAATAATAATTCAACATGGACAATCTCGTTTCAAAGATGGTAACGTCTGTGATTTAATCACGAAGAACTAGGTAAAACAACGTACCAAATATACACTTTAACTACAACTACTAATTTACTGCATATCAATTTCAAGAAAATAAAATAACTCTTTGGAACTTATCTTGTGATCACCGACGTTAGATGGTCGGCTTTGGCCTTGATGTTGTCATCCAGGGATTGCGTCGTACGGCTCCATCCTCTGCTACGTCACCATCAGGTTGTGATTTTGGGACTCGAGATAGCAGAACAGCTGGGCGGTTTCCGTCAGACAGCCGGCTCCATCTTCGGTTTAGCCTCTCATCATGTTGTTGCAGTCGATCATAACAGAAAGAAACATTTCCAAATCGTGAATTAATTTCATATTCATATTCTCAGGAATAAATATCAGGTCTGTCTCTAATATCAGGTTTTTAGGACAATACTTCAATATTAATCTTTGGTAGCAATTTAACAGTTAAATTATTTCAAGTTATCTCTGTAAATATTTTCTTCTGTTCGGCTAATCATCCTATACTGCGTAATATTCAACTTGGTTGCTCGCACGGACTTGCATATCCACTCCGACTACTGTTCGGGTATTTCCTAACTCTCTCTTCACGATATTCCTTAGTGTATGTTTGTTTTCCAAATATTCTCTCACTTCGCAAGTTCTCCAGTCGGTAACTTCTACAATATCTCCCTTCTATTCACACGAAGATTGGCTTTACTTCTTGAGGATAAATTTATTTCGATTTACGTTACGGATTTTTTTATTGTTCAGCTTCTTGTTCTTGTTTTAACAATATTGAAAACCTTCTATTATTTTATCACGGCCGCATGGATCCTTGACAATTTTCCGTCTCGGTCCGTGATCTAGGCATCTTTAATTCATCAAATAAATATCTTTGCCGTCACGTGCACGGCCTTCTTGAATATATACACGTTCGTAAAATGTATACATTTCGAAATCATGGCCTAATTTATTTAACTTATGCATTCCTTTCTGACGTATGGCCCAATTCCGTAATCTTCGCGATCATTACCGTGCATGGCAAACTTATAACTTCGTATGACGACCTTCATTCCGATGTCAGGACGATGAAAACGGTACATTTATCCTCCTGCCATAGATAAATAAATATGCTGCTCGCAGTATATTTATTTCAATTTTTGTTATTCTAAACTGATGTAGCTTTTCATCGGCCTGATTTCGCTCATTTATATCATATGTTTCGAATTTTAGTTAGTACTCTATTCTTGATCTTCTTTATAATATGGTTTCATGTTTGACGCGTTGTATACGTTTTGATATGTCCCATCTAGACTTTCTATCATATAGGCGTTGTTTCCAAAAACCTTCTTTACCACATATGGACCATCATATAAATGAACGAATTTGGCGAATATTCTTTCTGAAACGTTAGAGATTGGTACTTTCTTTATCATTACCAGGTCATCAACCCGGAATGGTGGGTGGAATTTCTTATTTCGGACTCTTCTTCGGCGTTTGTTTGCCTGTTCTTCTAATTTGGCACTTACTATTTGATTAATCTCTTCGCAATTAGGTTTTGGTTCTTCGTCCTTTCCTATAATCTCATCCCATGGTCGAGCTGGTCGTTCGTTCAAATGTACGAGTCTCGGTATCTGGCTCGTTGATTCATGGACAGTGTCGTTCATACATGCCTCGATTATTTTAATTACTTCAATCCATTTCCAATGACTTTGGGAGCAATATATCCTACAATATTTAGAAATTTCTCGCATGCATCGCTCCACTGGATTGGCTGACGGGTGTCTTACTGAACAATAGACATGTTTAATTCCTAAAATTTGCATTGCATCCTGGAATTCACCCGATGTAAACTGTGTTCCTCTAGCAGTCAAAATTTTTTTTGGTTTTCCCATCCGAGGTATAACGTTTTTGTTTATAACTCTCAATATTTGTTTTGTTGTTGCTCTCTGTATAGGCTGTAGGACTGTGAATTTTGAAAAAATGTCCATTGTAACAACTATGTACCTATTTCCTTTAACAGCTGTTGGTAATCTTCCATATAAATCTGTTGCAAAGATCTCACGAGGAGCTGTTGGTATTATTGCAATTGGTTCCTGCTTGGTAAGGAAAGGGCTATATTTTGTCCTTTGGCATGTATCACAGGTCTTGATTACATCTCTAATTGTTTGTCTCATTCCTGTCCATGTAAACCTTTCCATTATCGTCCTCACCACCTTTTCTATTCCTCCATGTCCAATTATCCTATGGGAATGCCAAATTATCCCTTTCTGCAAAGATCTGGGTACTACTATTTTGGTCCTTTTCAAATCCTTGCCGACATATTGCTTCAATATCCCATGTTCCATTATATATTTACCATCTCTATTACTTTCCCTGTCGCCATCGAAATCACTTTGTTCAATCCTTGTTATTTCTAGCATTAATTTCTCATCTGCTCTTTGCCATGCCGATATATCCTTTAGTTTTTCTAAAAATTCTTCGTCCTGTCTTACTAATTCGATCTGATTTATAGTTTCTTCTTTTACCACAGGATTTCTGCTTAATGCATCCGCGAGGATATTGTCCTTCCCACTACAATGCTCAATTCTGATATTAAACTGTTGGGCGAATAAAATCCATCGTGTGACTCTTTCACTTAGCATCGCTGCCTTAAGACCGAATTCCAAAGCTTTATGGTCTGTACGGATAGTAACTGGGAATCCATATACAATCTTTTTCCACTGTTGCAGAGCATAAATAATTGCTAGTAACTCCTGCTCAGTTGTTGTATAATTTATTTCATGACTGCGTAACTTGCGGCTTGCAAATGCCAAGTATACTCGATCCTCATCATTTGCTGGTGCCTCTTGGTATAAATATGCACCTATACCGACATTTGATGCATCCGTTTGTATGATAAATTCTCTAGTATAATCCGGATATCCTAACTTGATACTATTTGCCATTAATCTTTTCATTGCCAGGAAAGCTTCTTCTGTTTGAGTATTCCATTTCCATTTGTTGTTTAATTTTAACAAATCCTGCAATGGCGCTGCGATTTCTGTATACCCTCTACAGTGATTTGCAAAGAACTGGGTCATTCCCAAAAATTGCCTAACTTGCTTTATGCGCGTTGGCCTAGGAAATTCGCAAATTGCTTGAATTTTAACTGGATTAGGTTTCACCCCGTTTCCGTCAATTACATGTCCGACAAATAATATCTCATTTTGACAAAGTTTTGATTTGGCCAGGTTAATTTTGAATCCTGTAGTTTCCAAATTATCTAATAATTGCTTCAGCTTACTACAATGTTCGTCAAATGTCTCTGTTGCAAAAACCATGTCATCCACATAACATGTCACATATTCTTTCACGTCAGGTAACAAGTTCCTATCTAATGCCCTTATCAATACGGCACAACTGTTCTTTAATCCGAAAGGCAACCTACAATAAGCATATGTTTGGTTGTCAAACATGAATCCGGTTAGAAGTCTAGATTTTTCTTCTAAAAGTATATGATGAAACGAAGATGTAAAGTCCAAACTCGAAAAATACTTCTTGCCCTTAAATTTCTTTATTATCTCCTTAATTTTTGGAACCTGATTATATTCTGGTATTAATTTCTCATTTAACTTTCTACAATCAAGGCAAATTCTTAGTTTTCCGTTACTTTCCTTTACAATGACTAATGGATTCAAATAAGGTGTAATAGTCTTTATGATTATACCATCTGCTACCATCTCTTGGATGATCTTTCTCACTTCCTGGAAATATTTTTCAGGTATGTCATATAACCTTCCTTTGTATGGTGTCCAGTCATTTACGATGATTTTATATTTAAAATTCGGAATCTTTCCCGGTTTATCCTTAAATATTCCTGAATACTTTTCTATTATCGAATATAATTTCTGTTTCTCTTTAGGACTCAATTTCGTTTCTGCGATCTTTCTCCAAATGTCTGACTCTTCTTTTTCTTCATCTTTTATCAATATCTTCTCCAAGCTATGTATAATTTCTTCCATTTCCTCAGTCTCATTTAACGGTATTTCCTCTTCCATTAACTTTTCAGTATCAATAGCTTCAAATTTCATATGCTCCGTGTTTTCTGCCTTTCCCTCTAACTTTATCCTTTCCTTGATTATCTTTTCACTTTCCTTAACGATTGGGAATCTTACTTCCTGATTTTTCAAGTCTATTATCATCTCCGTTGTTATTATAAAATCCACCCCAGGAATCACATTGTACTTAATTTTGTTCATAATTATGAATGGGTGTTCAAATATAATTCTACCAATCCTGACATTTAAATAAGTTTGTATTTTACATTCAACAGATTTATCTGGTATAATCCCTCTTATTTTCATTTGTGCAACTGGAATAATTGGCAATTTTCCTTCTTGATTTACCTCAACAAATAACGCTTTTGATATAACACTTATACTCGCTCCTGAATCAACCAAACAATGTGTTTTCAGGCCATTTATTCGTGCGGTAATAATGGGTAAGTACGATTTATTTTCTTTGTGAATTTCTTGTGACTCATCTAGTAATTCATCCGGATCGATATCCCAAGCCTCAATTTGTAGTACATACCAACTTTTAATTTTTTACCCAATTTTTCCAAACTATTATCTTTCTTATTCTCTACATCGAAATTGGCGTTTTTTTACTCTGGGAGTCTGTTTGATACGATTGAGCTTCTGGATTCAGTTTTTGCCCTTCTCTATCTTTTCTTTTGTATTCCTGAAGCTCTAGGGTCTCGGCTCCCTCTATGTCTCCATTGATGTCTCGATCCCTGATCGCTTCTTCCCATCTTTTCTTTTCTCTAGTTTCTTTTCTCAATTCCTGTATATACTGTCTGTTCCTATTCTCCCTATTATTGTACCTGTTCATCGGTGCTCCATGATACATTGGCCTCTGTCTGTAACTTCCTCTTTCTCTTTCATTTCTAAATCGGCTAGGCTGTCGATGATATGGCAAAAATCGTCTCTCTTCATTCTGCCTTCCATTTTCATGCCCATTCTGCCTGCATCTGCATCGGTTTCGCTCACCTGTCCTCTCATCATCATCACTAAGTTCTCTCTTCCTTGAGCTTCTATCGTTTTCTCTTTTCTCGGATACCGATTTCTTCTGAGCGTTTTCCCAATTTATTACGTTCACTTCTTCTTGATTGTTTGCGTTCCTATGGATTCTTGCTGTCGGATGACTCGACGTCATATCCAGCTGCCTTAAAATGCTTTCCATTTCGATTGCGGAAGTCACATTTGCAGCAGCTAATAATCTTTGAGTTTCTGGAGGAAACTGCTTTTGAATTGTCTTTATCGCCTCTAATTCGCTGGGTGCAGAATCTAGGTCCTGGAACCTATGAAACTGGTATGAAAAGTAGTCACTAAATCTCGTTGGTCCTACCGACGAATATCTTTTCGAATACAACTCCAATCTAAGGTTTTGTTGAATCTCCGGATTCCAAAATCGCTTGAGAAATGCGACCTTGAACTCATCGTAATCGTGGAAAGTATATTTAAATGCCTGATACCACAAATTCGGATTTGCATCTAAGTGTTTTTCCACTATCCTAAGTTTCTTTTCGTCAGGTATTCTATTCTCTTTAAAATATTCCTCCATTTCTCGCAAGAACCTCTTTGGTGACATTGCCGCAGTATTGCTAACATTTTTGGGCCTGTCATCGTACGTTTTTACAATATTTATAATGGTTGGGCTTCCATTTCCCATATTTCCAACTATAACGTCCTTACTGCTCTGATCAGTTTCGCCCGAAATTGTCGGTGTTCCTTCCCTGTCATTTATATTTATATCTACGATTCTCTGTTCATTCAACTGCTTTGACATTTCTAGTTTTGTCGTTTGAATTTCACCTCTAATATTCTGAATTTCTTTCTTCATCTCATCGATTCCCTGCTCTGTTCTAATTATTCTCTTCTCCGTTTCATTTTTGTTCTTCTTCATCTCTTCATTTAAAATTTTCATCTCATCTCCAATATGGTCACGTGCTAATATAAAATTATCTCCCAGCGTTTTATTTGCTGTTATTACGTTCTCATTTATGTCTTTTAACTTCTCTTCATACTGATTCCATTTTTCTTGGGAATCTACCCTCATCGACTCCATATTTTCCGTTAGCTTCTTAATTTCACCCTCTTTCAATTCCTGGATATAATTTCTATTTTCGGCTAATTCTCCTTTAATTTTATCCATTTCATTATGGATCTCTTTGTTTTTATCATCCATCTTTTCCATCATTTCAGTTTGAAGTTCACTTATCCCGTTCTTCATCTGGGAAACTTCTTCTTCAATCTTGCCAATTCCTGCTCTAATCATCTCCTCTTGCCTCTTCTCCATTCTTCTCATCTCCTCAATCTGGCTTCGATGCCTTTCTTCTTGTTTTATCTGGTATTCCTCTTGTTTCTGATTACACTCCTCTTGTTTTTGTCGGTACTCTTCTCTCATTTTCCTCATTTCCTCCATCTGGTTTTTCTCCATTTTCCTCATTTCCTCCATCTGGTTTTTCTCCATATTTCCTATTTTCTCCATCATTTCTTTTAACATTTCCATTATTCCCTTCTGTTCGTCTTTTGTCTTGTCTAACTTTTCGGTTATCTGGTTTATCTGCTCATCCTTCTCCTTAAATTTCTGTTCCTGTTCTCTTTTTGCCTTTTCTGCATCCTCTATCATTCTATTTATCTCCTCATCCTGTCCTTGCAGTTTCTCTCCCTGCTCCTTCTGATATTCCTCTAATTGTAAACGAAGTTGGTTCAAACTCGTCATATTTGCATTTACTATTATCCAACCTTCTTAAGATTCCAAATTCTCTAAATTATGACTTAAATTCACTAAAAATTATATCAATTGCTCAATCAATATGGAAACCGACAATCTGACTTCCCCCGCTAATCAGCCGTCCTACCATCCCAGTCATCCAAAATATTGAAAATAAGCATTTTTTTACATTACTACCCTATTATCTACTGCTATCTAAACATAATACAATATAATGATTGAAAACAATACTATAAATTATCTTAACCAATTAATTATTTAAATTATTAATACAATCTATTTTAATAATTTTTATCCATCTCTTCTTCCGCCTTTCTTCCATAGCCTTGGATTGTTTATCTTTCTCTCAACTTCTTCTTTCCTTCTTGGTATCTTCTGAAAATATCCGATCTCAGATAATCATCTATTTTTCGCCTCACTGCTGATTATTATTTTTCTCAGCCATCCTCCTTCATTATTTTCTCCCATACTCCCACATCGAGTATCCTCAATCATGTTTCAACGGTGAATTGCCAATTCAACATTTGGGCTAAGGTATCTTCACTCTTACTTTATTGCTGGGCATCAATTTACTGTATCCTGCAATTACCTTGCCACTGCCCCTGAGTATCCTCAATTTTTGTTCCAACATTTGGCGTTATTTTATTTTTAATATGCACCATAAATAGTATCCTCAGTTTTGCTACGAAATTATGCGTCATTTTTAATATGGTATGGGTGTCCTCAGTTTTGCTCCGAAGTTGGGCGCCATTTTTAATATGCACCATCCTGAGGGGTAGTTTATCCATGCACCATATTGGGCGACCATTTTTAATATGAACGTTAACTTGGGTAACAATTGCTCCGGCTATTTTCCCCTCGATCTCCCATCACTCTAATAGATCATTTAATGGATGAATGCATAATAAATTTGATGCTAAGTGTCGTTGGCTAAGTTCGCTTTAAATATTCATCATATACGCAGTTATCGCCTCATAGAATTCTAGCGATATCGTAACTTAGAATTCTCCTATCAGAATATATGATATGGTAATCCTTACTTTGCCTCGTGACACCTCTCAGGGATAATTAAATTGCTTTTTTTTAACCATACTATTTTACCGTGAGGTCAACTGAGGCATCACATTTTTCGCTTCAATAAATTATTATCGATACCATTCATCATCCTAAATCATTATTATGTTTTCGAAGTCCAGTCATCCGAATATAAGTGAAGAAAATAAATAAAATATTTTCCTAATGGATTAATTCAAGATTACCTAAATCCTAATAATATTAGCCTATCTCCTAAAATAATAACCTCTAAATTAGAAAATCCATATTTTATTTCTTGATTCCGGAATCACAAAAGAAAATCTACTAATAATTATCATCATCAATTATCTTCTTCTTCTTTAATAAAGAAATCTTTAGGTTGAAAATAAATCTAAGTCCCTAATCGTAATTAATTTTTTTAAAATAAAATTATATAGTTTAAGTCCATCAGTTCTTGTTTCTTCTATACAAAATCAACTGATAATTAAAAAAATAATTTTAAAAAAATGCTTATTTTCACCATTATCACATCAACATTCCATCACAATTCACTCATTTCGGCGTCTTAACGTCAGTAATCACAAGTAAGTTCCAAATATTTTGGCCCAAAAATGGCTATTTCAAATATATTTTGTTCTTAAAATGAAAAATATTGGTCTCCTCGACCGTATCATTTGATTTAAATATTCAAATAACACCTTAAATAAATGTAGGTATCGTTCAAAGTCTAATTATAATTGTAGTTCTAATAGAAATTGTACCAAACATGTTTTAGGGTTTAGCAATAATTAATCAGGTATCACTGATTCCGAAGGAATGCATTTGGTTACCTCTTATATTTAATTGCGGTAAAGATTTTAAATTATGGGATTCTTCTATGAATCAAATTCATTCTTGACAACAAACTTCCAATAATATTTAGTACAACGTTGGTATAAATTAACTATGAAGACGACAAGTTTCCCTTCATTTATTTCCTACTTGGATATTTCTTCCGAAGACAGTGTATGGTAACCCAAATATACGAAATATGCGATGTTTTTCATTGTACGCGTGTACCATTAACCCTATATACCACTCATAACCATTTTATTATTCTGCCGCAAATGGTAATCATCACCATCGGCCCATACTACGTCGTATTCACCGCCAAAACTACCTATAAATATATCTATCTTTCCGTCTACTAACATTAATTACCATAATGTCTCATAATTCAATCACATAAACATATCACGCCGAATAATTATTCACAATTGCACATTAAGATGCCACTCAAATCATAAATTCTCTATGTAAACATTTATCATCACCAACATGACGGCAAATCATTCCAACATCACATTATTTTACTACAATGGTGCTCTTTTGGGTTAAAATTCATATATTATACGCGTAAACACGCTAGCCTAAAAATGAAATGCATATATAAATCAAATAAGTTAATATATGTACTCACATTTCATTGCGTCGTATCGGCAAACACATTTAGGTTACTCGTAAATCAACTATCTTCTTCAAGAATATATATTTAAGGTTACGTCACTTTAAATACGATGTTTTTGTCCCATAATGGTTAGAAATTACATTCCAAATCTCTCCTGGTTTAGTTTTAAGCATTCCTATATTATGGCATAGATTGTAAAATCTGGAAGAAGTACCTATTCCCCTATTAATAATAATAATTCAACATGGACTTTCTCGTTTCAAAGATGGTAACGTCTGTGATTTAATCACGAAGAACTAGGTAAAACAACGTACCAAATATACACTTTAACTACAACTACTAATTTACTGCATATCAATTTCAAGAAAATAAAATAACTCTTTGGAACTTATCTTGTGATCACCGACGTTAGATGGTCGGCTTTGGCCTTGATGTTGTCATCCAGGGATTGCGTCGTACGGCTCCATCCTCTGCTACGTCACCATCAGGTTGTGATTTTGGGACTCGAGATAGCAGAACAGCTGGGCGGTTTCCGTCAGACAGCCGGCTCCATCTTCGGTTTAGCCTCTCATCATGTTGTTGCAGTCGATCATAACAGAAAGAAACATTTCCAAATCGTGAATTAATTTCATATTCATATTCTCAGGAATAAATATCAGGTCTGTCTCTAATATCAGGTTTTTAGGACAATACTTCAATATTAATCTTTGGTAGCAATTTAACAGTTAAATTATTTCAAGTTATCTCTGTAAATATTTTCTTCTGTTCGGCTAATCATCCTATACTGCGTAATATTCAACTTGGTTGCTCGCACGGACTTGCATATCCACTCCGACTACTGTTCGGGTATTTCCTAACTCTCTCTTCACGATATTCCTTAGTGTATGTTTGTTTTCCAAATATTCTCTCACTTCGCAAGTTCTCCAGTCGGTAACTTCTACAATATCTCCCTTCTATTCACACGAAGATTGGCTTTACTTCTTGAGGATAAATTTATTTCGATTTACGTTACGGATTTTTTTATTGTTCAGCTTCTTGTTCTTGTTTTAACAATACTGAAAACCTTCTATTATTTTATCACGGCCGCATGGATCCTTGACAATTTTCCGTCTCGGTCCGTGATCTAGGCATCTTTAATTCATCAAATAAATATCTTTGCCGTCACGTGCACGGCCTTCTTGAATATATACACGTTCGTAAAATGTATACATTTCGAAATCATGGCCTAATTTATTTAACTTATGCATTCCTTTCTGACGTATGGCCCAATTCCGTAATCTTCGCGATCATTACCGTGCATGGCAAACTTATAACTTCGTATGACGACCTTCATTCCGATGTCAGGACGATGAAAACGGTACAATTGGATAATGAATTATTGTAATATGCTAATATCGCTCTCTGTAATGTGAACACATGAAGGCAGACAATAGGACTTGGTTCAGTATTATGATGTTAATGTTACTACTTGCTCCAAAATGACAACCTTACTACACTGAATGAGAAGCATTAACGATTGTCTTTTGTGAGTTTTCGCTGTCAGTATGCAGAAACTTGAAAGCAGGCGGTAGAACTTGGTTCAGTCTTATGCCAATAGATGACGTTAATGTTATTATGTGCAATAAAATGACAATCTCATCTCATTGAAACAGGCATTTTAATGAGAAAAACCAAGCATATGAAATTCCATCTCACCCAATTCATATCTCTACCATGGAAACACGTAAACGAAGCAACCACGATCAACATTTGTTGAAGATGTCATTCCTCAAACTCAGCGGAAGGCGTTCTAACTCGTGGTTATTGATGGAGATAATATGTTTTTATACGCTAGAATGGAAAAATGGTCCATTCACATCACTGAAATACATCATTTTTCATGAAACAGCTCGAGTATTTTGGGCATCATTGCATTCTTTTGTATACTATACCGGTACCAGTTTCACTCTCTCAAATGTTCCTGTTTTCTCAGTATATCTGTGGAAGGCAACATAAGTCAGGATATACGTAGGCAGAGCCCTCTGCGGATATACACAATATTATCCGTATCTACTCTGCATCCCCGCATATTGTAAATATAACACCCAAGTTACTGAAACGGATAGATCTGTTAGCGTAGTGCGATAGGCCTGATATCTGGCACCAGAACCTCTACAGTCACAGGTTTTCTCTTGCGACAACTACCAACGTTTTGATCTTCCTTCCTTCCTTCCTTCCTTCCTTCCTTCCTTCCGTCCTTCCTTCCTTCCTTCCTTCCTTCCTTCCTTCCATTAATTGCGGACAGAAGCCACTTAAGCTTAGGTCAGATTTACGGCTTTATGGTCTCAAAGCTCTTCATATATCACCATTCTTTTATAACACTCTAGAGGGTCGCCTAACCACAAGCAAAAATAAGAGTACAAATATACCTAAGGGAAAATCAATAACATTATTTAGAAAGTATCAGCAATATTATCCGCACCTCCATGTAGTTTTCATCCACCAAGACATTAACTTAGCGGAGATCCGCGGATATCCTCATCCGTGCAGGTCTCTGACGATAGATATAGCTGTGTACGTCATCAGGGCAAACATGAGACAATTACTTCGATGAAAGAAAGGTATCTTTCTTTAAAAAGTACAAAAGTTGTGGCCGTGTGAGGTTAAATGTAATGTTATTGTAAAGAAGAGGTAACAACCTATAACTGCTGCTGAAACATTATAGTTTTCTGAATACTGCTGTGAATGACAGACAGACTGGGAATTATATATACCGGGTGGTCCACCAGCCCCTTGCGATCCAGTTTTATGCATCACTTCACATTTACTACAATTCTGAAAGACATCGGTTCCTCTCCCTCAACCGGGGTAATATAACGAAATGTGTGTTTACGGGCTAGAAGACAGCATGAATCGTGAGCGCCACTACTAATTCATTATGGGTACCTTGAATGAACCCGTAAAACGAGTACAGATACGCAGAACACGTACTTTAAAACAGGAGGTGAACGCACAGACTGGGAGCACGGTACTGTATAGGCTGAGAAGTGGGCGCCGTACGTCAAGTATCGCAGTAGCTCACATGGCAAGCGGGCGGGGAGATATGCGATAGTGGACAGTGCTTAAGGCAAGAGATTCGAATCCCTTATAGGAATGTTTTTAACAGTCTGTTGCCTGGGATGTATTAAAGTTGCATACTTAATAGCTTCCAAGGACTGATTTGTTTATTTTATCCTGTAAAAGACCGTATGTATCGTTGCATTGGGTATGGTGTTGGGTTGGACGAGGATGATGCGATGATGGTCTGTGGCCAGTTAGCGACGTTCTACATGTTCGAAGTTTTGTAGACCGCAGGTAGGGTAAAGTACATTATACCCCATTGGAACGATAACAACATGCGATGGCGGGTAAGTATGTAGCTACGCGAACTCCCCTCCTTCGAAGCAATTCAAAACACAAAGTTTATTCAGTACCTCGAGATGTATTCCAGCGACGAGTATGTGGATATGTTACTTATCTATGGAGAAGCTAGACAGAATGCATACCAGGCACAACGCCTGTACCAAGAACGCTATCCGGATAGACGACAACCGACGGGCATAACATTTCGCAAAGTGGAAAGACTCCTGCAGGATATTGCATCCCTGGGAAGAACTCGGCCTGTTCGAGATCATCCCGTGACGTCTGCTGACAATGAAGAGGTCATATTTGACGCTATCCGGCGTAACCATTTTAACATACGGGCCATTGCACAAGAGACGAATATCAGCCGAGTGTCTGTTATACGAATATTGCATACCAACCGGTTTCACCCGTACCATCTGCACTTACACCAGGAGCTCCACTCTTATGATTTCTATGCCCTGGTGGCGTTCTGGCAATGGATTCTACAGCATGTGAACACTGATCCTGCTTTTCTAGCGACTCTCTTATTTACAGACAAAGCACGATTCCACAACAATGGAACCGTTAATCGCCATTATATGCATTACTGGAGTGTGGATAATCCCCATTGGGTGCGACAGAGAGCTTCTCAGATATAGTGGGGCGTGAATGTATGGTGGTGAATAATGGGTGATCACCTCGTCGGTCCCCATTTCTTTGATGGCCATCTGGCCAGCCAACGCTATCTGTGGTTTCTCCAAGATGAATTAACACCGTTTTTGGAACATGTGCCGCTCCTTGACCGCTGTAGGATGTGGTTTCAACATGACGGAGCTCCACCGCACGCGGCGGTGGTCGTCCGGAACCATATCAATGCGACGTATCCTGATAAATGGATATGAAGGGGAGGACCTGTCCCCTGGCCCCCCCAGATCGCCCGATCACCAAGGCATGCCGAACCGTTTCTACAGAGATGTTGCAACGAGCCAGACGGTCCTTACAACATCGCGCGCAGCTCTGTACGGACCACTGAAGTCGTTAGTTCTAGCAGGTTCTGCATTAAACGGCGTGGATAACTGAAATCCTGTCACTTGTTTCCTAGCCTCTATCAACCCAGCTCTATACAAACGACCATTTTCAGGGACAAATAAACAAATCATTCTG
Source organism: Anabrus simplex (assembly GCF_040414725.1). Taxonomy (NCBI): domain Eukaryota; kingdom Metazoa; phylum Arthropoda; class Insecta; order Orthoptera; family Tettigoniidae; genus Anabrus; species Anabrus simplex. The sequence continues at coordinate 421,039,800 of NC_090265.1, read as the reverse complement.
TAAAAAATACCGGTATTAATTATACAACCTTGCCACATCCCAGGCAACCGGCTTAAAAAGATACTTGCATGGGACTTGAACCTTTTAACCCTCGAGGACTGTCAACAATCACACGCCCTACCGCGCGCAAGTCACGTGAGCTACTACGACACTTGACCTACGGTGCCCACTTCCGAGTCTATACAGTACCGTGCTCCCGGTCTATGCGTCCACCTCCTGTTTTAAAGTACTTGTTATGCGTATCTGTACTCTTTTTACGGGTTTATTCGAGATACCCATAATGAATTAATAGTGGCGCTGTCTTCTAGCCCGTAAAGACACATCTCGTTATATTACCCCGGTTTATGGCGAGTGACCGATGCCTTTCAGAACTGTACTAAATGTGAAGGGATGCATAAAACTGAATCGCAACGGGCTGGTGGACCACCCGGTATATAGATATTACGTCAACTACCTTTCTGAAGAAAGGGTATTTGTATTTAGTAAGATCTAGAATTCAACGAATGTGACCCCAAGAAAGATGCCATTTTCTTACATACCTGGAGATGAAGCATTTAAGGCAAGAAATGGTTTGTTTAGAGGCCATAGTTTGAGTTAACATCCTAATAACTTGGGGTTTTCATTCAGTCAACTTGCGATAAATGTTAAAATATATTGTATGAGTGGTAATCTAATTTTAAAAAAATATATCTAAAGTAAAACATGAAAATTAATCATATCGATGTTTTAAATATTGGTCTGAAAATGAAGTGAATAAGAATGTGAAATAAAAATGTAGTTATTTATTTTATATATATGTATATCCTTTGCGTAAGTCATATAATAGTGCTCTAAATAATTGTCGCTCTTAAATTTAAATATTACTTCAGTCTAACATGCCCTTTTACATTTATTAAATTGATCATGCATCAGTGGTGACTCGAGAAATTTGGTGATAGGTTTTCAGACTTTTAATTGTTTTAAAATATAGCATTAGTAAAATATTTTTGCGTTGATATTAATTCGTTCCGCGATAAAATTAGACCATTAGTATACAACACTTACATAAGTCACAAATGCGGAGTCGATGCTGTTGCTATTGAATGTTTGTAGCAAAAATAAATTTGAAGCCTAAATACTCTACATACCGATTTAACATTAAAGAACGACCCTGGGAAATGTCCAGAAACGTAAGTGGCTTTTCCAAAACCTTGATTTCGAATTGTTGTTCTTCTAATTGAAGACTTTTTCCTGAGGAAACCTAACACACTCTTCACACCAGGCAAATGCTGACGCTAAATGTCAATTAAGGCCATAGTTACATCCTTTGAACCCCCAGCACTTGTCTACCCCTTGTTGCCTTCCCCCCTGATTGGGGGTGGTAGAATGCATCCATCGTATCCCCTGCCTATCGTATGTGGTGACTAATACGGAGACCAGGGGAGCGTGAGCTGGCGGTCCTGGTTGTTTCCCAGGTTCCTTGCGTTCATATTTCCTTCCCGACCTTCCTTGGTCAACGCTTGTTCCTTTCCATCCCCGGTGGTATTAGGTTTTCCGAGGGCTAGAGAAACTTCAGGGCTCTTCTTTTCCTCTTACCGACATCTTCATTCTTCGAAGTGTCGGACCTCTTCCATCTTCCCTCCGATTAGTGTTAATAGAGGATGATTGCCCAGATGTACTTCCTCTTAAAACAAAAATCCCCACCACCACCCCCATGTTGCCGGAAGCCTGATAGAGTCAGTGCGACGTTAAAAGACAGCAAAAGAGTAAGTAAAAAGCAAAGCAATACCATGAGGCCATGAAGGACTTGGGAAGAATGGAAGGAAGGTAACGCTTCCGCTATACGTAACCTTGGCACGAAACGGGGTGGAGTTGTTAGCCCAACTCCCGGCCACCTTTGCCCCAGGAATTAACCTGGTACTCATCTGTGGTTTACGCCGAATGAACCTCAGGGCCATGTGCCGCTTCAGAAGTTGTTGAAAATTCGTTTCATAAATTTGTAGACTTCTCTAAGGGAATCGAATCCACATCATTCCGGGTGAACCGAGCATGCCTTTGTCACCTCCGTTAGACATCCACTAAATAAATAAATGTTTGTTGTTGTTGTTGTTGTTTAACGTCACTTTAATTGTTTTGGATTTTCAGAGACACCATGGTATCGGTCTTTGTCCCGCAGGAGTGTTTTAACATACCGGAAGCCAACGACACGGAGTTATCTTAAAACACTCTCCAGTACCATTGACCTCAGGAAATTCTGGCAATAACGGACTCAACTGGTTCCTGTGTTGTAATGCATGTCTCACTAGCTGTGAGCCCACAAAGTTTTGCACTATGAACGTTTGAACGCATAATGTCTTATTTCGGCACAGCGTTCTTTTCTTTTCTCTTTTTCCAATAAAGAATATATTCATTTATTTACTTATACCACCAACAGAGTGAGACTGCAAGTACTAGATATACTGTAGTTTACAAATATTTTATGAATAAGACATTGAAATATATATAAAAATAGACGTATTTGTACGTATATTTCACCTTGCAGCCAAAGCTAATCGACGCAGACCACTGATGTTTGAGTGAGACAGTAGCCTCGAGTTTCCCATCGAGCACTATGGTGGTTGCGTGTCGGTAGCTGTGGTGGTGTGGTAGATATGGGGGTTGAAGGTGGCCAACCACATTTAAAAATAGACGCGTGTGTTGGTATATTTCACCTTCCCACCACAACTCTCCACCACACCACCACTGGTGTTTGTGTGCGGTAGTAGCTTCGAGTCTCCCAATGTGCACGATAGTTGTTGCGTGTCGGTAACTGCAGTGGTGTGATAGATGTGGGCATTGAAAGTGGCCGACTACATATAACAATAGACAGGTGTGTCCGCATATTTCACTTTGGAGCCACAAATATCCAACGCAGACCACTGGTGTTTATGTGCAGTTGTAGCCTAGAGTCTCCCGTCTTGTACTATAGTGGTTGTGTGTATATAGCCGTGGTGGTGTGGCAGATATGGGGTTAAAATCGCCGACTATATAAAATTATACGTGCGTGTTCGTATATTTCACCTTGCAGCCACAACTACCTGTCTCAAACCACTGGTGATTATGTGTGGTAGTAGCCTCGAGTCTCCCATAGTGTACTACGGTGATTGTGTGTCAGTGGCTGTGGTGGTGTGGGAGGTGTGGGAGTTGAAAGTGATCGACTATATATACAAATAGACGCGTGTGTCCGTATATTTTACCTTGGAGCCACAAATACCCACCGCAGACCACTGGTGCTTGTGTGTGGTAGTAGCCTCGAGTTATCCATCATACATGGTGGTTGCGTGTTGATAGCTGTGGTGGTGTGGTAGATAGGGTGGAAAGTGGCCAACTATAATCAAAATAGACGCGTGTGTACGTATATTTCATCTTGCAGTCACAACTACCAGGCTCAGATCACTGATGATTATGTGTGGTAGTAGCCTCAAGTCTCCCACCACGCACTATGGTAGTTGCGTGTCAGTGGCTGTGGTGGTGTGGGAGATGTGGGGGTTAAAATGGCTGACTATACATAAAACTAGATGTGTGTGGTCGTAGATGTCACCTTTTAGCCTCAACTACCTGTCGCAGAGCACTGATGTTTGTGTGTGGTAGTAACTTCGAGTCTCCTATCGTGCACTGCAGTGGGTGTGTGTATGTAGCTGTGGTGGTGTGGGAGATATGGGGGTTGAAGTTGGCCGATTATATATACAAATAGACGTGTGTGTCCGTATATTTCACCTTGCAGCCACAACTACCTGTCGCAGACCACTGATGTGTGTGTGTGGTAGTAACTTCGAGTCTCCTATCGTGCACTGTAGTGGTTGTGTGTATGTAGCTGTGGTGGTGTGGGAGATATGGGGGTTGAAGTTGGCCGATTATATATACAAATAGACGTGTGTGTTCGTATATTTCACCTTGCAGCCACAACTACCCACTTCAAACCACTGATGCTTCTGTGTAGTAGTAACTTCAAGTCTCCCATCATGCACTATGGTGGTTGCGTGTCGATAGCTGTGGTAGTGTTAAAGATGTGAGGTGAAGAAAACGGCCAACTATATTAAAAAGAGACGTGTGAGTCCGTATATTACACCTTGCAGTCACAACTACGCACCGCAGACTACTGGTATTTGTGTGCGGTAGTAGCCTGGAGGCTCCCATCGTCCACTAAAGGGGTTGCGTGTCTGTAGCTGTGGTGGTATGGGGTATGGCGGCTGAAAGTGGCTGACTTCGTCACTGTGCGTATTAAAATGAGTGAGAATATACTGGATGGATTGGAGTGAGAATGTAATCTAGAAGGCTGTGGTGTGTATTCCTTGGTTTTATATATCATCTTTGATTCATCTCGTCGGATTGTGGCGATCTCAGAACCACACCAGTTTTCTGCTTGAGTACATCTGTGAGTATTTCCAGTAATTCTTGAATATAAATAAGATATTTACTGAAACAATATCATTGAGCCAGTAATCTTAACTGACAGAGAAAGAGGAAAATCGGTTTTCATACCAAGAATTCCATTGATCTCAAATGATTTGTTATTTTGTATCAAACGAATACAATTTCCAGTAATAATAATAATAATAATAATAATCGTATGGCCTCAGCTACCGTGTGCAGACATTTCGATTTGACGCCATCTGGCTGTCTGCTCGTCAATTTCGACGTTCCGTTTTACTCTAGGTCCGTTAAATGGCAGACAGAGTAAACCGGATCTCTCTTGGGCGTCTATGGCTGAGATTTAATTAATTTTGTCGGGTAAATACCAAATGTATCACCAGAGATCTTTTACATGCCGACATCGTACGACATGGAGTGTCGAATGGACTTTTTTCCGCCCTTCAAAAATCCGACTACCTCTGCCGGGGTTTGAACCCGCTATCTTGGGATCCAGAGGCCGACACTCTACCACGGATCCACAGAGGCAGCTGCAATTTCCAGTGAGATTAGCTTAAAGTATGACCATCAAAATCGCTCAGCGTCAAACGTTACACAGTTGCGGAGTTAATTTGAAGGATTCCTGTTTCACTCATGGTCATCTCAACATGGCTTTCTCCCGTGTCGGACAAGCAGAAAATCTCTTTTTGCATGCGCTAGGCAACAATACGTCAAATGCAGTGTATGAGAATGTATTTTTATTAAATAACTTAGAATGTAAGATATTTAAGTACCAAGTAAAAGAAATAAAAACAAAAGAAGAAACAGAAAAACAGTGGTATTTTAATGCACGTCTTGTGTATTAATACATAAAACCGCACGGTTGTATAAAAACCAACCGAAGCGGGTTATCTTCACCTAGTCTTTTTATAAAAATAGACATGTGTGTTCATTTTTTTCACCTTGCAGCCAAAACTACCCACCGCAGACCACTGGTGTTTGTGTGTGGTAGAAGCGTCGAGTTTCCCATCGTGCACTATGGTGATTGCGTATCGGTAGCTGTCGTGATGTGGTAGATAAGGGGTTTGAAAGTGGCCAACTACATATAAAAATAGACGTGTGTGTTCGTATATTTCACCTGCAGCCACAACTACCCATCTCAGACCACTGGTAATTATCTGTGGTTATAGCCTCGAGTCTCCCATCGTGCACTATAGTGATTATGTGTATGTAGCTGTGGTGTTGTGGGAGATATGGGGGTTGAAAGTTGCCTGATATATACAAAAATAGACGTGTGTGCTCGTATATTTCACCTTGCAGCCACAACTATCCATCGCAGACGACTGGTGTTTGTGTGTGGTAGTAGCCTCGAGTTTACCATCGTGCACTACGGTGATTGCGTGTCGGTAGCTGTGGTGGTGTGGGAGATGTGAAGTCGAAAGTGGCCGACTATATATAAAAATAGACGCGTTTTTCTGTATATTTCACCTTGGAGCCACAAATACCTGTGTCGACATCCCAACAGCGTTAGAATTCCAAAGCAAAAAGTGCGTCAGGTGGTAGCACTAAGGAAGGGCAAGGAATCTCCATGACGATCGCTAGGCAATCACCACCCTCAGAGATTAGTACTGTAGTGAACCATCTTGGAGTTAAGTTACGTGTTTCCTGGCCAGACAAGCCGGCGCCATGGTTCGCTCAGGCGGAAGCGCAGTTCAATATATCCGGCAACACGCAAGACGCAACAAAACACGCGTACGTTTTTTTCCCAGCCGGACAGTCGGTATTTCGCGGAAATTGAAGATATTATATCAACCCTCCGGCTCAAAATGCATACGCGTACTTGCGTATCGAACTCATTTGACGTCTTTCCCTATCGGAAGAGCAACGCGTTCGTCAACTGCTCATGGAGGAGGAGCTCGGTGACCGAAAGCCATCCCAGTTCTTACGACACCTTAGATCTCTCGCGGGCAGCACACAAGTACAAGACAACCTCTTAAGACAGTTATGGATACAACGCCTGCCGTCACAAGTACAGACCATTTTACAAACACAGAGTGAGCTTCCGCTAGATAAGGCCCTGGCCGACAAAATTCTTGAGGTTTCACTCGTCTCACTTCCCGTCTCTGTTCACGCCGTAAACACACCACCAATTAGTGAGGTGAGCCAGCTCGCGAAGAGGATAGGTGAACCCTCACACCAGATGGCAGCACTGCAAACTTCCTTTCGCGCACGCTCTCGTTCCCGGGATCGGTCAAGCCGTCCTAGCAACAGCCGCAGGTCTTCTCCGACAGCCGGTGCACAAGGTGTCTGTTGGTACCATCGCCGCTTCAGCGAAAAGGCACAGAAATGCTAATCACCTTGTAGGTTCCCGTCAAACTCCAACGGCAACCAGCGACGGCGATAAATGGTTGCCCAACAGATGAAAACCGCCTCTTTATCACGGATAAGAACAGTAAACATCAATTTCTGATCGACACTGGGTAGGATTTGTGTTGCTTCCCACATACATTCATGAAGGGGCGTCGCCATCAGACCAGTTATGACGTCGCAACCGCTAATAATTCTACAATCCACACATAGGGGACTCTGCACTTGAAACTGAACCTAGGACTCCAACGAGAACTTTCCTGTTGTTGCTGACGTCACACTTCCCATTATAGGATCAGACTTCCTCGCCAATTACCATCATCTTCCAGACTGTTGGAACAAACGTTTTGTGGACGGTATCACAGACGGTATCTGTGAACGTCCAACCTGCTAACTCTCTACAGCCCAGTGTGAAGGCTCTCAACGTACCGACTTCGTTTCACGAAATTTTAAAGGAATTTCCTGACCTCACTCGTCCATCTGGAGCCCCGCGAAAAGTACGTCATTCTAGGGTACATTTCATCCGCACTACACCAGGACTACCTGTCTTCTGTCGAGCTCATCATCTCGCTGCGGCTCGTCTCCAGATTTAATTTAATTTAATTTAATTTATTTAATAAATGTGCCACCAACAGAGAAGAAGCAGTTTGATGTCATGCTTCTGAAAGATACAGCACGACGCTCTGAGGGTCCTTAGTCGTCACCGCTTCATTTGGTACCGAAGAAGGACGAAGGCTGGTAACCCTGCGGAGATTATCGTGCTTTAAACTCACCGACCATTCCTGACGGATGTCCATCTCGGCATCTCTATGATCTCAGCCCATCGGCTCCACGGCTGCACTATTTCCTTCATTATCGACCTAGTGAAGGCCTACATCCAAATTCCCGTGAACTCAAGTGAAATTCCAACGCCCTTCGGTCTCTTTGAGTTTACTTTCATGACCTTCGGACTACGCAATGCTAGTCAGACCTTTCAGAGATTCATAGACGAAGTACTATCTGGTCTGTATTTCACGTTTGCGTACGTCGATGACATCTTGGTCTTCTCTAAGAGTCCCAAAAAACACAGGCGCCACCAGAGAGCTCTCTTCCACCGCCTCTCTGAGTATGGCATCCTCATCAACGCTACCAAGAGTGTCTTAGCATCTCCAAGAGTCACCTTTCTCGGATACGAAGTCTCCACCGCAGGGACGCGACCACTGCCGGAACGCATCACAGCTCTGCAGAATTTTTTTCTCCCGAAAACTGCACGTGATCACAGACGTTTCTTGGGAATGATCAGTTTCTACCATTGGTTCCTTCCCTCGGCATCGCAGTACTAGGCTCCACTCCACGCAGCTGTATCCAGTTTACGTGGCTCTCAATCGGTGCCCTGAACACCAGAAATGCAACACATCTTTGCCGCCTGTAAAGAAAGCCTCACTCAAGGTACGCTCCTAGTGCATCCCGATCTGCAAACACCATTGGGATTGTTCACAGATGCATCCAACAACGCTATTGGTGCTAGCCTCCAGCAATACGTGGACGATGCCTGGCATCCCCTAGCCTTCTTCTCTAAGAAACTATCTCCGAAGCAAACCGAATGGTCAGCCTACTACCGGGAGTTACTTGCAGTCTATGAAGCAGTGCAGCACTTCAGATACATTTTGGAAGCCCGGCAGTTTACAATTTATACAGACCACAAGCCCCTGACTTACGCCTTCCAGCAACGTTGCGACAAACTTCCGTGCTAAGATTCACAACACCATTCAGGAGGGTAAACAAACTGCACATTCCTGTACTCCGAATAGTAAAGCAGTAAATCTGGAACAAAATTAATGTGTGTAAGTGTAGGTAAGTGATCATATCATTAATTAGCCACCCACATACCCACAGCAGATCACTGGTGTCTGTGTGTGATAGCCTTGAGTCTCCCATCGTTCACTGTAGTGGTTGTGTGTATGTAACTGTGCTGGTGTGGGAGACATGGGGGTTGAAAGTAGCCGACTATATATAAAAATAGACGCGCGTATTCGTATATTTCACCTTACAGCCACAACTAACCACCGCAGACCACTGTGTTTGTGTGTGGTAATAGCCTGGAGTCCCCCATCGTGCACTGTAGTGATCTGTGTCGGTTGCTGTGGCGGTGTGGAAAATGTTGGGGTTGAAAGTGGCCGACTACTGTATATATAAAAATAGACGAGTGTGTTCGTAAACTTCACCTTGCAGCCACAGCTATCCATCGCAGACCACTTGTGTGTGTGTGGGAGGGGGGTAGTAGACTCGAGACTCCCGTCGTTAACTATAGGGGTTGCGTTTCTGTAGCTGTGGTGGTGTGGTAGATGTGGGGGTTGAAATTGGCCGACTATACATATAAAAAGATATATGTGTGTGTGTCCGTATAGTTCGCCTTGGAGCCACAACTATCCACCGTAGACCACTTGTGTCTGTGTGTGGTAGTAGCCTTGAGTTTCCCATCGTACACTATAGTGTTTGCGTGTCTGTAGCTATGGTGGTGTGGGAGATATGAGGCTTGGAAGTGGCTGACTTCGTCAATGATTGTATTAAAATGAGTGAGAATTTACTGGAAGGATCGGATTGAGAATGTATTCTAGGAGGCTGTGATGTGTACCTCTTGATTTTATAAACCATCTCTGATTCATCTCGCAGGAGTACGGTGATCTCAGAACCATAATACTCTGCTGATTCAGTACTTCTGTGAGTATTTTCTGTAATTCTTGAATAAAAGGCAGATATTTACTGAAATATCTCCTTAATAATATCATCCAGGCAGTATGCTAACTTCAATGACAGTACTAAATGTCATTTTCACCCACTTCTCAATAATTATTCTAGAAATATACGACAACATTATTTTGTTCCAAGCTCTGGCATACGTATTACAAAAACAGACTTAATTATTTCAAGGTACCCAAACTCACCATGGAAGCATCACAATAACAGCGCTTATCAGAAATACTTTACGGGCAGTTACAAGATGGGAATGATGGCCTCATTATTCCTGACTTCCAAATGCCGCTCTGAGTTCAATTAACCACGCCTGCTGTCACAGTTGTTAGAAATCAGGACGTAGTGGAACAGTACAAGAACCGTGTTACATGACCTTTCGAACTTCAGTCTCTCTCTCTAAGTACTCGTGCTAATAACTATTGTCTTCCTGTTGAATATTGATCAGGGTCGTTTGACAGATGATCACACCTATCGAGGTCGCAATCAATTTTAGTTTCTCCACTCGTCAATCGCCACTCTTACTTATAGCATCAAGATATTGCCACATATGAATTAATTATTCCAAAGAAAAATATCACATTTCCTGAACACAAATAGGATCCATTACATAATATGATTTCACAATATTAAAATATCTGTCACAAAATAAAACAAAAATCCACTTCGGATTGGAAGATCCTCAATCAGATAGCGGTTATTCCCATACTGTCGGGCGACTAATCAAATAACAAAATTGAAACATTAGATTAAATAAGTTTACATAAGGACCCCATCAAGAAAAAGTGCAAACGAGTCCAAGTGAAATAAACTAGAAATGTCAACATAAACAAGCTACTAGGCGTAACTACCACGTTACAGATGGACTACTCCCACAAAGACACAGAAAAAATATATAAAAAGACCACAAACATTTACGACATGTCACTCTCAGTTAAGAAGAAGGGGATTTCGACGGTAAAAACACACAGAAATCCTAACCTAAATATAGACGTTGCCCATCGAAATACCGCTATGTGACAATGTTGAGAGGGAGAAATACTGTCCCGAAGCACATGTATCACTTACAACGGAAATTCATGCAATACTGAACCTTAGATGACAGAACCTTTCTGGTCACAGTTCTAAGCTGAAAGATTATCGCATAGCAGTGTTTATAGGTGCAACGACCATCTTCAGCTCAATGAACCCTAAAGGGATGTAAGTGCCCAATGATACAAGGGATAATCCAATACCAAAAGCTTGGACAGAAATAGAAATTCGATCATAAGGAGAGAATAATTTGTAAAAGATCGCTATCAGGTAAAAGACAAGGGACTCCGGGAGAAATACACTGGAAATTCCAACAAAAAGACATTACGTGAAATACATACTACCAGGGAATAACTGCCCAGTGACTTAAGAGTTAGTCGCATCCTACCGCGTGACATCACTTTGTACGCTAAGACAAAACCAAAAATGAATTTAGAAAAAAATCTAGTCAATCAAGAATAAAAAAAAGATTTTAAAGGGAATATACTCGAGAGTACACTTTGAAACCCATTACAACACAAGTATATGCAGCGAAACAAGACTTGTTTCAGCAAATATTTCGATCTTTCTTTTTCCTTTACGTCGCACCGACACAGTTAGGTCTTATGGCGAATATTTCGATCTTAGCCCAATGGTCCTATTCGAAATCTAACCGGCTCATACAAGTAGTAATTAAAATAAATTACATGATAATACTACTTCAATTTCGTAATATACATGGTAAGAAAAAACTAAAACAATGTCTCCTGAGTAGGGAGAACGCAGTCACATATTCCCCAAATCTTACGTGCCTGCCAGAGTGACCTACGTACTTCAGTCTCCACTTGTTAAGTCACCAGGTCACTCTCGCTAGCTACCAGGCAGTCAGGAGCTACAACGTCGTATTGAGCCGTATCCGACCGGCCCATAATAATAATTGGAACATTATTTGACCAAATATGTGAAATTTATTAATAAAAGATACAGTCTAATATGTTAAAGCATCGTATCCCAAGATAGTTAATACCGGATGTTGAGCAAGACTGTAAGTCGCTGGATGTTGCTTCATATTTCCGCATGACCGTGAGAAAGTAAGCGTACCCAAGCGCTGGCAAGGATCGACACGTGTATTACATGCTGACCAAGCAAGATATTTCAGCCAATGGGAACTTAAGGATTTGGCAAACCTGGAGGCTACACCGCGCCAAATATTAATTCCAGGATGACCAACATGCTCTGTGGATAAAGTCAGTTTCTGTAGACAATCGGTTTTCCACAGTTTCTGAAGTTAGATATATTTGGAAATGTATTATAGAAATTGGTGGAAGAGATTTGCTAATGTTTGAGCTGTGTTTTATAAATATATCACAATAAGTATTGTATCATCATACATGACGAACTCTCTGATTGGTGGTTGGTTCAGATACCCGGGAACCCCAACATTATTAGCGTCACCGAAGCCTCCTCAGTAACCCAAGCTCTGGAGAGCGTGACTCTGTAGTTGAAATTTGAGCAGTACGGATGTACTAACTCGTCACTCTGTAGCAAAAGTTTGAGCAGTACGGTTGTACTAACTCTGTGACTGGTGATTGTAATTAACGTGGCGTTATTCCAGAAATAGTAACTGGTTCTCGTTGATACTTCAAATTGTGCAGTCGTAATATTTACTGTGCTTTGACAGAGTTTACTTTTAATCGATAAAGACGGTGTAGTGACCGCTGAGTAACAAGTGTGGTGGAAACGTGCCAGTGTTTCACTATTTCGCGACGGGCGCGTATTCGCGTGGAACTTCCGTACCGAACCGTGGGCTGCTTTTAAAACTGTAATTTTACCCTTTTAGTGAAGTGTGTTATATATATGTGAATCAGTGTGTTAGCTGATCTGGTAAAAGAAAGGGTATCTCGGCTCGCAGCATTAAGCAGTGAAGAGGTTATCAATAATAGTTTTCTGTGTTCCAGTGAATTGTTTTCCAGCAAGATGATGGATGCACCTGCAGAGGAAGGAAGCGCATTCCCACATGTTAAGGATGTGATTATCATGGTGTAGATCCCAAAATTAGTGGGGATGTAAGCTGCTATCCTGGTATCCCGAGAGTCATCATAAAGTAAGATGCACGTATTATATATGGCATGATATGTAAGTTATGTTAAGGTACTAGGGCAGTGTAGATAGAATTTTCAGTTTCATTTAAAGTAAGCCTGACGGCATGTATTTGTTTAATTTTGTCACTATGGTAGATTCGGATACGAGATTAATGCATGTTTATTTTATTTTCATTTTGCTTTATGATTAGGTGTTTGGGAAAATGAGGGATTGATAGGATCAGTTATTGTTGTAAATATAGTACTTAGAGTAGGATATTCCGAGTTTTCCTTAAACATATGCTAGAAGGGCTAGATCGACAGGTTCATTTTTATATTACGTCAAACACGTATCAATTCATTTTATTTCGGTTATTCAGAGAGACAGGTATAGCTATTTTGCATGATGCATGGTTTTACAGAAGCTGCCAGAAGGAGCTGCAGAACGTCGTTGTTAAATTAAGATCTTTGAAGTTAAGTTGGATTCTGTTTGCCTGATGGTCTGCCAAGGACTCGAACAGCGTCTCGTTATGTGGAAAGGCCAGTAGGATTCATGAGGAATGATGAGATAATAATTGCATGCTTAATTATAATGTATTGGCGTAGGCTGATGGTAAGCCTGACAAGATAGAGTATTATGCAGATGTGTGTGCCTGCTAAGCGTCTTCTGAGTATATTGTGATCAGAATGGACAGTGTTAATTCCAGACTATTGAGTCTGATGTTGTTAAATGGCCCAAGCATGCTAAGAAGAAATTAATATACGGGAGTTTCCGTGTAGTTGATGATGGGCGTTATCTCATGGCAAGCTAATTCCTGGCCTGTGTTATCGGCATGTGTGAAAGAGACAGTATTTCCTTGCGGCGGCCACGGGAGACAAAATCCAATCTTTAGCGTAGTGGAGTTCTATATTTCTTTACGGCTCGTAATCTACCCGGAAGTACATGACGGATGACCGCGCTGTTGAGCGCTCAAACGCAGCAGAAGGAGGCAATGTTGCCCATTGCTTTCTTCATGACATCAAGGATTATTTATATGTTTTTTTCTCTTACAGGATGGTTTTACCTTATTATTTTGTGATTGTATACCTTGTCTCGTTGTTTTTAAAGGGAACAGCCCGAGTGCTGATGTATTGTTGGTTCATCTAGTTCTGTCTAGATCTTTTGTAGTGAACCGGGATTCACATTAGAAGCAGTGTAGCATTTAAGACTTTACTCGATATCCGATATATATATGTTTAGTTTGATGATTTGAATTATTGTAAATATAGTGTAGGATTTGCCCCTAGTATTTTGCATACCTTACATAGCGTCCGGTGCGTCTTAATTATTTTTCTTTCCGTCGTAAATTTTCATATGATGTAACTTTGATTTTACGGAAATAGTTGACTCTCGGGAGTAACTTAATTTTGAAACCGTATCGTTGGGATGCGATAAAGTGAAACTCCATACGGAAATACCAATGGCAGTGTTTGCATACACTTGTTGCCATACAACATAAATATTGGACTATGAGATAACTCAGTCTTGATTTTTATATATATGTTCTTTATTGAACTTGTTTTTCTTTTAATGTCAAATTTGTATTATCACTCATTTAACGTTTCTGATTTCGATTTATTTTATTACTTTGAGTTCATTTTTTACAAGTTATTATTTTTTTATTCAATTATTTTCGTGTGATTTGATCGGGGATATTTGTTAATAAATCCATCTTACCCCCTATGATTGTTTCTCATTCGTGTTATACCTCCATTTCCTGTCATTGATTGCTATTTTAGTGTTGAACTTCGACTTTTATCCTGACCCAATCGACAACCAACCCACACTCTGCCCAACCCTGAGTTAGTCGGATGTTCATACAGGAATGGAGGCATCGTCCTAGAGGGTATTTACCCCTGGGTACGGTACAGTATTATACTGTACATTTCCTCGTGATCAGCTCCAATTACCGAAACCAGGTGGCAAGGACGTCGATCAGGGTCAACACTGAATTTAAATGGACAACAACAACAACAACAACAACAACAACAATAATAATAATAATAATAATAATAATAATAATAATAATAATAATAATAATAATAATAAGATGATGATGATGATGATGATGATGATGATGATGATGATGATGATGATGATGATGATCAGCGTTGGCCCTCTGAGGTGAAGTTGCTGGATTTGTTGCTAGCTCAGTATATTGTTTTGAAGGTGCTCAAATAATCCAGAATCGTGCTGGTCGACGACCTCGGCGCCTCCGAGTCACTGCACTAATCATGAAAATTCACTCCATCTAAAGCAAAATATAAATCCTTCGATCTGATGAACCGTTCAGGGCAACCGTATTTGCATAGCGTAGTGATTCAATGTGCATTTTTTCAAGAGAAGCTTCTTGTGCGATCGTTCTGAACGGTTTACTACATTAAGGAGTTCAGTTTTGTGATCAAGGCAGTGACTTTTCATTCTCTGCTTATAGCGAAAGTTAAAAATTTCCTGTGACCGTTTGGTGAACTTTATCAATGACCACTTTGTGAAATAGACTATATCTCCTAGCTTCTTTACCGGATAATTCAAAAGGTTACACAGAAACTGAAGTAGCCCACACACGGGTTGAAGTACACCTTTTGTATAAGAACATAGCCTAGGAAGAAAACCTGCAACAGAGCAAGTGTAAGAATATCAGAAACGATATATTTTCTTCTTCTTCTTCTTCTTCTTCTTCTGCCACTTTTCTCACGTCCTGGGAGGGGGGTTACAGCATGTGGCCCTTTTTTACAGCTAGATGCCCTTCCTGACGACAACTCTATGATGAGGAATGTTTCCACTATTGCCGGATTTCGTTGTGGTGGATTATATGGTGTGTTATATGATGTAGAGTATGTTGGAATAATCACAAACACCCAGACCGAGCGAGTTGGCCGTACGGTTAGGAGCGCGCACTGTGAGCTTACATTCGGGAAATAGTGGGCTCGAACCCCACTGTCGGTAGTCATGAAGATGGTTTTCAATGGTCTCCCATTTTCACACCAGGCAAATGCTGGGGCTGTACCTTCATTAAGGCCATGGCCACTTCCTTCCCACTCCTAAGCCTTTTCTATCGCATCGTCGCCATAAGACCTATCTGTGTCGGTGCGACGTAAAGCCAACAAACACCCAGTCCACGAACCAGGATAAATAACAAAACATTATTAAAAATCCCCAACCAGACCGTGAATAGAACCAGGACCCTCTGAACCGAAAGACTCGACGCTGAATATTCCTGGTAAGTATCTGGACTAACGTCAGTTCTGCGTTGTTTAGGAATGTAGAGCATTTTGGAAAAATAAATTCTGCACAACCTTTTGAAGCACTCTGTATTATTATATTCATTCTATTCCGAGGGCCAACGGCCGTAGCCGTGTTGAAACACCGGATCTCGTGAGATCTCCGAAGTTGAGCAACAATGGGCGTGGTCAAGATTTGGATGGGTTGCCACGCGCTGTTGATGGTGGTAAGGGAATGGAGGAGCGGAAAGGAACTGGCCACCCTACCGTACGTAAATTCCGGCTCAGGCACACCTCTGCGGAGGTTCGGACCTGCCTTCGGGCAGAATGCACCCTTCCCTTACCTTACCTATTCCGAGGAATCACCCAAAGTTAGTCTCCGTCATTTTCCACCTGGACAAGGTGTTTCATTAGCAGCTAATACACCGCATGCAAACAAATTATTGGGTGGCACTTTCAACGATGCCGCCTCTGTGGTGTAGTGGTTAGCGTGATTAGCTGCCACCCCCGGAGGTCCGGGTTCGATTCCCGGCTCTGCCACGAAATTTGAAAAGTGGTACGAGGGCTGGAACGGGGTCCACTCAGCCTCGGGAGGTCAACTGAGTAGAGGTGGGTTCGATTCCCACCTCAGCCATCCTCGAAGTGGTTTTCCGTGGTTTCCCACTTCACCTCCAGGCGAATGCCGGGATGGTACCTAACTTAAGGCCACGGCCGCTTCCTTCCCTCATCCTTGCCTATCCCTTCCAATCTTCCCATCCCCCTACAAGCCCCCTGTTCAGCATAGCAGGTGAGGCCGCCTGGGCGAGGTACTGGTCATACTCCCCAGTTGTATCCCCCGACCAAGAGTCTGAAGCTCCAGGACACTGCCCTTGAGGCGGTAGAGGTGGGATCCCTCGCTGAGTCCGAGGGAAAAGCCGAACCTGGAGGGTAAACAGATGATGATGATGATGATGACTTTCAACGATGTCTAAATAACCTTGTGCTTTCCCGACCTCGAAGTGGATGCGTTCCTCGTGAGGTGACAATAAAACACGACAGGTGAAGCTGTTCATATGAATCGCCCTGCATAACATTCTAGTGACAGTTCATGCGGAGGTACTATTAAAAGGCGTACCTAGCATTGTGTTCAGTTCTGCGTATCTTTAGACGACCTTTGATGCTACTCTCATTACATTGGCGGCCTGTACTTCCAGCGTGCTGGAAAGTTCTTTTGGCCCACATTTTGTTTGGAATATACATGTATTGTTGGGGATCCTGTCACACTTCCATACGGCAATGTCATTCGCGTCAAATAGACTTCCCGTGTATTCCAGCTGACTTGCATTTCCTTGCCCGCGATACAATATGAGGTTGGAGAAAACGGGGACAACGCCCAGACTCTCTCAAATATATCAACAGCCTTCCAAGAAGAAAGAAATTACATTTGACAGAGTCATGCAAACAATAATTCTTAAACAACATGTAAAGCAGTGTGACGTTTCGAGCTGCCAGTGTTGTACAGTAGCCGTAGATCAGCGATACTTTATTATTATTATTATTATTATTATTATTATTATTATTATTATTATTATTATTATTATTATTATTATTATTATTATTTTACAATCTGCTTTACGTCACACCGACACAGACAGGTATTATGGCGACGATGGGATAGGAATGTGGCATTTTCCTGGTGTGAAAATAGGAAACCACGGAAAATCATATTCAGGGCTGTCGACAGTGGGGTTCGAACCCACTATCTACCGAATGGAAGCTGATAGCTACGTGACCCAAATCATACAGTCACTTGCTCGGTGCAACAATAGTTTAAAGTGAGGTCATCTTCTTTTGACTCCGGCTTCATGGCTAAATGGTTAGCGTGCTTGCATTTGGTCCAGAGGGTCCCGGGTTCGATTCCCGGCCGGGTCGGAGATTTTAACCTTAAATGGTTAATTCTCTTGGCCCGGGGACTGGGTGTTTTTGCTGTCCCCCACATCTCTGCAACTCACACACCACGCATAACACTATCCCCCACCACAATAACACGCTGTTACCTACACATGGCAGATACCGCCTACCCTCATCGAAGGGTCTGCCTTACAAGGGCTGCACTCGGCTAGAAATAGCCACACGCAATTATTATCTTCTTCAGTAGCTCTCAACAGTAGTAGTAGCTAATAAGCCCATTTAGGACTAAGTGAAATACGTACAAGTGTTTGTTTGCCTTCCTTTCTTTTACCGAGTACTTCTTTTCTCTCTTTGGATGAAGTTCTTCCGGCCATTTGCTTCTATTCGTCCTCGTGGTCAAATTTCCATTTGTGAGTTTTGAATCTAAACATTCCCAGTTTTAGTCGTTTTGCTAATTTAAGGGCTTTTTTATTTGCATAGTGGCCTTGGGTTCAGAAGAACCTGGGTTTGACTCCCGGATGGGTCGAGGATTTTAACTGAGTATGGTTAATTCTTCTTGCTCGGGAGTTGGTATCTGTGTTCGTCCTAACACACATCTTCGTCTGCACAAAACAAACCACAACAAAAACACATAATAGAGATTACATCACTTCACATAATGTTAGTGTTTGGAATAGCATCTGCCTGTAAAATATACTAAATTTACACGAAGTGCTGACCCCAGGAAATTAGGAGAATATCAGGAAGAAACAATTATTATTATTATTATTATTATTATTATTATTATTATTATTATTATTATTATTATTATTATTATTATTATTATTATTATTATTTTGTTGTGGTGTTGAAAATGTTCTGAAACAATTTGAGAATAATTCCATGTTTTTATGATTCATAAGCAAGGCGAAGTCTATGGTCTATTTTTTATTACTCTGCTGATGTTAGTATTTTTGTTAGTTTTGCTAAATGGATTCCAGTCTATTCCAACAGAAGACTAAGGCTAACGTGTTCTTCGATTAAACTAAGCCATATTTATTACAGTATTTTCCCTTCACTTGCAGGAAAAGCAAATTATCAAAGAGGCTTCTTTATTCGTACTGTTCGACTGTGGAACGAACTCACGCCACAGAAATCTGCCGTACATAACGTCAGGAAGAAACAATTATTATTATTATTATTATTATTATTATTATTATTATTATTATTATTATTATTATTATTATTATTATTATCTTAATCGTGTGTGAGTGTTCTGTGCGAATGGAAGAGTGGATGAGCGTTAATATCATCGTGAGTGTGTGAGAGTGTACTTGGATATGAATGAGCCGTGCTAGCTGGAGTATGCTGTATGAGAAGATTCACGTGTGTATAAATAGAATTACATGATAACGTACAAGGGATCCTGTGAATAAGTTATTGTTTAAATAATATGCATATGCACATACTGTACAGTAAGTATCTAAGCACATTTTTAGGCTATAATTGTAATTATTTAATACTGTTGTTCGTCGCCATTAGATCTATCTGTGTCGGTGCGACGTAAAGCAACTAGCAAAAAAAAAAAAAAAAATCAATACTGCAATTTTAAGTGGTGATGGAGGCATCTTGGGCGTACGTGGCCCTTTCTCCATTCAAACATCCCTGAATTTCATCAACAATTTATGGACAGAAAATATATTATTAGTCCGCCTCTGTGATGTAGTAGTTAGTGTGATTAGCTGCCACACCAGGAGGCCCAGGTTCGATTCCCAGCTCTGCCATCCTGGAAGTGGTTTTCCGTGGTTTCCCACTTCTCCTCCCGACAAATGCCGGGATGGTACCTAACTTGAGGCCACGGCCGCTTCCTTGTCTATCCCTTCCAATCTTCCCAAACCATCGCAAGGCCCCTGTTCATCATAGCAGGTGAGGTCGCCTGGGCGAGGTACTGGTCATCCACCCCAGTTGTATCCCACCACCCAATGTCTGAAGCTCCAGGACACTGCCCTTGAGGCGGTAGAGGTGAGATCCCTCGCTGAGTCCGAGAGAAAAACCGACCCTGGAGGGTAAGCTGATTAACAAAGAAAGAAATATATATATATTTTGCTATTTGTTTTACGTCGCACTGATACAGATAGGTCTTACGGCGACGATAGGATAGGAAAGTCCTAGGAAGTGGAAGGAAGCGGCCGTGGCCTTAATTAAGGTACAGCCCCGGCATTTGCCTGGTGTGAAAATGGGAAACCACGGAAAACCATTTTCAGGGCTGCCGACAGTGGGGCTCGAACCCACTATCTCCCGATTACTGGATACTGGCCGCACTTAAGCGACTGCAGCTATCAAGCTCGGTAAGAAATATATTATTATCTTAATTTTTATTAGTTTTCTGTATGAATGACAATAATAATAATAATAATAATAATAATAATATCAATGTACTTTTGCCAACAAGACTGCTTCAGTCCGCAAATGATTCCCAACGACAGTTTGGTTGTTTTTGAACTCATTAATTAGGAGTGCGTAGAATTTCTATTCAGTGCTGAAATATATAAGTATTGCATGGGATAAACCATCAGTTTGCCTACATCAAATACACTGTTCAGAGCGCATTTATGTCTTCTGGTATGGGTTAGAGGGAATACGTGCCATAAAAAAATATTTCGTTCCGTAGTCCATAAAATTGTATGGTGGTCCGTGTGTGAGAACTCAGCCCTAGCGTGAAGGGCCGTTTGATACACATGTTTATTAATTAATTAATTGTGAACATTCGGGACTTGGAGTGATAAATCACATGAGCATGTGTTTCATATTCATTTGACAGTGAGTTGATAGCGCTAACAATGAATTTGAAGCAGATATTAATATTAAGAATACCCTTGTATGACCAAGAAAATCTTTAATATTTTAATAAAGTATCCACAGCCTGTTTCCAGTCATTTGACCAGGACAGGAATTGAATGAATGAAATCTTCATCTAGCGAGGAGGATAGGAATTGTGTCGGCTGCCGAAGCCTGTCGCATTCCTCTTGGACAATGATTAATAACTGACAGATGAAATGAAATGATACTGGAGAGTGTTGCTGGAATAAAAGATGAGACGGAAAACCAGAGTACCCGCAGAAAAACCTGTCCCACCTCCACTTTGTCCAGCACAAATCTCATATAGAGTGACCGGGATTTGAACCACGGAACCCAGTGGCGAGAGGCCAACTGAGCAAATTACAAATTACAGATAATCGCATAAATGATATTTCATATTTCATCGCATTAACTTTGGTTTTATTGCGATACATCCGCCTCTTTCTTGCTAGTGCCGCATCCAACATTTGCTCGTCGACTTTTAAAAATCTACATAATTTAGCCCAGCTTAAATAAAAATGTAAAAAGAAATTTGAATTTCTACTTTGGTGAGTTCTACACTACATTAATTTGTTCCGCTCTCGGAACTCGGAACATCCATTATTTGGTGAATGAAAACATGAAAACCTACAACCTGTTTTCCAGTCATTGACCGGGTCAGGGATGGAATGAATGAAACATGTATAGGCTGTTATTACAATGGGGTCGCCACTCCCAAGGTGATTTATTAATGAGTGATAAATGCTATGAAATGATAATGGCGAGTGTTGCTGGAATGAAAGATGACAGGGAAAACCGGAGTACACGGAGAAAAACCTGTCCCGCCTCCGCTTTGTCCAGCACAAATCTCACATAGAGTGACCGGGATTTGAACCACGGTATCCAGCGGTGAGAGGCCGACGCGCCGCCATCTGAGCCACGGAGGCTCTCCATTATTTGGTATACATTTCAAATTAATTTTTGGACAAGAAACCGAATTCAGGACATGCTACGTCCCAATAGACTTGCACCAGGGAAGCGGAAATTTTTCGTCATATTCGGCTGGAAACCCTCCCTGTAATCTAACAGTGGAACCCAAAGGTATCTGGATCAACCACTACTACTGCTACTACTACTACTACTACTACTACTACTACTACTACCACTGTCCGACTCGTTGGCTGAATGGTCAGCGTACTGGCCTTCGGTTCAGATGGTCCCGGGTTCGATTCCCGGCGGGGTCGGGGATTTTAACCTTCATTGGTTAATTCCAATGGCCCGGGGGCTGGGTGTTTGTGCTGTCCCAAACATCCCTGCAACTCACACACCACACATAACACTATCCTCCACCACAATAACACGCAGTTACCTACAAATGGCAGATGCCGCCCACCCTCATCGGAGGGTCTGCCTTAAAAGGGCTGCACACGGCTAGAAATAGCCACACGAAATTTTTTTACTACTACCACTACGCCACATTGGCGTGGGATTCTATCCCTTAGTCCCGTTTCCTAATATGGGGTCGGTTATCAAGTGAGACGAAATTGTATGGCATGGGTTTGTTTTTCGGCCGGACGCACTCAGCCTCAGTTGAGGAGCTAATGGTGAACGAAATTGGGTTAAATGTTGGAAGGAATCAGCTGTGGCCCATGAATAGGAACTGTCCCGGAATTTTACTAGAAGTGAAAATGGGAAAACACAGAAAATCATTCTCTGGAAAGGATTTCGAAACCACTCGCCTCCCGAATGCAGAGCTTGGCTCCATAGCCGCAATGCGTTAACTAAGATTGTTGCAGAAATGAAATAGGGTATCATTGCAACATTATCCTCGGGTAGGCGTAGTACAAGGAGCGTGACGACTACCTTGAATCAAACCTCTATCATGACA
The DNA here is from genome assembly GCF_040414725.1 of Anabrus simplex. Classification (NCBI taxonomy): domain Eukaryota; kingdom Metazoa; phylum Arthropoda; class Insecta; order Orthoptera; family Tettigoniidae; genus Anabrus; species Anabrus simplex. The sequence goes on along the minus strand of NC_090265.1, from coordinate 421,017,387 downwards.
TATTTGCCGGCCCCGCGAACGTGTCGTTCCATGGCGGGCGGCTCCTTTTTTTCCTCACCGGGCGGGAGGAGGGGTGGGGGCTGGCGACACGGCCGATCAGTAAGGTAGTTATAAGGGTGGCGCTCACACGCGGATAGGTTTCCCGCCCATGTGAGCGTCCACATAGTAGATTTAGTTTATTTTTATTTTTAAAGGTGGCGCTTGCTTGTGGCCTGGTTTTCCGCCCACGTGAGCGTCCACATTGTAGACCTAATTGATTTTTATTTTGCGTCCACATGGTGGATTAGATTCATATTTTTTTTCTCTTTGTAACGGGAACATGTATTTGGACCGAAAGCCTGTAATGTTCTTCAATAAATATCAATATTAATATTTGCCGGCCGGGCGATCCGGGGTAGCGTGCCTACCTCTCACCCGGCGGCCGGGGTTCGATTCCCGGAAAGGTCAGGGCTTTTTGGATGGTCCTGAGTGTTGGTTCGTGGTCCACTCAGCTTATGTAATTAAAATTGAGGAGCTTGCGAGATTGCGAAAACCGAGAATAACTGGGAAGAGGATTCACCGCATTAACCATGCGTCACCTCGTAATGTGCAGGCCTCCAGGTTGAGCAGCGGTCGCTTGGTAGCACAAGCCCCATCAAGGGCTGCAGTGCCATATGTTAGAGCTCATATTATGTAGGTAGGCTGTTAAACATTTAGAAATGTTAAGACTCAATAATTTATAACTAACAGAGCCTCAGTGGCTCAGACGGCCCCTTACCGCTAGGTTCCGTAGTTCAAATCCCGGTCACTCCATCTGAGATTTGTGCTGGATAAAGCGGAGGCGTGACAGGGTTTTCTCCAGGTACTGCGGTTTTCCCTGTCATCTTTCACTCCAGCAACACTCTCCAACATCATTTCAATTCATCTGTCAGTCATTAATCATTGCCCCACAGGAGTGCGACCGGCTTGGGCAGCCGGCACAATTCCTATCCTCGCCGCTAGATGGGAGCTTCATTCATTCCATTCCTGACCCGGTCAATGACTGGAAACAGGCTGTGGATTTTCTTTTTCAATATATACTGTATAACTCATCTAAAACATTCCTTATAAAGTTGTTTATGAAATAAGCATTTCGGGGATAGGTATGTTCAAAATTGTTTTCTCAGTATTCTGAGTTTCTGGCAAAGTCCAAGATCGTCGCTATCTCAAGACCACTGTCACTTGTTTTTCCTTCTCTCTCTCTCTCTCTCTCTCTCTCTCTCTCTCTCTCTCTCTCTCTCTCTCTCTTTCTCTGTGTGTGTGTGTTTTTTAACGTCGACCTGACTCAGATAGGGTTTCGGCGATGAGAGGATAGGAAAGGGAAGGAAGCACCTGTGATCAGCAGTTGCCTGGTGTGAAAATGGGAAACCGCGGGGAACCATATTCATCTCTGCCAACAGTGGGATTCGAACCCACCATACGCATATACTGTACATTCAAGGGAAGAGAACACATCTCCGAATCTAAGAATGAGTGGAGAAGTCAATTTTGGGAACTGCATCACAGTGAAAGGTGTGGGAACTGCTGGGTGATGCTACAAATCTGACGGTAGAGCAATGGAGGCGAACGGATAACGGCAGTTTACGCAGCACTTGAAAGAGAAACTAGCGTCAATTCGCGCTCCATAGAGTCGCAGTAACTAGACTACACAGATAATAAGCATCAGATCTCATCATGGATGTGGGTAACGAGGTGGAGGAAAGCACTATATAACTTTCAATGTATCGTGTAACAACTAGGTTAACTGTCCGAGATTAGATAATAGCAAAGTTACATTTTTATAAAACGTTCAGGCAGTTCCCAACCCAAGCGTGAGTCGAAAAGATCAAGAGGGCTGGCCCTCAATTTATGATAAGTTGGAGGAAACAAGTCATCATGTAATATTACGTGATTGTTCATATCGTGAACATAACCATAGGTTTACGTGCAATCCGAACCACAGGGACATAACAATTCATTTTCAACATCTCACATGCAATGCGTGGGATTCAAACCACAGCCATCTTGGTGAGAAGCCAGTGACAATGTCAGTCAGCTGTTATGTGTTTTTCCCTTGTGGATGAGGGCATGGCATCCTCTACCTCAGGATCGGCTACCACGGGCTTCCTAGCTCTGCCTGGGATTGCTTCCACTTACGTTTGCCAGCCTCTTCACTTTAAATCTCTTCCACACGACCTCCCTTAGTGAATTCTTGTTCTCTTCTGACCCCGACATATCAGGTTTGTGAGGCTTAGGAAGTCTTTCACTTTCACGTCATTCATGACCCTTTCCTTACTTTTGTGGATACCTTCATTCTTTGAAAGGTAGGAATTCTTCAATTTAGTGTTAGAGGATATGTTTACTCAGTTATACTTACCCTTATATTCATAGGTTACTGGTAAGTATATTTACCACTTGATGTTTCAGTCATCTATATTACCTAGGTCATTTACATTGACTGTTGTAGCTGATTGCAACTATTCTTGACGCTGTCTAGTAAGAATGTCAGTCAACATTTGAAATATGCCGGGGGGAAAAAAAAGAAGTATGAATACTGCACGCTAATGAAGAACTCCTAGTGTACAAGCTGTTTGTGTTTGAAGAAATAACCGAGGAGTTTTTCTTTGGCAAGCATTCTTACCAGAGGGCGTTAAGAACAGTTGAACTTACTAGAACAGAAAAAATGTGTTTATACATATAGCATAGATTTGAACATCAAGTAGGCTTTGAATGTCAGTAAACAATTTCTGTGAGCTTGCATCCGGGAGATAGTGGGTTCGAATCCCACTGTCGGCAGTTCTGAAGATGGTTTTCCATGTTTTCCCACTTTCACATCAGGCAAATGTTTGGGCTGTACCTTAATTAAGGCCACGGTCGCTTCCTTCCAACTCCTAGGCCTTTTCTATCCCTCTGTGTCGGTGCGACTTAAAGTCATTAACAAAAAAGTATGTTCAGCGTACTTGTCACCCTCTAACATCAAATGAAGACATCATCACCATATGCAGTTTCCAGCTGGTGTCTGGGTCTGCTTGGAACATAAGCCCCTCCATGCCCTCCTCTCTTTTCACTACTTCTTCCTCTTCATTCTTGCCCAGTGCACTCCTCTTCTCTGTACACACTCTTCCACTCCTTTTATCCACCTGTCTCTTGTTGGTTGTTTTCCTGTTATCTCCATTTCGTGAATCCTCCTCGGCATCTTTTCCGCTGTCATTCTCTTCATCTGTCCATACCATCTAAGTTTAGATTCATCTATCCCATTCTATAGTGGCTCTTCTTCTACTATTTCTCTAATCTTTTTATTTATTATCTTATCCATTCTTGTGACTCCTATCCTACTTCTCAGAAATTTCATATCACTTGCCTATATCCTAGTCACAGTTCTCTGCCTGATTACCCAAGTTTAAGCTGCATATGTGTCCGACTCGTTGGCTGAATGGTCAGCGTACTGGCCTTCGGTTCAGAGGGTCCCAGGTTCGATTCCCGGCCGGGTCGGGGATTTTAACCTTCATTGGTTAATTCCAATGGCCCGGGGGCTGGGTGTTTGTGCTGTCCCCAACATCCCTGCAACTCACACACCACACATAACACTATCCTCCACCACAATACCACGCAGTTACCTACAAATGGCAGATGCCGCCCACCCTCATCGGAGGGTCTGCCTTACAAGGGCTGCACTCGGCTAGAAATAGCCACACGAAATTAAATTTAGCTGCATATGTCAGAATAGGTATATAGTATGTCCTGTATATCATTCTTTTTCTTCTCTAAGGGACATTATATTTATTTTTATTCATCGCTTTATATTTCATAGCATGCGAATTTCCCATATTTCAATTTCTATTCTTGTGTCCGGAAATACTACCCTGACACAATTATTACCACCACTGGCACCTCTCTCGCCCCTAAGATACTAATTAATGATACTATCCCTCTTCAGTGATCAATAATAGAGAACTGACTCTGAAGATAAGACGCCTCTTGACGTCCTTTAAGACAATTAAACTTACTTTCGTCATTCATAACAACGGGTATCGCTAAGAGAAAGGGGGGGGGGTAGTTTAAACATTGAAAATAGAACAGTTTAAATGTTTCATCTGAAATTCAAAATATACTAGCTGGGAAGCTTGTAGTTTGATGTGACAGCTGATATCGTGGTCATAACCAGGGGACCTCCAAGATATAGACCATGGAAAAAAGTTGACGACGCAAGCATGGTAGCCATTTGGTATTATATCGTGCAATTCAGGCTAACAGCTGGGGAAAAAAATTCACGTTCGTACAAAAGTAATTAAAGCATACATAATTTGGTTTTCAACGATTCTACCATCACATAGCTTCTACTCAGAGATTCAGCTCCCCAACTCTACTTAATACCATCTTTAAAAATACGTCGTTAACAGATTTAAAATCCACTCGCGAAGGACGTCATACCGACAAATGGCTTCGCACTACCACATTCTTTGTAAATTTGACTAAATTTAGTAATTACTCAAATAACAACGCATACACACGTGAAGTTTCATTTCGTTTGCTCCTCCCTTTGTGGGTGCTGCAATTGTTTTGTCAGGCAATACAGCCAACATACAACACTAAAAAACAGCGTAAAACTACTTCCATTATTAATGATTTGGAACCAATTGAAAAATACAGAAATATACCTATGTTTTATCATATCCAATCTCGAAATGTACGCATACCCCCGCATCCCTCCATAACAAACAAGCCCTGACTATGCCTATCAGTTTGGCTTGATCAAAAATTAAAATATTAATTTTTGAGGCTCAATATTCGACTACGTTTTCGTTCCCATTTTCAGAGAATTAATTCTTTTCCGTCCCACTAGATTTTTTTTGTGGTTTTCAGAGACGCTGAGGTACCAGAATTTTGTCCCGGAAGAATTATTTTACGTGCCGATAAATCTACCGACACGAGGCTGGTGTATTTGAACACCAGACTGAGAGGGAATCAAGCTCGCCAACTCGAGCTTTACTGCCCCAGCCAATCAGCCTGATCTCTTTTAAGAAAGAGTATTGGTACATCGCGTTCAAAAGCTACGTGTAGTTATTGGCTCAAATGAAAGTACACTAGCTTTCAAAGCTCAAGTGGCGGGTTCGATTCTGGCTCAGTCCTGTGGTATTTGAAGGTACTCAAATACGTTAACCTCGTGTCGGTAGATTAACTAACACATGAAAGTATAATCAATCAATCAATCAATCAATCAATCAATCAATCAATCAATCAATCAATCAATCAATCAATCAATCAATCAATCAATCAATCAATCAATCAATCAATCAATCAATCAATCACTACTGATCTGCATTTAGGGCAGTCACCCAGGTGGCAGATTTCCTATCTGTTGTTTTCCTAGCCTTTTCTTAAATGATTGCAAAGAAAATGAAAAGTTATTGAACATCTCCCTTGGTAAGTTGTTCTAATCCCTAACTCCCCTTCCTATAAACGAATATTTGCCCCAATTTGTCCTCTTAAATTCCATCTTTATCTTCATATTGTGATCTTTCCTACTTTTAAAGACACCACTCAAAACTTATTCGTCTACTGATGTCCTCCCACGCCATCACTCCACTGACAGCTCGGAACATACAACTTAGTCGAGTACTCCTGGTCAACAAAATTCCGGCACCTAGGCATGTGTAAAAAACGAAAAAATTATGATTATTATTATTTTTTGCTATTTGCTTTACGTCGCACCGACACCGATAGGTTTTATGGCGACGATGGGATAGGAAAGGGCTAGAAATGGGAAGGAAAAGGCCTTGGCCTTAATTAAGGTACTGCCCCAGCATATGCCTGGTGTGAAAATGGGAAACCATGGAAAACCATCTTCAGGGCTGCCGACAGTGGGGCTCGAACCTACTATCTCCCGGTTGCAAGCTCACAGCTGCGCTCCCCTAACCGCACGGCCAACTCGCCCGGTTCTTATTCATATCCTTATCAAATACAGTATATCTGTAAACTGATTAATTGAGAAAAATTATTGAGACCGTGGGTTATACATATTATGTACTATGCCAACATTCGTCTGAAGTTGAAAGGGAAGAATCATGGATAACATTTTTCCAGGAGAAGCAGAAACTAAGGCCCTTAAGGGACACAACAACAAGGATAATGGCCTTAAGTAGCACTAATGGAACGTGAAAGAAGAGTGAATTTGTCGGACAAAGAAGAGAAAGCCATAAAAGTCAGTAATATTAGAAACTGCCTACCTGCTTCTGCTGGTGGTGGTGACTATTTTTTTTAGGAGAAAGTGCAACCGGATAGCCATCCTCTGTTAATACTAATCAGAGGAAAAGTAAAGGAGGTCCGACCCTTCCAGAATAAGGGTATCGATAAGAGAAATGGAAGTGCCACGAAGGGCGTGAAAATAAAAGATTCTCCGAACCTCGCAAACCTAACAGCATCGAGGTCGAAGAGAACGAGAGTTGATCAAGGGAGGTCAGATAAGAAAGTGAGTGTAGTACAAGTAAGTGGAAGAAATGCTAGTCTCAGCTGGGGGCCCCGTGTTCACCAACCCAAGCTACCAAGCTACAGGGCCTGGAAGTTCCCCTTTCAGTCACCTCTTCCTTCCGGCTGGGGATTCTGTGCCCCTCCCCCCCTCTGACAGAGGGGCGGAAGTCCCTACCTGTCACATATATGACGCTTTAGCGATCGTAAGAGAACAAGATCTGTTCAAGATAGATTGAACAGGAACGATATGATGAAGGAACGTAGAACAATGAATTCCATATTCAGCAGAGGTCTGCAATGCGACTATCCACTTATTAAACGAAATTAAATTAAAATTTATTTTCAGAACTATCTATTTATCTTTATCATCTTGTCGTATATTAAAACTATCTTGACTTGAAGAGTTGAACGATAGCTCTCAGGTCTCAACCATATACCTCCGCTAGACTGTACAGGTATCGTCAAGCGTGCTTCTTACCCAGATATTCAACAATATTTGGAAAATGTATAGGAGCAGGAAATGAGAATTTTTTCTGATATTATGGCTTCAGTCAAAGTTTTACACTTTTTCAAACAACAAAAATGTTTACTACCTTAAAACGAAACCATTTTGTTTGTGTTGTTGTCTTCTACTTGCTCTTGAAACGCCTCTATACCAGGATTACATTTCGGTTAATTACTTGGCATGTGCGGAGAACATTAGGTACTCATGAAAATAGCAGATATTGAAAATAACATTCGGAAACTAAGTGCTAGCAGGAGCAGACATTAAAAAATAATTGGAAAAATAAGCAGAAAGGGCATGCATTGAAGAAATGTTCGGAAATTAAAGGGAAAAAACAAATTTTTTAGCAAACGAGATCTAAGTAAAAATAGTATGGAATGAAGGGAAGGGAAATGGGGGTGATTCTTGCTGCAAGAGGCCTGCTGTTGATTTCGTCCTGTCATCTAATGGCAATGCATGGAGAGTTGTATATTGTTGTAAACCTACGGTTATATTTTTACAATTAATTCAATACGTATAATAAAATTCACAGACTATTCAAGTCTGATCGCGCTTAAGGAGCCGCTGGATGACAACATATATTTTTGACACTTTTACAAGTCGTTGTGGTCAGCCATGTAAACAACCCTCTCATGTGCGTTTAGTTCCTCTAAAAGTGATATCTTTGAAAATGCGCCACAAATAACGTCAACTGACATCAGGATCATTGGGAACTGCTTGCAACTATCTTTCCTAGTTGTACCGTACGCATGATGAAGGTTGCAGCATTTAAAGTAAAGCCATGAATCCTTCCTCTGTTTCTCAGTCGCTCTTCATTTTTTGTATGTGTCTCCTGTATTGTGGCTAAGTCAACATCATTATCAAGCAAGGTAGACGGGAGCAGCAGACGTACTTGGCATTCTTACCTTGTGTAGACTCTCTTCAGCCACGGATAATTTGGGCTTGTTCGATTCATTTTGACTTATTTTTTCTTGTTTCCCAGTGCGTTAAGCTTAATCCACCTTATATAAATTTTCCGACATTTTTGAAGTGTTCTCTAAATTCACAAATATTTCTCATTTATAAAGTAGGCTTATCTAGTCAAGTTGTCTCACAAATATTATTACATACATCGATAGATCTTATGTAGATAAAACTATATACGATATCCTACATCAAAATAATAATCAACATAGGGTTAAATGATATGAGCAAATTCAAAGCTCCAAAGCACAACTTTCATCATGGGTGCGTTTAATAATTGAAAATGGCGCTTTCAAAAACATCTCAAGTCCATGTCTTTACCAAAGCGGGCTTTTCGCGGTATGTTGATGTAGAAGTGCACCACATCCATTGTATATCGACAACTGAATACAGTGATTTCAAGAGAATCTCAAACTTGGGAGGTTCTTGAACTCACCTTCCGTCTTGCATAGCGCTGCTGTCACCAAAAGAAAGGATGGGTGGAAGTAATAAAAAACAAATTTCCTGTGCATTGCTTAGTCTTAAAGTCTAATATGAAGTCGATAATCCCTGAACGTGAGGCTCACAACAAAGCAACCACAATTCAGCAAAAGAAACTTGATGATGTTAAGTCTCTGAAGAAGCATTTACAACCACATGCTGTGAAGTTCATTTAGTCACTCGTTGTATCGGATGATCCGTGCAACGAGGACGAGGACGGAGATTACGCTGCACTGCAGAAATGTCGTGAACGAATACTTCAAGGAATGGTGCAGTGGGTATGTTTGGAACTATTTGGTGTATATTTGTTCAGAACAGCAGCACAAGTATTTAATTTTTATTCCTCTATGCTGTAATAACGCACAATCTTTCAATAAAAGAATTAAACCAGAGTAAAACTCATGTCACTTCAAGAGGTAAGGTAAGGGTTATTCTGCCCGAAGGCAGGTCCGAACCTCCGCAGAGGTGTTCCTGAGCCGGAGTTTACGTGCGGTAGGGTGGCCAGCTCCTTTCCGCTCCTCCATTTCCTTACCGCCCACCAACAGCGCGTGGCAACCCATCCAAATCCTGACTACGCCTAATGTTGCTTAACTTCGGAGATCTCACGGGATCCGGTGTTTCAACACGGCTACGGCCGTTGGCCCTCACTTCAAGACAAGGGACTCTGATTTCAAAAACATTCCAAGTCCACTTACTTTGTACACCCACCGACGGCCATAGACAAAACTTACAAAATTCCCCTTTTCTAGAAATATAGACTGAATAGATGGATATTGTAGATGGTTAAAAAGAATTGGCTGCAATAACTATTTTTTAATAAAACCCAGTCTTGTGTTTCCCTTTAAAAGGTTTCGTCTCTGTACTTGGAATGTCTTTTGAAATCACCGCTTCAATTTTCTCTTTTCTTTTTAATAGTTTGTTCAACTGGATCCCACAGAGCGCTTCAAAACAGGTGTAGACCAGCCAACAGTAGGCCTACTCGACCAAGAGAAGAAAGAAATATGTAAATCAAATGTAGACTTCTCCAAACCCGCAAACAATTTAAGGAGTGTCCCAGTCATTGGACTGCTAGTAGGTTGCAAGGATACCATTCTAAAATTATTTCAACAGTTTTGTTCTCATTTTCATCTTGGAAATCTATAGATTATAAAATAAGAGTTTGGTCTGTACATTGCTGAGAATTTTAAAAATAATGGTATTTCTGTATCAGTCGTGACCACAGTGACAAAGAAATACACTTCTTTTAAATTTTCCGTCGTCTCTGTCTATCTGAATGTATGTATGTATGTATGTATGTACGCACATCACGAAGAAAAGGCTAAAGAGAATTTAATGAAAATCGGTATGTAAAGTCGGGAAATAAGGCACTACAATCTAGGCTATAAATAATTTGATTCACGTTGCGTGAAATGGTAGTTTAGGGGAAGGCCTAAAATTCAATTCACAGGCCGATTTCGCCGTGCGGCTAGGGGCGTGCCTCTGTGAGCTTACATTCGGGAGATAGTTCGAATCTTACTGTCGGCAGCCCTGGAGATGGTTTTCCGTGGTTTTCCACTGTCATACCGAGGAAATGCTGGGGCTGCACCGTAATTAAGGCCACGGCTGCTTCCTTCCCATTCCTAGGCCTGTCCCATCCCATCGTCGCCATGAGACCTATCTGTGTAGGTGCGACGTAAAACAAATTGTAAAAAAAAAATTCAAAAAATCAGTTCTCAAAATTCTATGTTATTAGCGGTCCTATCGATAAATACTACATAATTAAAGTTTTATAACATTAAATTTCCGATCATTTATATCATACATTTTTACAGTACCGGCTATGATAACAGAGATATTCATGAATTTCGATTTTTGTTGCTAAGTCCATATCCGTGCCCAGCCACGAAAAAATCGGTGAACAGAATTTAATTAAACTTTATGTATAAAGTCAGGAATAAATCACTACAGTCTATTCACGCTGGATGAAATGGTAGGTTAGTGGAAGGTGTCTAAAATTTATTTTTTAATAACTATGTTATTATGCAACATAATAAAATCATGTTCACAACGTGTACATGACTTCATCTAGAATTCTGTATACAATGTAGAATTCCGTAGCGAAGCACGGGTACATCAGCTAGCGATCTATATAAAGACGTGACGTTAGTAGCGTTAAGAGACTCTTCAACTTCTAAAGAAACATCTTTATAATTAGCGGTAATGTCTAGGTCAAAAGTTCGTAATCTTTATAAATTTATAATGTAACATGTTTACAGATTTATATACTGTAGTAAGACACTTTGCATGGTATACTTTGTTCTGTGGCAACCCATAAATTGGAAAGTCGTGCTCGGTTCGCCCGGAAGGACGTGGGTTCGAATCCCCGTCAGGAAGTCGTAAAAATTTAAGAAACGAGATTTCCACTTCCGGAGGCGCGTATGGCCTTGAGGTTCACTCAGACTACACAAAAAATGAGTACCAGGTTAATTCCTGGGGGCAAAGGCAGCCGGGCGTAGGGCTAACCACTCTACCCCATCACGTGCCGAGGTTAACAATGGTAGAAACCTTTACCTTCTACTCCTCCAAGGGCCTTCATGGCATGTACGGAGGTGACTTTGCTTTGCTTGATGAATTTTAAATTCACAAGTAAAAGCAAATATATTATCCTCCCTGAGAAATATTTAAATATGGACCGCTGACTAGACGATCGGTTAACCTCGGGTCTGCTCTTGAGCTTACAGTGGGTGCTGCCGGAACGTCTGATCAACAGTTGAGACTAAAAATGGACGATCGCCGCGTAACACGAACATCTAATTACTCCAGCTCGCTTTCTCCACCAGCAATTTATTTTGGACAGCATACAAAAACGCTTTCAACCCGTTATTTTCCACTTGAAGTCACACTTTTTTGCTTCAGGTCTCATAAAACACTTTACTACTGACGAGCTTGTCGAGATATGTGCGCTGCGCGCTGGTGTTTTGTTTTTCCTCTCGATGCTATAAAGATCCCGGCAGTTACGTTTAGAGCTTAGTCAGCTGCTGACATCCTTATTCTGCGAGCAACAACTTTCTATTCACCCAATTCCTGATACAAGAGTGAATTTGACCTAACTTCTGTTGTCATACATGACTCGGCATAAAACACGCAAACATGTTCTTCACAAGATGCGCTATAAAGTCACCAACATTACGACATGTGTCATGCACCTGCTTCAACTAATAAAGTGCTTCACGACCTAAGATTTCCGCGGCTATACTTGCAAGCAGTATCCATGCCACCACTGCTAATATGGCCAATGATACTGCTGTCTGTTGACGATGTTTGCGGTCGATTTTCAAAGGTGTCACTTTCAGAGAAACTTTTTAAAATGAAATATCATAGTCCGGCTCCTTGGATGAATGGTTAGCGACAAGGTCTTCGATTCAGAGGGTCCCGAGTTCGATTCCTCGTCGGATCGGAGTTCTTAAACACGTCTGGTTAATTTCCCTGAGTGTTTACGTTTGTCCTCAAACCCACTCCTCTTCATACATACAAAACTCACGACAGAAACAATCAGTACTAAATACATTACTATACACGGGTTTAGCGTCAGGAAGGGCATGTGGGCGTGAAACAGGATCAACTCCACATGTGCGACAGAGTTAGCACTCGTAACGCCAGCAGGGTGTGGGAAATGTGGCGGAAGAAGAAGATGAATGTTTGTACATCATAATTACCGAGCTCGATAGCTGCAGTCGCTTAAGTGCGGCCAGTATCCAGTAATCGGGATATAGTGGGTTCGAACCCCACTGTCCTTAGCCCTGAAGATGGTTTTCCGTGGGTTCCCATTTTCACACCAGGCAAATGCTGGGGCTGTACCTCGATTAATGCCACGACCGCTTCCTTCCCATTCCTACGCCTTTCCCATCCCATCGTCGCCATAAGACCTATCTGTGTCGGTGCGACGTAAAGCAAATAGCAAAAAAAAAAATGTACATCATAATTTTACTAATGAAATATATTCTTGCATATTGCTAATAGAATAAAAATGTTTATATCCAATTTTCAATTAACAAATTTTGCTGTTGGTTTAACGTCACACTAACACCATGGAAGGTTTTCGGCGTAGCAAGGATGGGGAAGGGCTTGGACTGGGAATGTTGCGCCTTAATTACAGTACTGGTGTGTGCTTGTGAAAACGGGAAACAAGGTAAAGTCATCTTAAGGGCTGGGGAGTGTGGGGGTATTGGAGCCCACCATCTCCCGAAAGTAAGCTACGTGAGGCGCATCGCGCAGCCAACTCAGTCCGTAATTTACAAGGCACGGGATGGTGTCTTGTTGAGTACAAGGTATTTTATTCCCTTGTTCATTATTTTACAAGTATGCCTTGTTTCCTTTAGAGAGATCACGATTTTGACAGTATGTTTTGACCTTGTTAGAGCAGTCTTAGTTCCCTCTTTGGATGTCAAACTATTGAAATATATGAAGTAATTATATTCTCGGTGTTATGTTATTCAACAGCAAAACAGCCATCTCCAAAGTGGCCACGAAGGCACTTGTAGGAGTGGTAGGTAAAGGCTTTCACTAACCATAACTTAGGTTCTAACAAGGGAAGCTACAGCTATGGAGTCAACGATTTCTTTCAAACTTTGGAAGTATGTACGTAAAAAATAAACAAACATGTGCCATTGCCTCTTTATCTTTTTCTTTTTAGAGTACGGTTCTTAAGCGCCGGGAATGTCCGAGGATATGTTCGGTTCACCAGTTCTGCAGCTGCTTTGCTGCTTTTCTCGGTAAGCCGTATGGGGGTGAGCTACATGTACCACTGTGGACTGGTGTTATCTGTTGGTGCAGGTGTAATTGTACGGGCTAGGAAGGAAGTAGTCACTGCCTTGAGAAAGGTACCATCCCAGCATTTGCCTGGAGTTGAAATGGAAAACCCGGCAAAAAATTTCGAGAATGGCCGATGGGTGATTCGAACTCACCTGTCTCCCGAGTATACCAGAGCTAGGAGTCATACCGCGCCATGCTGCAACGCTTTGAGCTAACCTGTTCGCCACTGGCCTTTATTTAACGACATAATTCCCCTTTACATTTTTACAGCATGCACACATGTTCGTAATTGCAGCACCGTTCGTCTAGCGCTCTGTGCCCCGTATATCTACACGGGCGTCATGGGTCCGAGAGGCGCACATTTTTTCTTTTCATAATTTTTTTGTCTTTGTACATGCGGAGTTATTGTTAGGAAATGCGTTGATAAAATGCAAATGGTTTCCCATTTTCACACCAGGCAAATGCTGGGGCTGTACCTTAACTAAGGCAACGGTCGCTTCCTTCCTATTCCTAGCTCCTTCCTTTCCCATCGTCGCCATACGACGTGTCTATGTCGATGCGACGTAAGAAAATATATAGTTTTCTGATACTTGAGTTATTTCATTATAGGAGAGCAATTCTGAATACTTCTGGACAATCTTTAGAGTTTTATGTATTTCTCTTCTGGTGCAAAATTTGCATTCGTGTCCTCGCGTGCTACTAGTTCTCAAGCGATGATTTTATTTATTTATTTATTTACTAGCAAGATACCCGTGCTTCGCTACGGTATTATACTGAAATTTATAATTGAATGCTTATTGTTTTAGATATATAATCCGCCGAAATTCGCGATCTGACTCGTTCTCTGCGAGAATCCACCAAAATTCCGATCTATTATTTTACGGCACGTTTCCTCCCATTTTTAAATCTTCCTTTCCAGCAATCGATTTCGAACTTCCCGGGTTAGGCTCAGGTATTCCTCCAGGTCAGTTGGATCCGTAAATCTTTGCCATCTTTTCCTATAATATTTTTAATACGGATATAATCCTTCAGGAGATCCGGCGTGCTGTCATACTGGGTGCCTTGGCGGCACTGAACCCGCGACCGGACTGCATTCTTAGTCATTACCCGTCCAGGAGCCGTTTCCATCGCGGTCCGCAATTTGACGACGGTCCGGAATATTATTATTATTATTATTATTATTATTATTATTATTACTATTATGTGTTGCTGGAATGGCTGATGACACGGAAAACCGGAGTATCCGGAGAAAAACCTGTCCCGCCTCCGTTTTGTCCAGCACGAATGCCACATGGAGTGACCGGGATTTGAACCACGGAACCCAGCTGTGAGAGGCCGGCGCGCTGCCGCCTGAGCAACGGAGGATCCTTATAAGTACATTAATAACAGTAAAATCAATTGGTCTCACCTCCTTCTACACCCCACCGCCGTTAAGTTTATTTACAGCCACCGCCCCCCCCCCCCGAAAAAGAATTAAAAGGATGCTTGTTTCTTTATGTTTAAGGGAGATTCTAAACACCAATGTTCACGTCTATTACCTTCAGTTTTGAGGTATAAGTATCCACATAAAAATAATTTACTTTTTTTCACTTCATTTCACAATAATCTCTCCTCCCCCTAAATGAATTTTCCAGCAAAAAAATACTTGTTTCTTTAATAGTAAAGGATCTTCTAAATACCAATTATCACGACTCTAACTTCTTCAGTTTTTGATTTATGTGTCCTCATGAAAGTAATTCAACTCCTTTACACTCCCGCCCTCCAAGATGGTTTCCCCACCAAAACGCCTTTTTCTTTGTTTTTAAAGGAGATCCAAATACGAATTTTCACGTCTGTAACAACTTTAGTATTAGATGTATGTATTCTCATACAATTAAGTCAACTAATGTTTCAATTCTTTCACCCCCCCCCCCCCCCATTGGATTTTCCGAGAATACGTGTTTCTTTACTTTTAAAGCAGATTGCAAATATCAAATTTCACGTCTGTAACATCTTCATTTTTGAGATATCAGTAGCCTAATTAAAATAATTCATCACCATTTTTAGTCACTTTAACCCCCCCCCCCCCGCCCGCCACCCAAGTGGTATTTCCGAAAACTAAAAATACACTTTTCTTTATGTTTAATAGAGATAAAAAATACCATTTTTCACTTCTGTAACATGTTAAGTTTTTTAGATATCCGTAAAAATTCTCATTTTAAAATTTCACCCCTTTTGGGTTCCCCTTAAGTAGAGTTTCCAAAAACAAATAACCTATATTTCTTTACATTTACAGGAGATTTTCACCCACTGTTTACGTCTGTAACATTTTACGATTCCAAGATATTCTGTAGATATAGTCTTTCAAAAAATTCACCCCAATTTGTCACTCCTGTTTAACCGCCATTAATTGGCTTTTCCAAAAACTAAAAAATACGTGTTTCTTTATTTTTAAAGGAGATCCCATATGGGAATTATCAGTTCTGTAATATCTTTCATTTCTGAGATATGTGTATCCTCATTAAAGGCATTCAACCTATTTTTCACCCTTTTACACCCCTCCTATTAGGACTTACTGGAAACAAAAAAATACGTGTTCCTTTATTTTTAGAGGAGATTCTAACCACCAATTTTTAGATCTGTAAATTTTAAAGTTTTAAGATGTAGACACACTCATTTTAAAAAATTCACCCCCGTTTTCACCCCCCAATATTTGGATTTTCCATAAACGAAAAAATACCTGTTTTTTTACTTTTAAAGTAGATCCAAAATACCAATTTTCAGGTCTGTAATATCTTCAGGTTCTGAAATATAAGTATCCTCATGAAAGGCATTCAACCCATTATTCACCCTTTTACACCCTTCCTATTGGGATTTTCCGAAAACAAAAGAATACATGTTTCTTTATTTTTAAAGGAGATTCTAAATACCAATTTTTACATCTATAAACTTTAAAAGTTTTGAGATATAGATAAGTTACACTCATTTTAAAAAATCACCCCCTTTTCACCCCCCCCCATTAATTGTATTTTCCACAAACAAAAAATACGTGTTTATTTATTTTTAAAGGAGATCCCAAACAACAATTTTCAGGTCTGTAATATCTTCAGGTTCTGAAATATAAGTAGACTCATGAAATGCATTCGATCCCTTTTTCAACCTTTTCCACCCTTCCTATTAGGATTTTCCGAAAACAAAATATACGTGTTTCTTTATCTTTAATGGAGATTCTAAATACCTATTTTTACACCTATAACCTTTAAAAGTTTTGAGATATAGATACACTCATTTTAAAATATTACCCCTTTTTACCCCCTTAATTGGGTTTTGCAGAAACAAAAAAATACGTGTTTCTTTATTTTTAAAGGAGATCCCAAACACCAATTTTCAGGTCTATAATATCTTCAGTTTCTGAGATATAAGTAGCCTCATTAAAGGCATTCAACCCCTTTTTCACCCCTTTTCACACCGCCTATTGCGATTTTCCGAAAACATAAAATACGTGTTTCTTTATTTTTAATGAAGATTCTAAATACCAATTTTTACATCTGCAAACTTTAAAAGTTTGGAGATATAGATTCACTAATTTTAAAAATTCACCCCCTTTTCACCCTCCCATTAATTCGATTTTCCAAAAACAAAAAAATACGTGTTTCTTTATTTTTAAAAGAGATCAAAAGTACCAATTTTCAGGTCTGTCATATCTTCAGTTTCTGAGATATAAGTACCGGTATCCTGATTAAAGGCATTCAACACATTTTCCCCCATTTTCACCCTTTTTCACCCCTCCTATCGGAATTTTCTGAAAACAAAAAAATACGTGTTTCCTTATTTTCAAAGAAGATTCTAAATACCAATTTTTACATTTGTAAACTTTTAAAGTTTTGAGATATAGGTGCACTCATTTTAAAACTTCACCCCCCCTTTTCACCCCCTTAGCAACGGAATATCCAAAAATCCTCTCTTAGCGAGCACCTACATCTTAATATGAATGTATCCCCAAAATTTCATTTCATTATGTCCAGTAGTTTTGGCTCGGCGATGATGAATCAGTCAGTCAGGACAAGCTATTTTATATATATATAGATTTATTTAGCGTATGGGTTTTAGTGTCGGAAGTGTTCGAGGACATATTTGGGACGCCAGGCGCAGGGTTTTGACGCCCATTGGCGACCTGCGCTGATTATGATAATGATGCTATGATAATGAGGTATCAGTGCATAGCCTAGTCCTGTCCAATATCACCAAGGGGCCTGCTCAAGGTTTAACGTCTCCATCCGATGGACGAATCACCCTCAGCAGCGGCATATGCTCTCACTCTATATGAACACTATGAGGAGGTTTGAAATTGAACCCAAGCTTTTGGCACGCAATTTAGTGATTGTACATTGTAAACGCCCACCCCTCCTACCCTGCCGGTCAACATTCTGATGGTGAAATTTCATTCCACCAACGGGACTCGAACCGGCTAACCGCGGTGTCAGACCATAGAGATTTAATGCTTTAACAATCATCGCCACGGGACGAGCAACGTAAAAGGTAAAGGATAGAGATGCTTAATAACATGTTGAAGTTACAAACAAGCACAGAATTGGTAGTGGAGCAGGAATATATCACCACTGAAGACTTAACAATCTCTTAGTACTCCTTAGGCTTCACTAGATCTTCAGTCTTCCTTGCAGTGACTCCTACTCTGCCTTCAGGGTAGGATTTTGCAAAATGTGGATGAGGAGAATCTGCAATTTCCCCTAGACTAAAAATACTTCCAATCAAACTGCCGATAAACAAAGAAAGTACAATTGATTATATATCATGACATTCAAGCGTATTAAACAAAATTTCCCTGAATTGTAAAAACAATACATGCGCTAGAACATTTGTTGTTTTTTGAATTAACCTCAGATTTTGAGGCTCTATTTAGCAGAGAAATAAACACTCGAAATAAGTCATTCCTGAACTAAACGATGGGTGTGTAATACACACATCAATAGTCTCGGTCATTTTGGACATTTTCTTTTTCACCCCCAATGCCGATGGAGACTTAAAAGACATCCGGAGTTTCACTGTTAATCTTAGCCACCCCAAAAAGTATGGATTCGACACTAATATAGGTCGTTTCCGATTATTTCTTCATGTCACTTCCCCCCAATCCCCAACCGTAGGCGAGCTAGGCGTGTCATACCCTCACAGTATGTTTCTGCAGATAGCAAGTCATTTGTGTAGCTACAAAGTTTAGTTGAGAGCTATGCTGAAACATGCACACATAGATCTATAATTTCGGTCGTTTGGGACATTCTCTTTTTTACACTTTCCACCCCAATGCCGATGGAGATTTTTTTTTTTTTTTTTGCTATTTGCTTAACGTCGCACTGACACAGATAGGTCTTATGGCAACGATTGGACAGGAAAGGTCTAGAAATGGGAAGAAATCGGCCGTGGCCTTAATTAAGTTACAGTAGCAACATTTGCCTGGTGTGAAAATGGGAAACCACGGAAAACCAACTTCAGAGCTGCTGACAGCGGGGTTCGAACTCACTATCTCCCGGATACGAGCTCACAGCTGCACGCCCGTAACCGCACGGCCAACGCGCCCGGTGGAGATTTAAATGGCATCCAGTGTCACTATTCATCTCAGCGGCTCTGTAAACTATGGATTGAACATTAATACAGGTCTTTTTCGATTATTTCTATATGTCGCTCCTTCCCCACTCCACCGCTAGGGGGTGCTAGAGGTATCTTACACCCATAGTATTTCTCTCCAGATAGTATTAAGTCATATATTTACCAAGTTTGCTTGAAATTGTCGCTTTGCCTATAGGCACCGTGCGCGTCGCTCTAGCGGCCGGGCGGAGAACAACACGTGAGGCAGACTCCAGACTCGCAGTAGCTGTTCTGTTATGACTGAGCGTGTAGTCACTCAGATGATAATGGCAGAGAAAAGGAGATCAAGTAAACTCAATTGTTGTGTTGTCAGATGTTCCAATACTTACGCAATTACGGGAAGTGAAGTAAAAAATTTATTGTTTTCCAAAACGAGCGATAGATGTGGACTGAAGGAAGCGATGGATAATACAAGGAGTTAACCGAACGAAGTAAGTAGGCCTACACATACGCACTGCATATGTTTGCCATAAGTTCAGTTGATCCGATTTAATTTAATTTTTAGCACTGATGGATCACTTTGGCAACCTACGACTTACTCAAGAATATGTAGTGCGCATTTCATCGGAAACAAAAGATCTGGACACCCACTAAGTCCAGCCTATGTTCCGACAATATTTTCGGATTAATCCAAGAAGAGGAATGTGTCGCCGGGATCCAGCTTACAGCGCTTTCACTGGTAACTAAAGCGATTAAAACGATTAAGACGGAAAATTTTCAAGCACAGTTTGCCCAAGTAACATAACCAAGGATGCATCCGTGGGAACAGTTGCATCTGAATTTCATTGTTCAGACTTCATGTTTTCTTGTTCAATAAATGAAAAAGACGTAAATACACAAGCATGTATTCCACTTAATTTCGGTCTGGGAGGGGACTTAACGAAACACGATATCTGGAACGGAAGACGATCATGCAGACATCAAGGGTCCAGGTTTCCAAGGCTACAGTTCCATAAGGAACAATACACAAATGCGTGATTTAACAGGTGTGAACTTCAACGTCTTTCCCTTGCGTTATTATCAAACTGTAACGTTTCGAAATTATGTAAAGAAACCAGATTATTCATTTTCGTAATGAAAATGAAAATCGGACTGTCCTATTCTGCTTTGAGAGTGTTCACAGGACAACAAGTTCACGTTTTTTTACGACCGTAGTTATGCAACTGGCACTGCGTACAAAATATTTCATATTCTGGCCTAGTGAGGAAAGTGTTCAAGAAACAATGTATCCAGCATTTAAAAGAAATTGCGGTAATTGTCGAGTCATTATTGACTGCATGGAATTTAGGGTTGAACAGCCTCCCCAAGTAGATCGAGAGATTGTATTTCTATTCCCAATACAAGGGTTGCTACACTGCAAAAGTTTTAATTGCAATCACGCCTAATGGTATGATCGCTTTAAATCTAAATGTTACCGGGCGAGTTGGCCGTGCGCGTAGAGGCGCGCGGCTGTGAGCTTGCATCCGGGAGATAGTAGGTTCGAATCCCACTATCGGCAGCCCTGAAAATGGTTTTCCGTGGTTTCCCATTTTCACACCAGGCAAATGCTGGGGCTGTACCTTAATTAAGGCCACGGCCGCTTCCATCCAACTCCTAGGCCTTTCCTATCCCATCGTCGCCATAAGACCTATCTGTGTCGGTGCGACGTAAAGCCCCTAGCAAAAAAAAAAAAAAAAAAAAAAATCTAAATGTTACGGTGGAAGAGCTAGCGACTCATTCATAACAACCGTCAGTGGTTTATTTTCCTTCAACCTGGCGATGAGGTCATGGCTGATAAAGGATTTAGGCATCAGAACTAACTTATCTGACCGCGGTATCATAATCGTGACACCACCGTTCTTACATGACAGGAGATTAACAGCTGAGGAAGTTGAGAGTACTTACAATATTGCGAGTGTTAGAATTCACGTAGAAAGGTGTATTCAATCAAAATATACAATATATTACAGAAATTGCCAACAGAACTTTTTCCACACGTGGATGACATCGTCTATGTGTTGCGTGTTAAAGAATTTGCAACCTCATCGAATAACACGAACAACAAATGAACTTCCATAGCATTCTATTGCTTCACTTTCCATTTCACTTCCGTAAGAATGTTCAAAGCAGCTCCCCCAATTGGAGATTCATTTACAAATGCGAGAGCTAAAGTCGGTTATGTCGTCTAGTTTTGGTCCGATTTGCTTTCGTGCTAGCAGATATTCTTATCTTTTTTTTCTTGAAACCATCGAGGGCTTCCTGATTGAGATAGAGTGTCCAGGGAGATTTTAATTATATGATCTATATCAACCTGCACTTTGCTGGTAAAAAACATTTCGTCACTCACAGTGAGAAAGGTGTATTTGTCTGGGAAGCGCACGTCGTTAGAGACTTGTAAATGTAATAGCTGTGTCACAATTTCCTCACATTCTTCTCTCTCCACATCATTCACTACCCTGTCTATCAATAAGGTGACTACGGCCCTGCACGATTGTTCGATTTCAGTACTTGCTTCTGCTCAATGCTTTGTACGAAGACTGCAAGGGATGTGTTTTAAAATATCCTCAGTTAATTCGAAGGGGGGAAGAGATGTCCTCAAAGTCTTTTTACCGAACAGTTCTTCTACGCGTTTGCCATTTCTATATTTTTCTGTTGACATTGTTTTCGGGCTCGGTTTTCCCCACTGTTGCGGACGGTCTGTTTTGGAGACAACACTTTCATTATTTATATAATACACTACCGCGGCTACGCGTTTGCAAGTTCTTCTGGCGTCGGCAGGACAGGAACATTCGCTGGTAGAGACATTACGATTCTGGTCAACCTGAACACAAAATAATAATGCGTACAACTCAGCAAACATACATCAGTTAAACCTTACTAAATAAACTATATACATTTTTACCTAACTACACCTTGCCTACCTCAAGTTTCACGATATAAGGCGGCAAATTGCCAGACGTTTGTCGGGTGACCTTTCCTGTGATGTATCCGAAACCATTCGAAATTAACTCTTCAACGCCGATCGGGGATTTTGACTGCGTATAATTAATTCCTACAGCTCGGGGCCTGGGTGTTTGTGTTCGTCTTAAAGCTCAACTTCGTTTACATTCAACACATCACACTACAATCCATCATAGAAACATGAAATAGTAAATACATTACCTCGTATTGGGTTAGCGTAAGGAAAGGCACCCGGGCGTAAAACTGGGCTAAATCCATTTAATTGCATCCGGGAGATAGTGGGTTCGAATCCCACTGACGGCAGCCCTGAAGGGTTTCTCATTTTCACACGAGGCAAATTCTGGGGCTGTACCTTAATTAAGGCCACGGCTGATTCCTTGCAACTCCTACGCCTTTCCTATCCCATCGTCGCCATAAGACCTATCTGTGTCGGTGCGACGTAAAGCCACTAGCAAGAAAAGAATCAATTTAAAGTGTCAATCTCAAATAACTGGAAAAATATCAGGAATAAGAGAGAGAGATTCATTTAATATGGATACCCGGTGTCGTATCGATTTTCCCTTGAGGATCGTTGTTCAAGATGAAGTTGTTTAGAAGATATTTTACTCACAATACCTAGTAGTATTTTGTTTAGAAATAAATTAGCAATGCGTGAAAATGTAGGCAGGCTACGGTTAAATGCTCTGTAATCGTGTAATTAAAAGATTTGTTTGCAGTTAGTTAAAAATGTCTTTCACAAATAAACCGGCGTATGGCTATTAGTGCCGGGATTGTCCGAAAACAAGTTCGGCTCGCCAGATGCAGGTCTTTTTTTATTTGACACCCGTAAGCGACCTGCGTGTCGTGATGAGGATGAAATGATGATGAAGACGACACATACACCCAGCCCCCGTGCCAGCGAAATTAACCAATTAAGGTTAAAATTCCCGACCCTGCCGGGAATCGAATCCGGGACCCCTGTGACCAAAGGCGAGCACGCTAACCACTTAGCCATGGAGCCGGACTGTCTTTCACACATTATTGTGATTCATTCCTAGAAATTACCAAAACCAAATAATCACCCAAGAATGAAATAAATACAAGTTTAGTTCTGAAGGTAAATCGCCTATAAAATGAAATCTAACTTCAAGTCATTATCATAGTTATATCAGTAAAGAATACGAAGATGATTCCCTGCAGTCAGTGTCTGATGAAAGTGATTCCCAAAACAGAAACTTTCCAAGAGACAACTAGCGGCTAGTTCGACGTTGGGAAACACTGCAAACCTCCTTTGTATAAATGCCCGCTTTTGGCTTTTATATCAAAAGGGGGGAGACCTAGCTCAACACGCGGAAAATAGGCCTATAATTCGATTGTTATATATGCTACAAACGTTGTTGACAAATGCTTCACATACCCCAGGATTGGCATGCTTAAGAGCAATCAGAAGCAACTTCAATAATGTCAAAATTCTAATCATAACATTATAAAATAAAATGTTCAAAATTTCCCGCCTTTTTAATAATATATCACGGTTTCCTTCATAACTCTCTTACTGATATACAGATAATTATGATTTTTTCAGAGTTTCCTCCCATAGTGTTGTACTACAATCTGTACCTCATTCAGATCAATAGGACTTAGATTTTATATAACATTTTTATTTTAAAAGCTATTAATATTTTCTGATGCTCGGAATCAAAACGCGACAAAAAATCCAAATCACAGTCTATGTTAATGATTGAGGTTCATTTTGTAGCTGGAGTTTTTATACACACTTTAAAAAAGGAAAAGTACGAAAATTCTTATAAACTTGGAATTTATATGGGAAACAGTGATACACTGTTAAAAAGGCGGGAAATTTTGAATATTTTATTTTCAAATATGCCAATACTGGGATTGGTGCAGCAATCGTCAACAACAATGGTAGCATATTTAACAATCGAATGAATATTAACCTACTTTTTCCTTTGTCTCTCCCCTTAAGTTCACAAAAGGGAACCATAATTTATTTCTCTGCGTATTAACTGTATGAATCTTGGAAAGGTGTAGCAATCCAACTAACGAGCCCGCTGCCACACAGGAGTGACATACTGAGAATTTCAAGATTAAAACGTCTAAATTGATGGTGGTGATTATTTTTGGTAGGAAGTAGGCCCTACAACGAGGCAACCATCCTCTATTAACACTAATCAGAGGGGAAAGAACAGGAGGGGTCCGATACTTCCAAAATTGAAGGTATCGGACAAAGAAAGACAAGGGCCACGAAACTTAATACCGTCAGGGTTGGAAAAGAGCAAGAGTTGACCGAGTGAGGTCGGTGGTGGTGGTGATTATTGTTTTAATAGGAAGTACAACTGGGCAACCATCCTCTATATAACACTAATCAGAGGAAAAAATGGAAGGGATCCGACACTTCGAAAAATGAAGATATCGGCCAACGTAAGACAAGGGCCACGAAGGGCGTGAAAATGAAAGACTCCCTAGCCCTCGCAAACCTAATAGCGTCGGGGTCGGAAAAGAACAAGAGTTGACCAAGGGAGGTCGGATAGGATAGATGAAAGTGAGGAGCCTGGCACAAGTAAGTGGAAGCAATGCCAGGACTCAGCTGAGGGCCCCGTGGTCGCCAACCCACGCTCCAAAGTTCAGAGCCCCTGGGGCCCCTTTTAGTCGCCTCTTACGACAGGCAGGGGATACCGTGGGTGTTATTCTACCGGCCCCACCCACAGGGGGACGAGTGAGGTCGGATACGGTAGGTGATAGTGAGGAGCCAGTCACAAGTGGAAGCATTAAAAAAAGCCTAAAGTACTTGAATAGTTTAATATTTGCAATCTGTGAAATTAAAATATTGTTTCCTTCTGGGAACTTCTTTTGTCATATAAAATCTTTGAAGTTATATAAAAGCTGGAAATGCGAAAATTGTAGGTAGGCCTACTTCTCTTCTTCAACTTTATTTTTATTATAGCAGGCCTACATCTTGAAGCAAACGCATAGATGAAGGTCTAGTTTCATTGAAAAGGTTTTGGAGGTTTACGTCAGTCTTTCTTTGTTATGCACCCGTCCAGACCTTCATAATCTACCGAGTGTGCGGCTAGATGAAGTGTGGCTTTTCGTTCAGAGCCTCCTCGTCTTGATAGCGACATTTTATCTTCCAAAGAATATCAACAGTTGCTGTATAGGCCTGATGCTACCCAAGGGTTAACGAAAGCTTAAATTCTCTTGTTATCGCGAACTATTCTACGCTACATATGTCTCAAGTGTTCCGATGTACAGTACGAGTATAACAGGAGACTGCAATGTCGGAGCATATCAGATATATGAGTGCAAACGGTTAAAATTTCCATCCCGACTCATTTCATACCACGTGACTTAATGAACCAGGAATGGAGATTGGTTGATGAGAGGAATATTCAGTCACTTAGAAAGGTAAGGATGTTTAAGAGAACTGTTGTTATATAGAATAGAATGTACACATTTTTATGAATCAACATTTTTATTAACAAACAAAAACAAACTTTATAAAAACTCATACAAAAATATAAAAATTAATCACACATAAATAACAAGGGCAATTCAGAAACCGTGAATAAGATGTGGCAAAACCCGCCATGACTCTCACTAAGTTCAGCACTAGATCAAACTTGGTTGTTTTACTTGCACATCCTCAATCGCTGGTAATATTATTGAGCTATGTACGAGATATATCTAAGACCAAGTGAGTAACGTGCTGAGGACGTCACCAGAACATCGAGTTATGAGGGTTTGGTTTACATCTTTGTGAGCTAGCTGGGTTGCCTACTGGATGGGCTGTAGAAGGAAGGCCTGTCCGGTAACTTCATCGATAACCTGGCCTGTTGCCACATCGAAAACAAGTCGGGGTGCCTCCGCTGGGCTCGGCTGGTGTTGGCGTTTCACACGTTCATCAGTCTTGACGGCAGAAGCGTCGCTTTGGGGAACAGGAGCAGGTGACTGTCGCTTGGCTGTTACCTTGCCATGTACGGGCTTGTACTCGGGAACGGGCTCGCTGTAACCTCCCTGCAAATATAAGATGATAATAATAAAATAATAATAATAAAATAATTAAACAATAATAATATATAATGAGAAGAGGAATCGTATACAGTGCTGCGTAGCCCCAACAGGTAGAGCGCTGGCCTTCTGATCTCAAGTTAGTGGGTTCGAATCCGGCTCAGTCCGGTGAAATTTGAAGGTGCTAAAATACATCAGCTTCTTATCCGTAGATGTATTGGCACGTAAAAGAACTAAGTTTTTTTCAATGCCAAATCTGCGTGTGAGTGTTAAGAAATAAATATGAAATGTTTTATTTCACTTCGGCAGGCCTTAGGTTTGAAGAATATCGACGCAGTTTGCTCGTTATTGTACTTAAAGTTGTAAAGCATCCTGTGTTTGTAATTGCAAGAATTTTGGACTAGACGTCCATATAATAACAAAATGTATAGACAATTCTGACAATCATGATGCATTTTATTATAAATAATTTCCTCTTGCAAGTATTCTAATAAGTACAGAGCAGAATGATTTCGCAATTTCGTTTCTCTAACAGGCTGTATTTGAAAGGAAGACATAATTTTACTATTTAAGATACCCTTTGGTTAGTGTGATTAGCTGCCACCCTTGGAGGCCCGGGTTCGATTTCTGGCTCTGCCACGAAATTTGAAAAGTGGTACGAGGGCTGGGAGCCTCGGGAGGTCAACTGAGTAGAGGTGGGTTCATTTCCACCTCAGCCATCCTGGAAGTGGTTTTCCGTGGTTTCCCACTTCTGCTCCAGGCAAATGCCGGGATGGTACCTAACTTAAGGTCACGGCCGCTTCCTTCCCTCTTTCTTGTCTATCCCATCCATTCTTCCCATCCTCCCGCAAGGCCGCTGTTCAGCGTAGCAGGTGAGGCCGCCTGGGCGAGGTACTGATCATCCTCCCCAGTTGTATCACCCGACCCAATGTCTCACGCTACGGGACCCTGTCCTTGAGGCGGTAGAGGTGGGATCCCTCGCTCAGTCCGAGGGTAAAACCAACCCTGGAGGGTAAACGGATTAAGAAAGAAAGAAGATACTCTTTATCTACACAAATTCTAAGGAGCTCTTTGTGGATAACGTGAAGCTGAACCCCTTGAAATAAAAAATATAAATGGAAAGACTTGTATAGGTCTATTTCCTAATAAGATAGAAAGATGCAAGTAAATCACTTTGGACATCCTATCCTTTGTGGAGGGTAACATATCCCTGAATACGTCACCTTATGCACATGACATATTTATACTATCCAATGTAGTGAAGTATGGAAGAAATGTTATGAGTATATTTTTTATAAAATTGAGTTATCAATTCAGCTGCCTTAAAATGTCGTTACGCTAACCACATGACACTCCAGTGTTTGCAGGCAATCTGGCTGAGCAGCCGTCGTTCTGGCAGACCAAAACCCTTATTGAACTGTATGTTTTTCGTTTTGTTTTATTCTGTGTATTTATAAAAGTATATGCATCCTCTGTCTTTGTAATATCTTCATTATCTGAGTTTTGTTAGTTCAATATGATGCAAAATATCATTCACAATTAATCATATAAATATTTACAAGTTGTCCAAAAGTTATTGAACAAAATCCATTTTGAATATAAAATTACAATGATGAAACAAATTTCATCTCGTATTAAGTCATGTAATTTGTGGACTTTGAACTTACCTCACCACCATCATCACCACCATCATCACCCTGAAAATAAAATAAAAGTATGAGATCACTTCAACGGAATGCATATTAATTAGTTAAAACACGTGTTATGAGAAAACTTACATGTCCATGTCCAGCATGGTTGTAGTCCCAATAGTGCTCGCCATACCCTCCGTGCTTGTCTCCCCAGCGAGCCTTCAACAAACACACTTCATATAGTACCTTACATCATAAGTGAATGTTAAATATCCCTCTCTCGACATACATGCATTATAGATTGTATACATTTCAGCTTAGTTAATCCGATTGAACTTTGATTAGTGCTTCATCAAATTAAATGAATGGCATAGTGCGTTTGATGTTAACACTTACATAATATGTATTTGCATGCATTTTAATATTTGCAGTAGATAAAAATTATAATAAAATAAGAATATACCGAATATATTTGTCTGTGTTATGGAGACAAAGAAAATGAAATAGAACCAACAAAGAAAAGCGAAAGGTAGTGAGTGAATTAGTCAATAGTGCAAGCGATAGTTAAGTCAGAACAAGTTAAACCAGCGAAGTGTAGCAGAGAGAGAGGTTTGTGGTCTGGGATCTGTAAATTTTCTTCAAAGGAATGTTGTCTTTATCGTCCTTAATTGTAATGACTATGTTTACCTTCTTTTATCCTCACACATTACACATAAATCACTTGACAGTAAACTCCCAATTATTCGTGTGGTGGTCATCTGGTTTGCACGTTATCCGTGCGAAACTAAAAGAGAATTATATAAAACCATACAAATAAATACGTAAATAAATGTACTAATTTTGAACTAGGCTTTATTTAAGTTGAGTTATTAAGAGATGTAGCTTTATCGGTATCAATAAATTCCCCGCTGCATGACAATAGATCGTTATTGGTCTATCTTCTCTGTGAAAATTAAAAATTGTCAGTCTGTATAGTCTTCAGTTTCATCTTGTCATGGCAGAAAAACGTAAAAAATATTGCTTTAACAATGAAGCACACTGCTAGAAGTTATGGAGAAGAAAAGAGAAAAAGTCGAAAAGGTAGGGTCGTCTCCTGACTTGGAGGAAAATTGTGGAATATATGTACAAAGTTCCCGCAGTTTTTAGGTAAGATAACGAAAAATGAAGGATTTTGTGCCGGACAGTGATGGCGGTGGACCTTCAAATAGTAAAAGTTTTAAAACAAATTCTCTACATGGAGAGTTTAATGATGCACTTCTGTAGTGCTTCAACCAAAAAAGGGCAAACGAAGTTATTATCACCGGTATAATGTAAAGTTTAACGTTTTCCAGTGAATTTTCGTTGAATTGTATTTTTCTTCGTTCATGTTTACCCCTTTACTAGCCTGAATAACTAGGAGTTTACTGTACCTCCAACTTTGATTCTATTAAAATCACTCCCTGTTCTTAACCATCTCGGCTATTTTCATTCTTGGCTATAACTTCACTGTTCAAGCTTGCTGTACTAACCACTTCTAGCACTTTATTTGATATTTTAAATGTATGAACATTTCGTCTTA
This sequence comes from Anabrus simplex, assembly GCF_040414725.1. Classification (NCBI taxonomy): domain Eukaryota; kingdom Metazoa; phylum Arthropoda; class Insecta; order Orthoptera; family Tettigoniidae; genus Anabrus; species Anabrus simplex. The sequence continues at coordinate 420,988,406 of NC_090265.1, read as the reverse complement.
CTAATTTGTCATATAAAATAGTCAGTCAAGGCCTCCTTACTTTGGTCTTGAAGTGTCCAGCGTGCGGTGCAGCCTTCTCGTAGCGCTCCTGGAAGTGGTGTTCGTTACCACGACGGTAACCGAATTCATAGTGGTCATGCTCAGGGTTATGTTGGTACCTGGAGGGGACAGGCAGAAGGGTTAGACTACACTTCATTTATTCTGCTGGCTATGAAAGAAGAAAAGCACACGCAAACGAGAATGCGAAGCCCAATTCTGAAAAGCGAAATAAAAGAGATAAAGTGCAGTCACCCGCTGAGTTCGAAAGTCTACTCTTAGAAAGAAAGTTGATTAAATCAATTCGTCATTTTATATAATTAAATTCCAAAGTAAGATTGTGTAAGTGCAAAGTCATTTTAGAAAAGCTTCACGGATCGATAGTGCAGGATATAAGATTGTGAGTTGCAGGCAGGTGCAAGCAATGTGTTGAAAATGAAATAGTTAAGAGATGAAGTGAAGCACAAAGGCATAAGAATTAACTATGTAATTAACAGAGGAAGTTGAGTGAGATCCATTCAGACGTCAACATATGTGTTATAGCATAAAGTAAGATCATGCCCATAAGAAATAAGATGACAATAGAAAACAAACAAGAAACCATGCGATCTTCATCAGGTTATTCAGGTTCTAGAAGATTATTTTAAGAAGAAGTGTAAATACTGTGCATTGAAAATTCTAAGACAAGCCCATTACGGTAGTTTGTTGGACTACGTCGACTAATCTTAGAATTTCGGAAAATATGAGTGAAGAAATCGAATACAAAGTTGAAGGTTCAGCGAAGGATGAAATAAGTTGTTAAGAAGAAACAAAAGAACGTGCACACGCCAGGCGGAAGAGTTCTGAGGAGAGCTCCCAATCCACAGTGGATATAGAATTTAACCATTATGTAGCGACAGTTTACACACAATACCTCTGGATTGCATTTTAATTTGTTTGACTGTATACTCTGCTCGAATATCTTAAACCGAAACGAATTAACAAATACAAGTTTACTTTTGAGAAAAATGATCGAATAGTCTATTTAAATTATTTGTGTTCATATACTTTCCAAATTAACGATATTTACGGTATGGTGCGGTCAAATAAAAAGTTAACATAATTCATCAGCGTTGAAAAGCTCTCATAATGGTGCCCTAATCCTTTATCCACTGGGATTTGACGGTGATGGGACAGAGTACCTGTCCCTGATGGCGGTTGTTCTTGAAGTCCTTCTTCTCAAAGCGCTGCTCCCATTCATCAGGATTCTCGCATACATGGCCAAACTCTATCTCGTGCGGCCCAGATTTGAACAGGTAGAAATCCCTGTAGCCCAGCAACTCGGTCACAAAAAAGTAACAATAAACTCCAATACCATGATAAATAGCACACACACACAATTTGTGTTTTGATAGACATTAATTAACACTATTATGTAATATCAGGATGTTTTGTAATAAAATTAATTTCGAAAGGCAATTCATTATCCAAATATAAAGGAAGCTTCGCATATGATTTATGATCTGAGATTAAAGCCTCCTATCGCAACAGAATGTACAGGCATATCTTGTTTTGTTTGTAATAATCTTAAGGAGATGTTTAGAAAAAATAAAGCTTTGGAACATAACTTTAGAAGGTGATTATTTTAAAACTGAACAGATACCAAAATATTATTTAACAGTGCTACAGAAAGTCATCTGTCCAGTGCTTATTCGTTGATTTAATGCATAGTATATTTCATTTCCAAAACAAAAGTACAGCAAATTAAAGAGGCCTGTTATAAAATTATATATTTTATTGAGATGATGAGGGGATTCATAGCCGAGATGATAAAGGCGTGATAGATTCATCCAAAAGGATACTGTTTCGATTCCCGTCATAAGATCAAAAAAAATAGAAAGAATATTTCCTCTTCTGGAGAGACATGGCCCTGAGATTCACTCAACCTACACCAAGAAGTGGTTACCAGGGTAACTCCTGGGGTTAAAGGCGGCCGGGCATAGCCCTAACCTCTCTATGCCACTTAATGCAGAGGTTATGGGTGGTGGAAGCCTTCACCTTCTCACCTCGAAGGGTCTTCAAAGATTATACGGAGATGGCTTGGTTTGCTATTGAGGTACTCAGAAAGGGAGTGCCTTCTTCAAAATATTAATACATAATGGGCATTTCGTCTTGAATTGTGAAATATGTCAAACTCTTTGTTTGATTAAAACTACTCCTTAAAACCATGAAATTAAAATACGTTTTCGTCTGCTTTACGGACTTAAAACGTGGGAGAGTCTGACATGATTAAACAAACTTCAGCACTTGAATTAGAAGTGAGTTTTCTTTCTGACGTTCGTACTGTAGCTTTCTTAAACGACAAAAAAGTTAGGCAATACATTGCAGAACTCTTTTGTATGGTTAGTTTTTCATGTTTCTTTCCGCTTCACTTCAGGCACAGTAGCGTACGTGTAGCGCCTGACTGCACGTGCGTAACAAATCGTTAAGCATACCAGAACAGAACGGGACATAACGGAGGAAGATAGAATAAGACTTACTGGAAGTATTTGCCGTGACCACCGATCCCAGCAGCTCCAAACCCGGTCTCTGCAGCTTTGTGATCATCATCAGAGTCCACAACTGTGGCTGTAACCAGAAAATACATATTCAATGGAAGAATTCATATCTGTAGATATATATAATTAACTCGCATGTAAACAATTGGAGGGTAGAGACTAGTGTGGGCCAAGAGTCATATCTTTCAGAAGTAGAGTAAATAAATGTTAAGTTTTACTATCTCTGGTAGCTAATATTCTATATGTGTACCATCTGTGTGTAAGGAAATTTTAAATAACAGCAAATTTAATCTTTTCTGTCTGTAAATAAGAATTGCAATTGTTCACAGTAGTTCTCAGTTAAGATTCATTATCAACAAGTCGACTTTATATGGTTGTTTTATTTAGGGACTTTGGGTATCGTAGTAAATAGCCCATCATCCTTAGCGCGTGCGAAATCTTTGTGGTAATCTGTGTGACTGTACTAGAAAGTTTCCATGAGTTGAAATAATGTTAAATTCCACTATTTTTCTGGTATGAGTGTGAAAATCCCGTCAAAGAATACGCATTCAGGATATCCACTTTCGATTTCGGAATTCAAACTTCATTTCTCCCAATAGTACAGCTTTTCAGATTTATCAGACTTCAACTCTCTGCTGTAAAGTCGAGTTTTATCAACCTGAGTTGAACATTACAATAGAAATTGTAGTATCGATAGTTAAACAGCATTACAGCAGATAATTCGAGTCTCTGCCACTGTGTATTAGTAGTTTATCTGTAAGATCTGTGCTCCGATATTTATCCTAAAATCCGAAATTTCAGCTAAATAAACAACTTTACCTATCCCTTTACGTAGTGACTGTATCCTACCTTTTAGTAAACCGCTAATCTACGCAACTAAGCTTACAAAAAATCGTGGGAGGTATTTCTTCACTCGGCAGATAATGCCACGCTACCTCCATCTCCTGAGCCAGACACAGGAATGTGTAGAGCCTTGCCTTCACATTCCCCTTTGATTACTAGGAACAACTTCCCTTACCTTTACCTTTCCTAGTTAAAATCCCTATGTTTTATATCTCATCTCATTCAGCGTTACTAATTTAACTTTCTCCTCAAAATTACTTGTGACATAAGTCCTGGTAATAGGCTATATTAAATATATTCATCCCCACTCCGGTACATTTTGAGCTCTTGAATACAAACATAATATACCGAGTGGCAGGCAACTCAAAAGGAATATTTAGATCAAACGGCCATAAAAGTGCAAATCATTTTTAGCTATCATCAGATATCAGACTCGGGCGATGACCTTAGATGTTAAGCCCCTTTAAACAACAAGCATCACCAGCACGATATCAGACCGGATTTATTGCGGATCTGCATGCATTTACTGGAATATTTCAACCTACGTTCTAAGTTTGTTTATTTCCTCAAATTGTATAAACGCCACTCTATTGATGTTTCTAATCTTATCATTTTAAAGCATTTGTAACAATCTGACTGTACATTTTAATAAAGAACACTTCGTTTTGTATTTAATTCCCGATGAGGCTTTACATGATCATTGATTATAAATTAGAGATATGTTTGTAAACAGTAAATCATATTTGAAATATGAATGGTTGATGACTCGATGTTTCCCTTTAAAAATATGTAAAATTATCACAATCGTCTTAAAAAATGTGAAATCTCTAAACAAAGTGATTTTTACTTGATTTCTGATTAGAGGTGTGCAGAGTTAAACCTTACCTTTGGTGTGGATTTGCTTGGCGACACGTTTCCCATGGGATTCTTCCTGATTAGCAAGAATGGCAGGCAGTATGGCACAAGCCAGCACCAGCGCCACCTGCACACAGTAGACAGTTTTGATTATGATATGATTTTAATTAGTTGTGAATGAGTTATAAGAATCAAAAATTATTCTAAATTCCATACCGAAACCAATCTCCAAACATTTCTAACACTAAGGATTAGTAATCGACTATCAAATAAGACAGAATATTTAAAATAATGGTTTTGTAATCGATTGGTGTTAAAATGTTCTCCTGTTTGTATATACAGTATCATGGAAACACACTTTACATGCACAATACTTTTCAAAGGTATATCGCCAAAATGAATTTGACTGTTTCTATTTTAAAATAGCTATTGAAGTTCTAGTTCTAGCAGCATAACTCATTTATGTTCATTAACATTGTAATTATTTCCCTTTACGATTTCGGTAATTAAAATCCTCTAAAATCCAAAAGTGCTTATGAATAACATTAGCCTTTAACGTATCCGATGAATCATTTAATTCAAATATGCCATTAATTCCACCTTTTTTAATGTATTAATCAATTAGTGTATGCTAACACCCGTTTCCTCTTCGTTATGCTATTAATCGTTACTGAAAAATCATGATTGACGAAAGACCATGATGGTTGGTGTTTACCTGTGTAACTCTGTGTTCTATCTTCATGTCTGCTGCCGGAATAGAGCTACTGGATGACTGGACAGTGGATCACACCCGTTATATACCCGGCTAACTCTAAAGAGTGGGGGTGTCCGCTCCATCGAGCAGCAAAAACCTCAAGGAACTTCTTCAGCTACCTACATCCTCAACACCTAACTAACCTGCATTCCATTTAGTGCACCCTAGATACACCTTCGTTTTGAAACAACCACCGTTACTTCAACATTTGGTCTCCGAAATGATTGAACTGCAATTTTGAAAAAACAAAACATTTCTGTAGCAATATTCTTAATGTTATATGTCTAGTACTCGTATTTTAAATATCATTGCAATCCATTAGCATTTCTTCAAAATATTCACATTAAAATATCACATCCGCTATGCTTGATGAACGTTCTGCCTACGCAACAACGGATAGACGAGTTTTCTTTTTAAGATGCGGTGCAAAGTCTCCGCGAAACGTAAATAATTTCTCAGAGTTTTATTGGCACGGCAAAAGGACCAAAAGCTATATTATTATGTCTATGAATACGGATTGTGAAAGCATTGATCTAAATAATAATCATCTTCTTCTACCGCTTTCCCCACATCTGTGGGGTCACGGAGGCGAACTATGTCGCATATGTGGATTTGGCCCTGTTTTATGGTCGGATGCCCTTCCTGACGCCAACCAAAATGGAGGGATGTAATCACTTTTGCGTATTTTTGTGGTGGTTGGTATTGTAATGCGTTGTATGAATATGAAGAGGAAAGTATTGGAACAAATACAAATACCCAGTCTCCGAGCCAGAATAATTAATCAGACGCGATTAAAATCCCGACCCGGCTGGGAATTGAGCCCGGGACCCTCTGAACCGAAGGCCTGAATAATAATAATAATAATAATAATAATAATAATAATAATAATAATAATAATAATAATAATAATAATAATAACCTACTAACTACTTTTACGGTTTTCAGAGACGCCGAGATACCGGAATGCTGTCCCGCAGGAGTTATTTTCCTTGCCAGTAAATCTACCGACACGAGGCTGGGGTATTTGAGTACCTCAAATGCCACCGGAGTGAGTTGAGATCGAACCCGCCAACCTCGGCTCAGAAAGCCCAGCTACAGGACAAGTATTAAGTTACATTGTATCACTGTTAACTCCAAGTACACAGGATAATTTATGGACATGGGACGAGAGATCCTTTGTCAGAATGTGTAGAGAATCAGTACTTATCCGGTATTTTCTACAGCTTGTTTAAATACAGAAAGATGAGGAATAAGAGCAAATTTAATACAGACAAAAATATTATTAGGCCTAATCTGATACGACTATAACTATACTTTTCCATTAACAGATTGTAGCAACACTCATCTTACAATACTATTCAGTAATTTGATTGAATTTAATTATTTTCCTGTTTATGGGTAGCCATGACCACAAAGGAGATGGTGGTGGTGGTGGTGGTGATTATTGTTTTAAGAGGAAGCTCAACTGGGCAACAACCCTCTATTAACACTAATCAGAGGAAAAATGTCCGGCTCCGTGGCTAAATGGTTAGCGTGCTGGCCTTTGGTCACAAGGGGTCCTGGGTTCGATTACCGGAAGGGTCGGAAATTTTAACCTTAATTTGTTAATTTCGCTGGCACGGGGGCCGGGTGTATATGCCTTCTTCATCATCATTTCATCCTCATCACGACGCGCAGGTCGCCTACGGGTGTCAAATCAAAAGACTGCATCTCGTGAGCCGAACTTGTCCTCGGACACTCCCGGCACTAAAAGCCTTACGCCATTTCATTTTGGAGGTAAAATGGAAAAGTTCTGACTCTGGGAAGAAGTGAAGGTGTTGGGAAAAGAAAGGTCGCGAAAATGAAAGGCATCCTTAGCCTTACAATCCTAATACTGTCCGGGTCGGGAGAGAACAAGAGTTAACCAAGGGAGGTCGGATAGGAAACATGAAAGTGAGGAAGCTGGTACAAGTAAGTGGAAACAATGGCAGACTCGTGGCCATGAACACATGCTCCCAAGTTGAGAGACCCTGGGCTCCATGTCAGTCGCCTCTTATGACAGGCAGGGTATATCGTACGGCCACAACCCCTTAGGGGGTAACGACAATAACATTAAAAAATCATAGTTTGATTAAGGCTACGGGTGGAAATATTTACAGTGTGATTTACTGCACTCGCTTTTAACACAATAATCACCACCAACAACGTAATTTACGCAGTCTAAAAATGTGGAGTACACAAAAGATTTCTCAAATACACCTACGTCCTGAGCTACTTGTTTAATTATTCCGAAGTGGACATAAAAGTCGCAGAAGAATCTGGAAATTGCTCCCCTGTATCTCGCCAGAAGTCCTATAACGGTAACGTCGATGATGATGATGATGATGATGCTTGTTGTTTAAAGGGACCCAACATCTAGGTCATCGGCCCCAACGGTAATGTCTTTGAGACATGTTGTGCCTATAAATACAGATACTACAATATGTTTAGGGTACTCATAAATGAAATGTATAGGCTAGCTAGCGTATAATATCAATAATTACCGAACGAGTTAGTTACGTGGTTTGGGTCATGTAGCTGTGAGTTTGCTTTCGGGAGATAGTGGGTTCGTACCCCATTGTCGGCAGCACTTATATTAGTATTTCACACCAGGCTGTAGGGTACTACAATTAACACCACGGTCGCTTTCTTCCCATTTCCATCCCTTTCATGTTCCGTCGTCACCATAAGATCTGCCTGTCTCGGTGCGACGTTAAGCCAATGGCAAAAAAAGAAAACAGAGTTGTTCCATCATATAGACAATTCCAATGCATATTCTGACGAATTGTTGAAGAATGACAATTCTTCAAAAAGTAATGCAAATAATTTTCAAGATCAACTCCCTCGACGATCTTCATATTACGATATTTCTTGAATAGTGAGATATGAGGCTAAAAATTAGACACTATCTACTCCAGTAAGCTATGTTGTTCAATTATAATTCAGTGTTATCCACGTAGCAGGACCACATTCTTAGAATACCAGACTGATTTTTTAGCATTTTGCATGTTCCTGTTTAAAAGGCTATACACTGTAATGTAAATTTACCAATATTTTGATCTGAAGCTTGTCCAGCTCCATGGCTAAATGGTTAGCGTGCTGGCCTTTGCTCACAGGGGTCCCGGGTTAGATTCCCGGCAGGGTCGCGAATTTGAACTATCGTTGGTTAATTTCGCTGGCATGGGGGCTGGGTGTATGTGTTGTCTTCATCATCATTTCATCCTCATCACGACGCGTAGGTCGCCTATGGGCATCAAATCAGAAGACCTGCACCTGGCGAGCCGAACATGTCCTGGGACACTCCCGGCACTAAAAGCCATACGCCATTTCATTTCCATAAAAGAATGAGTGTACTTCTGATATAGAATTATGTACAGTGTCAATTCAAAATGTATTAAATTTTGTTTCAAAGCACTTTGCTGACATGAAAAATTATTCAAAAATAGAAAGAAAAATATGATCAAAATCTAACTCCTGTAAGAAATATTCCCAATTTCTCTGCAGTACATGTGTCATAAGGAGGAAGCAAAGAGATGTCAATGTTTAGAAGTTATTCGACCGAGAAAGAGGTTCCGCGGTTTGGGTCACGTAGCTGTCAGTTTGTATTCGGAAGAGAATGGGTTCGAAACCCTCTATCGGCACCCCTCAGGATGGTTTTTCGTGATTTCTCGTTTTTACACCAGCCTGTACCTTAATTAAGGCCACGGCCGATTCCTTCCCACTCCTATCCCATCGCAGCCATAAGACCTTTCTGTGCACATAAAATGCTGTCATCCATCGGGCAAAACTACCCTATAAGGCGTAGCAAGACAAACCGTTCTAACAACGATACATCGTTGCTGATACTTTACTCACAGTACAGAACGGCAATATGCCGCTGCTCGGTACTCCACGGATTAGAAGCGTTATTTCCGAGATCTATTCAACAAGTACTCTTACAGAGACCTAATTGCACTGTACAGACTAATAAACGTAAAGTAAGGTCAAGAGAAAGCGGCTGACTTGCAAATGAGAGTCGTATTTCTGTTGGCACGGCCTTCTTTAAAATTACCTTATCGTAACTTATTGCACAATTCGTTAATTACTTGTTTCTTTATTGAAGCAGTCATTATTCCGAGTTCAGCAAAAGTAAAGTAAATTGTGTAAGGTTACTTCTCGTAGCTCGGCAGATATAACACAATTAGAGTTGCTATACGTCGTGAAAAAGCGGGATTCTTCTGAATTCGAGCATGTGTCCCGACGTCCTGACTGATTTTTAAAAAATTGCTAAATGTCCTGAATTGTAAAACTCAGAGCAAATTATTTGCTATTTTGCTCATATGTTTTTAAAAGGGAATGGAATTTTTTGGTTGGTCATCCTGAAGCAGAGCCTGACGTCATTACCTGACGTTGTCATGGTAACAGGCTTGACCTACGCTAACGCTATCTACTTCCGACCGGGAGCAGCGTGTTGAATAATGAAGAAAATTATTTCCTATCCATGTTAGCTAGGAATAAATGGGTTCCGTTTTCAAAGCAATGTAAATCCAGTGAGCAATATTCTGAATTGCTTAAATTGGCTCAGTTCTATTTCTGTTTACCTGGCCATAATGCATGTGTGGAAATATTTTTTTCTTTTACGAATTCACAATGGATAGATGACAGAAATAGACTGAAAGTAGAATCTGTTAAATCAATATTATTGCTGCAATACAATTGTAAAGAAATATCTTGGCAGGAATTTCATAATTACATTTTTAAAATGTATGAGTTGCTAAAAAGTTTGTCAAGTTCAGAAAATTATGATTGGTATCAGCATCAGGGCACTTCTGTGCCTTAAATATCTTTAAGCAAAGGTAAACGAACTACTTTTTTAGTTTTCATTTGTTCTTGTTTTTTGAGAAATAGCAATTCCACTTAGAAATCTATGCAAATAATATTGAATATTATATAATTTTGGAGTGGTCTATAAAGTAGGTGTTTTCCATAAAGTATGATTTCTTTTTAGTTCTCTATTTGATTTTTTACATTAACATCATATAACAGATGTGTCTTTTGTTAACGGACGGGACAGTTCATATGGAATTACCCAGATACACTCGTTGAAATTATAGGCGCCGACTTTCAGTCTTGAGCATGGGGGCAAGGATGAAAATATAACATATTCTTACGGGAGCAAAAACACGATTGCACCCCCCTGTATGGAGGCAAGTGCTCCCGTGAAGTCGGCGCCTATAGTTGAAATTTGTTGATGTTGGCGTCCTGAATTTCATCCTCAACCCTATGGCAATCATAAACACAATGACTAATCTCAAATGTAGTAAAACATTTAACACTAGGGTAATAATAATAAGAAGAAGAAGAAGAAGAAGAAGAAGAAGAAGAAGAAGAATATCATAGCCTCAAATACCAAGTTACGACGCGCAGGTCGCCTACGGGGGTTAAATCAAAAGACCTGCACCACCCCAAAGGCCACACACCATTTCATTTCAACTACCAAGTTGTAGTAGTACCAGTTATGCGAGCTGTGCATCAATTGCATTGTTTCGATAGCAGTTCGAGTGCCAGTTACAACTTGGTGCGGAACTGTTGACCAATGATAAATAAAATTATACTTTTCATATCTTCTGCTTCGTGGCCTCTTCCCAATCACATGGGGTCATCATTAATGTGGATTAAGCCCGGTTTTAATAATTTTATTGTTTTTGCGTCCCACCTACTACTTTTTGACGGTTTTCGGAGAAGCCGAGGTGCCGGAATCTTGTTTCGCACGAGTTCTTTTAGGTGCCAGTAGATCTACCGACACGAGGCTGACGTATTTGAGTACCTTCAAATACCACCGAACGGAACCAGGATCGATCCTGAGGTCAGTAGGCCAGCGCCTCAACCGTCTGAGCTACTCAGCCTGGCAAACTCAGTTTTACAGCCGGGTGCCTTTTCTGACACCAACCCTATGTGGAGGGAAGTATTCATTATAGTATGCCTTTTTGCTAGTTTTTAGCATGGTGTCTTGTATGTAAATTAAGATGTGTATTAAGACGAATACAAACACCCAGCCCCCAAGCTGGAGGAATTAACTAAACGCTGTTAAACTCGATGGCTCAGTCGGGAATCGAACCCTGGGTCATCTGAAGCGAAGGTCAGTACGCTGATCATTAAGCCAAGCATCCGGACAAAATTATACGTTTCATATACTAGCAGAAAATGTTTTTCATAAGTGTAATTAATTTCTGTATTCTCTTTCAAGTTAATATTTTTCTAGTGGTTTAACGCCGCACTTACTCAGATACATTTGCGACAACGATGGGATAGAAAGGGCCAAAACTGAAAAAGAAGGGAGTTACTGATCTACTTCTAGCATAGGCCTAGTTAGAAACTGAGAAACCACAGTAACAATCTTCAGGGCCTTATATGGTGAGGTCCGAACCCACCATCTTTCCAAAGTAAGTTTACAGCTTCAGGACCGTACCGCGCAGCCTCCTCACTCAGTTAGGGAAATTATTTGCCTCGTTTGCTTGATTATGAACGTTTAAAAAATCAAAGATTAAAATGCAGTAAAGTGACCAGATTAACTAGCCAATGACAAATTATAAGATAACGAAGGACACGGATTGGTCGATTATATTTGGTGGCCAAGAACCAGATGATATTCAGTGACATTTCATATATGTACTGGTTTAATTATTTTATCAAAGGCAACATATGCTTCCGTTTAATAATAATAATAATAATAATAATAATAATAATAATAATAATAATAATAATAATAATAATAATAATAAATTCATAATTTTAATCATAATGTTATTGGTTCTACGTCCCGCTCACGACTTTTACTATTTTCGGAGATGCAGCGGTGCCAGAAGTTTGCTCTATAAGAGTTCTTTTACGTATTAATAAATCTACCGACACGAGGCCGTGATCACCCCGCCAACTTGGTCTCAGAATTAAATTCCTCAGTCCGGCAAACTTCCTTTCTTAATCTTAATCCAACATGATCACATATCGCCTTAATGACAGACTGATCTCCTTCGTTCGATAATACTGCTTAATTTATTGTATCCTGGCAGTCATTAGTTGCGAGTACTTATTACGCATGGGAAACTTAATCGTGGAACGATAGAGGATGGTAAAGAAAAGAAAGAAAAAATCAGTTCCTCAACATAAAATAAATTTGAAGTCTAAACGGTCTGACATCGAGGTTAGCCGATTCGAGTCCCGTTGGTCGAAGACATTTTCACCATCAGAATGTTGGCTTACAGGGTAGGGAAGGTGATGGTATACAATTTCTAATCACTAGATTACGTGCCAAAAGCCTGGATTAAATTCCAAACCTCTCCACAGTGATCATATGGAGTGAGGGCATATGACGCTCTTGATGGTGATTCGTCCGTCGGATGGAGACGTTAAGCCTTGAGCAGACCCCTGGGTGCTATTCGACAGGAGTAGGCTATGTGCCAGCACCGGGTTTCACCCTCTCCCTTCCTAGTGCCATATATCACGCCATTCATCTCATTAACTCCTCTGATGGGGTTGACGTCAGGAAGGGCATCCGGTCATAAAAACCCGCCACGACAGATTCATCTCACCTCACCTCATACCCGACCCCGTAGAGAAACGGGACAAGGGTTGGACAAACAAACAAACAAACAAACAAACAAACAAACAAACAAACAAACAAACAAACAAACAAACAAACAAATAGTGATGAATTCAAGCCTGAGCCGGTTAGTCGCTAGTTCTAACTCAGCGGTGTGACCCAATAGTTGACAATGATGTCGGCTTTCACAAAAATTAACAAGCAGTAGGCTAAAGCTAAAGTATAGCCAGTACCAGCACTACCTGAACAAAAGAATTATTATTATTATTATTATTATTATTATTAGTATTATTATTATTATTATTATTATTATTATTATTATTATTATTATTATTATCTCATATATTCTCACGAGATGACATAAGTGCAGATAATTTGAAGAAATTGATGAGCTCAGTATGAATTCATCAGCTGCGTTCAAGGTTAAACCACGAACTAAATTTGAACACTAATTTTCTAGATATCTAAAATCTTAGTACTCTGCTGAAGCAGTATTTACCTCCGACAACTCATTAATATAGTTTTATCATCATATAACTCTATCGAATGTTTTCACAGTTCTCACTGAGTGAATATTGTGAAATTTGCCCATAAGTGCACGAACAGCCTATCTAATTCCCTCGAGCTAATTCTGTATAACTACGGGGTTGTGAAAAAAACGCATTTGACAAAGATCCATTGAGTTACTCGATAGAACTCTACTGTATTAAAGGCACATTATCCTCGTTAATGAGGCCTAGAGCAGGCTCTTGGTAACGGCAAGTGACAATGCTAGCGAAGTAGCGGCACTTATTTCTTCTCACCGCACCAATAAAACATGCCTTTAAGGAGACGAAGAAGGCAGTATCAGGACCTTTCTGAGTTTGAACGAGGCCGTGTAATAGGGGTACGAGAAGGTGGATGTTCTTTCCGCAATATTGAAGAAAGACTTGGCAGGGATATATCCACAGTGCATCGGTATTGGCAACAATGGTCACGGGAAGACACTGTCTCAAGAAGACAGTGGTCCGGCCACACGCGGGCCACTAGAAGAGGGAAGATCGCCGTATTCCCAGCATGACTGTGGTTTATCGTACTGCATCTGCAGCAACCATTACAGCTTAAGCTGGTACCAGAGTTACAGAATGAAATGTAAGAAATCGATTACTTGAGGGACAGCTCCGAGCCAGACATCCTGTAGCGTTCATGCCATTAACTCCGAATCACTGCCATCTGCGACTTCAGAGGGCGGAGTGGAGATCTGTTGTGTTCTCAGATGAGAACCGTTTCTGTATTGGTGTCAATGATGGCCGCAGTTTATAAAAAGGCTTGGTGAGCGCTTGGAACCAAGCTGTCTGTGGCGTCGATACACTGGACCTACACCCAGAATTATGGTGTGGGGGAGCGATTTTCTTTGACAGCAGGAGCTCTCTCATGGTTATCTCAAGAAGCTTGATAGCGGATTTGTACGTCAGAGTCAGAGGAAGGGGAGTTATGTATTGGAATAACTTACCAAGGGAGATGTTCAATACATTTCCAATTTCTTCGCAATAATTTAAGAAAGGACAACAGATAGGGACTGCCACCTGCGCGACTGCCCTAAATGCAGATCAGTAGTGATTGATTGATTGATTGATTGATTGATTGATTGATTGATTGATTGATTGATTGATTGATTGATTGATTGATTGATTGATTGATTGATTGATTGATTGATTGATTGATTGATTGATTGATTGATTGATTGATTGATTGATTGATTGATTGATTGATTGATTGATTGATTGATTGATTGATTGATTGATTGATTGATTGATTGATTGAACACTGTTGTTGTGCATGTTGTCTAGAAATTATTTCAATTTGCAAACTTAATGGTTTGGGAGCGTTCACCGGCCCAAGTACGGTTCCGGAACTAAAGTAGATATAGGTTATTCTACGTTTATCGATATGTAGGTAAACGTTCGTTATGCAGTACTGAGTGCTGATAAAACTTAGTGGCGCTAATAGATACAGGACTGTATGGAATAGGCGAGTTCTTATTCTGAACTTAATGTAATTGTGATTTTGGTACTGTACGGACATTGTGCATCAAGAACACAGTTGCAGTCTGAGTGCTCTATATAGACCGTACGAGTTGGTTTCTCGGCTCTGTCACTATTTTAAAACAAGAAAAAAGAAGGTTGTCGAATTTCACTTTGAGAAAATCAAATTATCATAAATACGTCTTATATGTCTCTCGGTCATGACCCCCTGTGGATGGGGGTAGTAGGAAAACACCCAGGGTATACCTTGCCTGTCGTAAGAGGTGACTAAATGTAGCCCCACGTGCGCTTCACTTGGGAGCGTGGATTGGCGACCACGTGCCCCTTAGCTGAGTTCTGGCACTGCTTCAACTTATTTGTGCCAGGCTTCCCATTTTCTTCCATCTTATCTCTTGGTCCACTCTTGTTCTTTTCCGACGTTGACGGTATTAGACATCCAGGCCTAGGGAGTCTTGTATTTTCACGCCCTTCGCGGCTCTTGTCTTTCTTTAGCCGATACCTTTATTTTTCGAAGTGTTGGATCACTTCCATTGTCCCTTCTGATTGGTGTTACCTAGTTGTACTTCCTCTTAAAACAATAATCACCACCACTTCTGTCGGTCATGGCCATCCATCACTGATTCCTAGGTAACATACTTTACATCAGAGCCTGGACGGTTGTTATGTTGCATTTCCGTTGCACATTTTGTGACGGTAATTTTTTCAGATGGCTCTTAGCCATTAACACATACTATAAGACATTCCCACCAGATTTCAGTATTTGTAACGGACTAAACGGAGCTTCGAAAATTCAGTTGTGAGACAAATTTGACTAAAATCTCATTCTGTTCTGTCCAAGACTCGTATTTCAGCTCTAAGCGAACTTCGGGATGCTATATGATAGGCACTTCCGGCCCAGTTCTAGATCTAATCGGTCAAAAATCCGCAAAAAAGTACACACACGGTCAGACTTGATGCACACTTAAATATGCGACGATTGATGAAGATAATGTAACCGAAGTCCTTACAGTGAGAAACAACGGTAGCCGTACAATAACATCAATATACTCCATTACAAATAATGGAAATTCACGGAACTTCCAGAATACAAACAGTTCTTATGGAAATTCATAGGTACAGTAGAACCTACCTTGGGTATACAAGGCCCATTCTGAAAAATATTCGAGAAACCTGGCTAAGAACAAAAGAAGACGGCATACCGGAAAATATTTGAAAGAAAATCTTCCATGAAATTGATTTATTTTATTTTATTATGCTTAAGGTCATCAGTATGAATAAATGATAGCTACATATATGACAGAGAAGATTTATCCTCCCAGCTGTATGTGGATATGAAGTGGCAATGAACACCATCTAAACTGAGTGGTATAAGACGAAATCGAGCTGGTGATGTGTGAGAACTTCGCTCTGCGACTTCAGAAGAAAATCTCGACTGTTCACGAGAAAGGCTTTTCTCAAGAATGAGGTTTGAATTTAGACGTTATAATGGAAGTGGTACGTTCATTTGTCACCAGATGGCTCACCGGAAGCGGTATAGCGCTAGCGTTCGAAGCGGAAGCTGACGGAACCATCAGAATCAGTCTGAGAGGGAATCACATATGAAGGTATGGCATAGACACATGTCTGGAATGAAACATCTGGCGATGAGGAACGTACGAATTTGGAAAACACCGAAACGACGTATTATGTAATAGATAGCCAGTGTCCCTGTTGAAATTGTTAGGCTTTCTACGTATTTTCACAGCTTCCCATATAATCCTGGATCTGTAGTGTCTGATGTGGGTAAGAGGTCGAGCATCTTGGAATACGACATCTCGTGCCACGCTTGTTATGCATGCTTTATCAGCTCGTATAATGAGGCTTGAACAATTTAATTTTTGTTTCAACATTTACAGATGAAGTTTGCCAGATTAAATGCGTGCATGGAAATACAGTGGACGCCATCCCTATCCAACAGTTGGCTTCTTTTTCCTTGTCGCTATCACTACAGATGATGCCACCAAGGTATATGAACAGTTGGACGTTGTCTAAAGCTTGTCCATGGACCATTATTAATACGTGTGTGTTCCTGGCTTTTTCCGATCTGCATGATCTTGGATTTTTTAATACCTTTGTGTAAGCCGTTTTTACTGGCGTCAGCATCTTGTAAACATGTTTCTGTTTCACTAAACAGTACAATACCATCTGCAAAATATCTAGGGCCGTGTATCTCTTCAAAAGTTTACCATGAAATGTCAAAATTGAGGTTGCCATTGTTCCTCTCTTTACAAAGTCCCAAGTAAGAAGATGTTAGACCCTTAAAACAACGTGATCATGTTCATACAGCAGTAAGTAATATTATACAATAAATTAGTAGTGCGTTCTGTACTTAGTGCACGTCAATTGGCGTCCCCTTGGCCTCTCTCTGCCCCTGTTACCCTCTAAGGTCCAGTCCATTATTCTCCTAGATAACCTATGCTTGTCCATTCGCTTGATATGACTCCACCACCGAATCTGGTTGTAACGTACAAATTCATCTATCGGGTTTATTCCTAACAACCTTTATTTTCTCATTTCGAGTATCCACCTGCCATTGTTCCCGCCTGTTTGTAACAGCAATCGTTCTCGCTATTTCTATGTCTGTTACTTCTAATTTATGAACAAGATATCGTGAGTCCATCCATTTTTCACTCCCGTACAACAAAATCGGTCCGAAAGCAAACCGATGTAAAGATAGTTTCGTCCGATAAACCTGAGTAGCTTGTTTGCTATATGGGTACACAAAACCGATATGCCAAAATTGTTAACATTTGATGAACCTTTCGTTATCACTTTAAATCTGAATTATTTCATATCCAATACGTCTGTGCTTTAAATTATTATTTTGCATATTTACAAGTTTAATGTACTACTGTTCGAATTTCAAATTCGTATTGCACTTTAAAATTATAAACTACAAATATAATGGAAGTCGTAAATTTCAATTCAATTTATTCCAGACTTCTGAGTAGCTTTGGAACTTTTAGCGCTCTTGAACTGTTAGAAATCGAAGCTTTTTTTTTTTTTGCTAGTGGCTTTGCATCACACCGAAACAGATAGGTCTTATGGCGACGAAATCTCAGTTCAGAAGATATAATTTACTAAGGGATATTCATTCATTCATGCATTCATGAAACTCTCTCTCCAGTTGGTGGTTTTCCGTCACTGGGAAAGAGGATTTCGAATTCAGTTCAGTCATTCGTGCACTCAGCCATACATCAATTCATTCACTGATTTAGGCAGTCAGTATTTCATTTATCCACAATGGAATGTTCAAGTTACTTCATCAATTCACAATCAAGCACACATCCTATAACGAATGCTCTCTCACCAGTTGGTGGCTATTCGTGAGTGGGATAAAAGAGTATTTATTCATTCATTTAGGCATAAACACAATTCAATCATGGAAGCATCCATTCATCAATTCATAATTCATGAAACTCTCTCCACAGTTGGTGGCTATCCTCGACTGGGAGAGAGAACTTGGAGGCCAGTCCATTCTTTCATGCACTCATTCATCCATTCATTCATTCGTTTAGGCAGCCAGTATTTCATTAATTATAATGGAATGTTCAATTCAGTCCATCAAGTTATTCAGTCACGCAATCAACCACTCATTCATCAGTGAATGATCTCTCCCCCAGTTAGTGGCTGTCCGTCACCGGGTAAGAAGAGTTTTATTCATTCATTCATGCATGACCCCAATTCAACCATAAAATCATCCATTTGCCAATTCATGCAGTCATCCACTCATTCATTTCAGTCATAATGTACGTTGTATTGGTAAGATAACTCCACAAGACTTGTTACACAAAAGTAAGCACTAGACAAGCTAAGGAAGGGAAAGATACATATTGTCCTAGACCAAATAACATTGTTAACGTCTAGGACAAAAATTGTATTTAGTGTAGTAATAGTCAAATAATTGTAAGAGAATAATGTATTGCATGTATCGAATTTAATGAATTGCAATAAACGAATGCTCTCTCGCCACTTTCAAGCGATCCGGAACTAGAGGATGAGAGTATTCTATTCTACTATAAGGGGTATTTTTGGTGTAAGAAACAGGCCGATGTACAGTACTTTAACCACGCTCGACAAACCACTGGCTATCAATATGTCGGCTATTGCCTTCATATCAATTCATGTCATTACTATGCTCACGTGACCTCGGAGCCTAGTCTGGGAGTAAACTATTACGTGATTTTTCGAAAATAGTCGCTCAAATGTTATATTTTCAGGTCTATGTTACGAAATGAAACATAGTCACATGACATATCACTCTGAAAATTTTTGTGTAAAAGTTCGTGAAATTCCACCCAGCGGTTTAGTTGTGATGACGTTTCGGAAGGCAGACAGACAGACGTCATTTCATTTTTATGTATATAGAGAAGTTAATACTATTACGGACTTTAAGAGGCGTTAAAGTGCTGAATTTTCGCACGTAAAACGTGCCAACGAATCTGGTGTCGCCGGGCATCTCGCATATACTGCAAGCAACAGTGCTTGCCTACGGATACTGCCGGGATTCTATCCCACAACCTCGAGCACATGAGGTGAGACCACTATCCAGCTGGTCAATGGGTAGAACGCAGGTTCATCTCAGGGGATAAACTGAAATTCTGATAATAATATTAATGACAATAATAATGTTAATGTTTTTACGCCCCACTAACTACTTTTACGGTTTTTCAGAGACGTTAAGGTGCCGGAATGTAGTCCCTCGGGAGGTCTTTTACGTGCCAGTAAATCCACCTACCAGGCGAGTTAGCCGTGCGGATAGGGGTGCGCAGCTGTGAGCTTCCATCCGGGAGATAGTGGGTTCGAACCCCACTGTCGGCAGCCCTGAAGATCGTTTTCCGTGGTTTCCCTTTTTCACACCAGGCAAATGCTGGGGTTCCTAAATTAAGACTACGGCCGCTTCCTTCCCATTCCTAGCCCTTTCCTATCCCATCGTCGCCGTAAGACCTATCTGTGTCGGTGCGACGTAAAGTAAGCAGCAAAACAAACAAAAAATCTACCGACACAAGGCTGACGTATTTGAGCGCCTTCAAATACCACCTGACTGAACCAGGATCGAACCTGCGAAGCTGGGGTCAAAAGGCCAGCGCCTCAACCGTCTGAGCCACTCAGCCCGGAATAATAATAATAATAATAATAATAATAATAATAATAATAATAATAATAATAATAATAATAATAATAATACATTGCCTCAGCTACCGTGTTACAGACATTTTACGTTATTTACGCTGCCGTTTCACTCCACCAGACAGCAGTGAAACCAAAGCCGACTCGACTGGCTCAACACCAGAACCCCAGCTTCAATAAGAACTTCGAGAATATCGAGTGATAAACTTAGTACAATTTTGTTATAATAATACATATCATGTGTATGTCATAATTATAATACCAGTGACTTTTTTTTATTTATTTCAAATTTATGTTTGAGATTGCAAGAAAAGTGTCTAGTTATACACAACGATCTATGCTTGAGTTTAACTTATTTCTTTCCGGGTGAATAGAGATCCTTTATATACCGATATCGTACGACATGGTTCTTACCGCCCTCAAAAATTTGATTACGTCTGCCGTGTTTCAACCCGTAACATTGGGATCAAGAAGCTGATACTCCACACTGATCTACAGAAGGAGAGTTTTACATACTGACATACTAATACAGAAAACATATTATCAGATCAAACACACACACACATGGTGTTTACACACCAGCATGTTCGAAGGACCTTATATGAAGCAACAGCAAATCGCATGCACAGTAAATTAATTACAGAAGCGTCCTCGTTAGGTTTATTTAGGACTGAACACGAATACAAACTTGGTTTCGACTATTTAAAACATTCACAGCCCAGTACTGGCCGAAGGAAACGACCTCCTCGCTTGTCTTATTGTCCGAAGAGCAACCGACACGATGCAGGCCCCTGCTAAAGCATGACCTTGCATATTACTTGAGGCGTGTGAAACTCGTGTAATGGCTACCTGGGTTTCATTGGCTCTTTTAAGAACAAAGCTTTGGTTTACCTACTTTCTGCAAGTTAATAGATTGTCCCTCCTCTGTCGTGAGTACAATTCTTTGCATAGTAAAATAAGATTAGTACAATACTGATCTATACATGAAATCAGTCTTCAAAAGGAGAATGAAAGGATGGTTAAGTATTTAAACACTAGAGGAATTGCCCGTTTTCCGCATGGGAATGTTGACAATAAAAACTTTTTGATGGATTATAAACTTTTTGCGACATCAAAAAATAAGACCGAACGAGTTGGCCGTGCTGTTAGGGGCGCGCAGCTGTGACCTTGCATTCGGGAGATAGTGGGTTCGAACCCGACTATCGGCAGCCCCGAAGATGGTTTCCCGTTGTTTCCCATGGGACTGTACTTTAATTAAGCCCACGGCCGCTGCCTTCCCCCTCCTAGCCCTTTCCCATCCCATCATCGCCGTAAGACCTATCTGTGTCTGTGTAACGTAAAGCAACTTGTAAAAAAAAATTAAAAAAAAACACTCTCATCGCTTCTTTGGTTCTGGGATATATACGGTATACGTTGGTGGTTTAACGTCGCACTCATGTAGGTTTTCAGAAATAATGGGAAAAGAAAGGGCTAGGACTGGGAAGCAAGCAGCCATGGCCATAATTAAGGTACAGCCGCAACATTTACTTTGTGTGAAAATAGGAACCACGGAAAGCCATCCTCAGGGCTGCTGGTGGTGGGGTTCGAACCTTACATCTCCCGAATGCTAGCTCACAGCTTTGCGGCCCATAGCCAACTTGCCTGGCGTGTCATGATGATTGAGTTACATCTGAAGCTTGACTGGAGACACATCTAGATCTACATTATTTACACTATGATCATTGTGTACTTACTGTAATCATCATTTTAAAGGCTTACCTTTGCTTCTTTCAGCGGTTTGCGTTTGCAATATTCCCTAATCCATGCTTACCGTATGACCGTTTGATCTCAGTCGTTCCATGATCGCAACCTCATTTAATAACTTAATTCTAATAAGTATTCTACATCTGTACAGTGAATCATCTCACGCCAATATTTTCACTTGTTAATAATGGTGAATATTTTTATAATGTTCATGCCTGTCCCCCTTAGGTTTAATTAGTTATCTCGAACACACAAAAATGTTACTGTCAGTTCAACAGAACCAGTTTTAAAGTGTAATGATTAGTAATTTAGTATGAGAGCTAACGCTACTTGCTGAACTCTGTAGGTCTCGGGTGGAAACTGTAGTTTACTTCTATTTGCTTTTTGATTCTGTTTCTCATTGTGCAGTTAACACGCCAGAACACTCAGCGTAGGTACAAGCCTCCTTCCATTTCTTGAAGGATGCAGTAATTTTACATCTATCTATTGTCAAAGGCTAGGTAAAATGTAGCGTCCACCGACGTCTCAGACTCATTTATATGTTCATTCCTCATCCTGAAGGCTAGTTGGATCCTCAACAGCTCCGCCATTAGCTGTCATAAATGGCCTAGGCATCACGGAAGAGGCGTACTAGGGAAATGAGAAGTGGGACAGTTTCCCGTTGCTTTCCTCACTGAGCCAGAAGTTCCTGTTACATATCAATCTGACAAGCTCACTGAAATGCACCCTATGAGCAACATTTTCACACCATTGGTAGCAGGCACTGGCGGTATAAGAAATTGTGTTATTAGCATCACACATACCTCAGTCACTTTCATATTGTCAAAGCCAAAGATAAGACTGTGACAGGACAATGAAAGTAAGAACTTGCTCTAGCCCATACCAGAAGACATAGCGCAGTGTAAACACTAGGTCCCACCTGCAAAGGCAATTATGGCTACGATAGTATGGAGGCTGCTGACATTTGGGGCACGACTTGTGTGTTCGTATGTTATGAATGGTGCTACTCATAGGGCCACTCGTGTTGCAACAGACTTTCTGGTCCAGTGAGGAAAGGAATGGGAAACTACCTCACTGCACATCCTGCCTAGTACACTGCATTTTAGTGCTGCCGTTAGGTTTTGTTTTGCCTCTAGGTACATAACCTTCGGTGGTGCTATATGAGGATTCAACCAGCCTGTGGGCTGATGACTTGACGGATAGACAGACAGACAGGCAGGCAGTCAGACAAGTACATCAAATATTCCTTTGACATGATTCTTCTCACACCCCTGGCGTATCTATAGCCTAGCCTTGGTAAACTGATTTACTTGCGATGCTATCTGCATTTCTGTTCACGTTCCAAAATGCCACGCCAAACGATTACAGTCCAGCTGTGTAAATCAAACTGCCTTCATAATTTCCGTTTACGTGAATCAGAAAATATTACAAAACATGAAGGAATCGTAGACCTTTAACACGAGAATGGAATAATGAGGCATGATACCGAAACAAACTGCAGAGTATGTTATCGCTCGGAAGTTCGGAAGCTATGTCGCGTGTCACTGAATTGATAAGTGAAGCCTCTCGAAAGCCGTAGACACCGAGAATAGGAGAGATTATGTGCAGTTATCAGGTCTCCTCACGTTGACAGCACTGGTCGAGGTACCACGGGTACCACAATGGCAACTATCACTAGATTTAGGACACACGTTGTCTCCGATCAGCTACTAGGTTTCAAGCATTTCTTCACTTCATCTCCAAGTAAATTCTAGGATGGTCATTTATAATGGGCAGTCTTTTTCCTTCCCAGTTCAATCTTTGTCCAATCCATTTTTCTTCCCGTTTCCGTAAGATCCCAATGGATGTAACCACCAGATGGATGGCTTTCCCCGTTATATTCACGAGCTAGAAAGAGTGTCGGCTCCTAGACAGTAGTTTCAGTAAGTGATAAAAGAATTAATATTGTTACTGCCCGAGCATAATCCTCTGAAAAGTGGAGGAAATTGAAGTTACTCGTAATTTTCCAGTTTTGGCGTTTAAAACGGCTGTTTAGTTTGATCACAGTGAAAATCTGATATGGTATCCAAAAGTCATAGAAAAGTGATTATGAAAACGCTTGCTAGCCTTACTGCGATGAGGGATTAAAGGACTAAATGTAGGATCAAACAGACAATGTGAGTAATTCCAAACAAAATCTTTGGCAACCACTATAACGCATTTTCGTTATTCAGAGTAAATAAGATGTTTTTAAATACCGTAAAGTATTCCACTTGAAGAATAATAACATCATTAAAAAAGGAAATGTCATTGCTTCATGAGAAAGTCTCACACTCCTGATAATTTGCAATTATTAACGCACAGACTAGAAAATCGTGAAATATCTGCATTGTTTCCTTCACGGAGTGCCTAGTACTCTCATAGGCTTGTGCTATATAATCATCAGCAAATGTAATTACAATACACAATTCATTTTTAGGTTACACATCACTCCAGTGGAATACAATTATTTCAAAAATATGAAAGTTTAAAAAATTGCAAAATATAATACAGTACTGCACAATGGTCATGCGCTGCCTAGACTAGATGGTAAAGGCGTGTGGGGTTCACTTAGAAGGACGTGGGTTCGATTCCTCCAGATTTCCACTTGTGGACCACATACCTATAGATTCACTGAGCTTATAGGTTAATTCTTGAGGGCGAAGAACTAGCCATGCTGTTCCATTTAGTGCCAAGATGGATAGGGGACGTCTTTACCTTCCACCCCTCCAAGCTCCTTCAAGGCCTCTTTGAAGACAGCTTTGCTTTCCTTTGTGTTATGCACAGTCATCATCATCATCATCATCATCATCATCATCAGCTGTTTACCCTCCAGGTTCGGTTTTTCCCTCGGACTTAGCCAGGGATCCCACCTCTACCGCCTCAAGGGCAGTGTCCTGGAGCTTCAGACTCTTGGTCGGGGGATACAACTGGGGAGTATGACCAGTACCTCGCCCAGGTGGCCTCACCTGCTATGCTGAACAGGGGCCTTGTGGAGGGATGGGAAGATTGGAAGGGATAGGCAAGGAAGAGGGAAGGAAGCGGCCGTGGCCTTAAGTTAGGTACCATCCCGGCATTCGCCTGGAGAAGAAGTGGGAAACCACGGAAAACCACTTCCAGGATGGCTGAGGTGGGAATCGAACCCACCTCTACTCAGTTGACCTCCCGAGGCTGAGTGGACCCCGTTCCAGCCCTCGTACCACTTTTCAAATTTCGTGGCAGAGCCGGGAATCGAACCCGGGCCTCCGGGGGTGGCAGCTAATCACGCTAACCACTACACCACAGAGGCGGACTATGCACAGTCACTCCTAGCAAAATATCAATTTTTTTCTTTAAAAATTGATCACTCTAACGGATATCAAACCTGAAATATCTGTTGAGAGCATCAGTGAAAGAGAAGTCGACACGATTTTCAGTAAGAGAGGAAAACATGTCTACAGGTAACGTTCATGTCCTCCGTGATATCATTCTCGGACTCTTCACTGTCTGCGTCATTCTCATCTCCACCTGCTGTCAACTCCTGTAAGATATCCTCCAGACAGTCTTTTCTGTAGCGGAGAACTTCCTTATCGACCTTACACCATTCCATAACACCGAGAGCGAGCTGGCTGTATACTACAAACGATGTCGTTGTAAGCTTACAATCGGGGGATGGTAGGTTCAAACCCCACTATCTGCAGTCCTCAAAATTGTTTATTATAGTTTCCCAATTTCACACTAGGCGAATCTCGGGCAGTACCTTCACTAAGGTAAGAGTTGCTTCCTTTCCAGTCCTAGACCTTTCCGTTCTTATCGTTGTCGAAATCAATATGAGTATGTGTGAATTTAAATTGTAAAACATCATACTCTCTTAACACTAATCAGAAGAAAAATGGAAGAGGTCGGACACGTCGAATAATGAAGGTATCGACACGAAGGGCCACGAAGGGCGTGAAAATGACAAATTCCCCATAACACCATCGGGGATTGGCGTAAATAACGGACCCAAACTGCCGCGGACCCTTTCTGGAAACACTGAATTAACGGCGGCATTTTGACTTAATAGTTTCGATAACAGGGTGGCACTGCGGTCAGATCCTCAAATCCTTCAACACTGCCTACAACGCATTCCTTTGCTAGCATGTCGTCGATGAGTAGTGCGATCCTTTGCCACTTCTTTCATGTGTGACAATGCGGGAAAACTCGTACAATGTCACTCTGTATGAAGTATTTATGCAATGCAATTTATTTCATAATAATGATAATGCTATTTGCTTTACGTCCCACTAACTACTTTTACGGTTTTCGGAGATGCCGAGGTGCCGGAATTTTGTCCCGCAGGAGTTCTTTTTACGTGCCAGTAAATCTACCGACACGAGGCTGACGTAGTTGAGCACCTTCAAATACCACCGGAGTGAGCCAGGATCAAACCTGCCAAGTTGGGGTCAGAAGGCCAGCGCCTTAACCGTCTGAGCCACTCAGCCCGGCGCAATTTATTTCATACTCAACTAAGTTTTGTTTGCATTAACATAGAAACCTATTGCTGGTTGTGCTTATAGGCTACTCTTAAATGTTTGCATTAAGTTAAAACCACAATGTCGAGAAACAGGTCATATTTAAGTGGTGCTCAAATGAGAAAATTAAAAGCCTGCCGAGATGAAGAAGTTAAACAGGTAATTAAGATACAGTAGATACAATGTCTCAGCTGCAAGCTATACTCCTAGAAGAAATATGCACTAAAATTAGTTGCGAAAATGAAATGGGGGAACATTCTGAGTCTAACTATGTGAAAGTTGAAAGTGGACCTGATATCAGTTGTAAAAACGAAAAAGATTCTAACAATTCACAATTTTACTACAGACACAATACCAGTTGTGAACATGATTCAGGAGGAAAGTATGGAGATGAACAGTTTAAACGCGGACCACCAGCAATGTATACCGATTCACCGCTGTCAACTGACACTGACAGTTTTTCTCAACTTGAAGAAAAGCAGCAAAATTCACCGTTTCACATGGACAGAGGATTTTTCCACGTAAGCTAAGCTACGGAATTCTGCATTGTATGCACAGATATTCCGAAATGATACACAGCCAATGTTACTCGGAATGGTGTTATCTTTCAAATGGTGAAAGACATTTCAAAATCGGTCCTGTAAGTTCTGAGATTACCCGTTACATACACCAGTCTCTCTTTATAAGGGGTTTTAGTACAAACAGTTTAGCCAGGTACCTCTGTAATATCTATGAAGCTTGACCATGGTGCCTGAGTTTCAAACATGGAATGCAATGGTGTGAATAAAATACGCCCAACAAACAGTTTAGCTAAGACGAATTTCAATATATGACCTGATCGTAATAGAGGATACAAAATGGCGGTAGATTTGGGCCATAGTCCTCGGTGTAGTTTCACTGTCTGTTGTAAGATTAGCGGAAAGTGATGCTATATAAAATAATTAACGCTAATAATGTTCACAATATCCGCAAAAAAAACGCATTTCCAAAGTTAAAAACTGCGAAATACAACATTACTGTACTGTCTAAAATAAATATATGATAAATAGATAATAATAGATAATAATAGATAAATAGATAATAATAAATAAATAGATGATCGACCTTCGTCCATAATCCTACAACCAGCAAAGTTGAAAATAACAAACTTTCACCAGCATTTATCAGTAAAACATAACATGTAAAATAAATTGATATAAACACATAACACTAATACTAATGCCATTCTCAGTTACAATGAATTACAGTAACCAACTTCAAATGTGGACATAAAGGTGTATTTTTAAGAATATCAGCCCACTTTCAATGACACCAAATAACACTGACGTCAAAATATATACCTGAGCTGCTACGTGTCTTTCTGAAGAGGATCATTTCCTGCCAAATGTCATTATTTCGCATTCCCTTGTCTTTACTCCTGGGAGTTCATATGTATTACCGCGGTTAACTCTCTTCATATTTTTGGTCTGAAGGTTCTTAAGAAATCCCTTCGGAAAAGAATTTTTTGTAATTATTGATTTTAAAAACTTGACTTACTTGACCTGTTTCCTGTGGCTCCTTCAGGAGCATAGGGCTTCGATGAATTTTCGCCAGTGGACTCTGCTGCGAGCCATCCGACGTAGTTCTCCCCAGGTTTTTCCTGCCGCACTTGCCTCCTCCAATACGGATCTTCTCCATTTCTGTGATGATCTGTTTCAGCTTCCCAGGTTCTCTCATTGTACAAACATTCCAACATCTAAATAGTGTTACCTGTTTCGCGCTAAAGGTCGTCAGCTTTTTGAACATCCGGCTATTGTTCATCTCTGTTTCTTTAATAGGTTTATTTAAGAGCTTACGAGTTATTGGCCCATTGCTGGGGCTTCCACCTTAAGGCCAAGGCACTGGCCCTTACACGGATGTTGGTGTATATACTGAAGAAAGAGCATTTCCTCTCCTCTTCGGTTATACCGCCGGTACTCGGTCGCCATTTACCCAGTCTGTGATAACAGGGAGCACCACGAGAAGGTTGGGTTTGACATTTGGCTGAGAGAGGCTATGTATTACGCATCATCAGCCCTTGCTCCCTTGATTTAAAAAAAAAGCATGTATAAAATAACGCTGATCACGATCGTAATTTCTGTAATGAAGAACGGTTATATTCAACATAAACCGCATTTGAAAATTTAGAAACTACGAAATGATATTGCTGTATCGTCTAAAAAGTATTGAAACACAATCACATGTTCAACCCTAACCCTAAAAGCAGACAAATTGAAATTCACAAACTTTCATTACGGTTTGTCAGTAAATCATAACAGTGTAAAATAGATTAAAGAAAAAGCTCCCAATTTAGCCGACGTTTCTATGACTATTTTCAATAGAACACCACACACACACTCATCATCATTACTGCATACGTTTTACTCAGTCAACTGAATTCCTAAACTACCTTTCATTCTGCAACTGGATAAATTCATATTAATAATTGTCATTAATCAGCACCAGGGAAAGTATGAAAACATTGCAATACAGGGGCATAAACATTGACAATGGACACTTAAGGCCCTTCTTTTAACAACAGAATGAAATAGGCCTACAAAGCATTTCCTTGTAACTTTCGTCTTCTCTGGTAATACACCTGGTATAAATATGTTTTAAAAACACCGAAGTATTATCAAGCACTACACAGTGACCACGATGAGTACTCTAACCTGTTTTTCCGTTAACAATTTGTCCTTAGTAAATCTAAAACTTATGTTATTGGCAAATGAGAGCGACAATAAGTCACAGAACATTTATGACCCATTGTTATGTGCCTATCACATTTTTATATTTAAGGCATATTTCCAAAGAGAATGTAAACACACACCGGGTACACATGGTCCAAGGTGACAACCATTCTCATTTATCGATATATGAATTAATAACAGATTTACTGCAACCAAAGACGGCTTTATAAAGAATTAGCAAGTGTCCGAGGCTTCGACGGCGTTTATTAATTCAACCTCGTTAGATGTTTCCAAACCGTTTATTTAAAAACAAACGAAAAGATATCTTTATTAACATACATCGTTTTCTCGTTTAATATTGGTTGTTTCCTGTTATTTTAATATTTCACTCCCTTTCCACCCCCGTCCCTAGGGGTGTCTTACCCCACAGTTTTCTTTTCCAAACAGTAAGTCATACGTGTATTATGTTTGGTTGAGAGCTATTCTGGAACATACACCCAATCACCCGTAATCTCTGTCATTTTTGATATTTCCTTTTTTCACCCCTTGTGCCATTAGGTTAGATTTTATACTGTACAGAAGAAGATTAGCTTTATGAAACACATCGACACCATAATCTTCACAAACAGTTGGTTAGGCAACCTGCTGATCAGGTTTGTCTTGCGGTTTGCCTGCCTTCCCTTTTTTCTTTTTCTTTTTTTTTTTTTTTTTTTTGCCCCTTCTCAACCCCTATGCCGAACTACCAACCGAATTTCGTTCAAACCACTTCCTAAACCCTCTCAGCAATAATAACAACAAATTGTGAAATTTTCAGCGAAATCGGTCCAATAGGTTTTGAGTCTATAAAGGACACACACAAAAACAATCGTGTTTTAGAAAGATAATCATTAATTCATTACCATTACAATAAAAATCATGCACTGAAGAATGCAATCATGGATAATGTTCTCTTGGGAAAAATAAAAGCATGGTATCTATCATATTGTCTATGGGATAGTTCACAAATGCATTCAGGACGTGAAGAGTGAAATATTCTTATCATACAGATTTTTCGGTGAAAACCAAGTATTGAAAATCTCGTGACCGTGTGGCGCAGGTTATAACATGTGCCTTCCCATTCTGATGACATCATGGCGTCAGTGCCGTAGAAATCGATCGATATTTCATGTTTCTTTGTCTAGAACTCAAGAATTAGTTGCGAATACTGTTCTGTCGATGGTAGGTGCTGCTCTATTCGTAAATCTTCCATGAAGAATGATTCACTAACCAGTTCGTAAGGTAGGCGTGAATGTCTATATTTAGATATGCGGAGCGCATATCGATGGCCTAGTTCGAATGTCCTGTATCAGATACTGTTGTTCCTATCCATTATTTTTCTTAAGACTGCTCACGCCTCCCAAACTCATATGGATATTTTCGTTGTGTTGTGTTCATTTTGCATTGTGTAGATTTGTATAACATACAAACAATATACTTTTGATTTTAGATGAAGCCATTCATCCCTGCTTTCCCACCATGTTTCACTATTTCAAGTCTAATTTCATCTATTCTTGCTTCTTTATGGTAATGCAGTTTATTTACCATCCTTTCCACTTCTTCATGCCTAATTTCACCAACACCATTGTCCTTCTCCACGTGAGCTCTGTTGTTGGCGATGTCACCAGAAATATTTTCCTTTACGGTGAAAATATTTTCAAAATATTCCTTTCACCTGTTGAAAGTTCACCTGATTTACCCAAAACACTATTCATTTCCTTTCTAAGATTCTTTATCACTGTCCAGAAAGATCTCCCTGCCACTTGACCTAGACTTTCCAGGTTATTACCGAAATCTTCTCACGACTTCTTGCATTCAACAATTAATTGTTTCGCTCTGTTCGTTTCAAGCATCATTCCTTGTTTGGAGCCATTTCTGATACGACTTCCTTTTACGTTTACACGCTTCTCTCGCTTCATCATTCCACCAAGATGTTCGCTTTTTTTCATCTTTACACACAGTTATTCCTAGGCCTTCCCTTACTGTTCCTATTACAACATCCCTCTATGCCACTCTTTCTTATTCTATAACCTGAACCGGCTTACTGTCTGTTATTTCTACCCTTATTTGTCTGCAGTCATATTTCACGTTCTATATCCTAGACCTAGAGATACTTAGTTCACTACAGATCAGATAGTGGTCTGTATCATCAAAAAATCCCCCGGAATGCCCGCACATTACTAACAGATTTTCTGAATTCAAAGTCGGTTATGGTATAGTCTATTATGGATCTGGTTTCATTCAGACGCATTTCTCTTTGCTGAATAAGAATATTCTACTTCCTTTCGTCCATAAGTCCCATTAATATTGTTAGCTCCTCATCGAATTTCATTTCTTTCGCAAAGTTGTTTCCAAGAAGTACTTCGCCTGTCAAATGGAAATGGCATTCCGTTACTTCCATAGGTCCGAGGCTTGATTAAAACGTTCTGAGCGTGCTTAGTGAAAATTCTGTGAAGCAGGATGCTACCCTATTTATACATAGCCCCAGTGAGGATCTCTCCTCTAACGGATTAGGGACTAGCGGTGGATTATACACTGACTGACAGAGCAAATGCAACACCAAGAAGGAGTGGTCAGAACTTTATGCACCGAGCTCGATAGCTGTAGTCGCTTAAGTGCGGCCAGTATCCAGTATTCGGGAGATAGTAGGTTCGAACCCCACTGTCGGCAGCCCTGAAAATGGTTTTCCGTGGTTTCCCATTTTCACACCTTCCCACTCCTAGCCCTTCCCTGTCCCATCGTCGCCATAAGACCTATCTGTGTCGGAGCGACGTAAAGCAACTAGCAAAAAAAAGAACTTTATGCCAATTGTAGGGTAGACTGACGTCACTGAGGTATGCTCATGATGTGAAATGCGCCGCTGTGCTGCGCACGTAGCGAACGATAAATGGGACACGGCGTTGGCGAATGGCCCACTTCGTACCGTGATTTCTCAGCCGACAGTCGTTGTAGAACGTGTTGTCGTGTGCCACAGGACACGTGTATAGCTAAGAATGCCAGGCCTCCGTCAACGGAGGCATTTCCAGCAGACAGACGACTTTACGAGGGGTATGGTGATCGGGCTGAGAAGGGCAGGTTGGTCGCTTCGTCAAATCGCAGCCGATACCCATAGGGATGTGTCCACGGTGCAGCGCCTGTGGCGAAGATGGTTGGCGCAGGGACATGTGGCACGTGCGAGGGGTCCAGGCGCAGCCCGAGTGACGTCAGCACGCGAGGATCGGCGCATCCGCCGCCAAGCGGCGGCAGCCCCGCACGCCACGTCAACCGCCATTCTTCAGCATGTGCAAGACACCCTGGCTGTTCCAATATCGACCAGAACAATTTCCCGTCGATTGGTTGAAGGAGGCCTGCACTCCCGGCGTCCGCTCAGAAGACTACCATTGACTCCACAGCATAGACATGCACGCCTGGCATGGTGCCGGGCTAGAGCGACTTGGATGAGGGAATGGCGGAACGTCGTGTTCTCCTATGAGTCACGCTTCTGTTCTGTTAGTGATAGTCACCGCAGACGAGTGTGGCGTCGGCGTGGAGAAAGGTCAAATCCGGCAGTAACTGTGGAGCGCCCTGCCGCTAGACAACGCGGCATCATGGTTTGGGGCGCTATTGCGTATGATTCCACGTCACCTCTAGTGCGTATCCAAGGCACGTTAAATGCCCACCGCTACGTGCAGCATGTGCTGCGGCCGGTGGCACTCCCGTACCTTCAGGGGCTGCCCAATGCTCTGTTTCAGCAGGATAATGCCCGCCCACACACTGCTCGCATCTCCCAACAGGCTCTACGAGGTGTACAGATGCTTCCGTGGCCAGCGTACTCTCCGGATCTCTCACCAATCGAACACGTGTGGGATCTCATTGGACGCCGTTTGCAAACTCTGCCCCAGCCTCGTACGGACGACCAACTGTGGCAAATGGTTGACAGAGAATGGAGAACCATCCCTCAGGACAACATCCGCACTCTTATTGACTCTGTACCTCGACGTGTTTCTGCGTGCATCGCCGCTCGCGGTGGTCCTACATCCTACTGAGTCGATGCCGTGCGCATTGTGTAACCTGCATATCGGTTTGAAATAAACATCAATTATTCGTCCGTGCCGTTTCTGTTTTTTCCCCAACTTTCCTCCCTTTCGAACCACTCCTTCTTGGTGTTGCATTTGCTCTGTCAGTCAGTGTATAATGTTAGCTGTCTGAGCACAAGGAGGGCCATAACTTAGAATATGTCCAAGATGCCCACTCCTACTCCATAGCAACTGGTATTCCGACTCTCAGGACCACTCAGCC
Source organism: Anabrus simplex (assembly GCF_040414725.1). NCBI lineage: Eukaryota > Metazoa > Arthropoda > Insecta > Orthoptera > Tettigoniidae > Anabrus > Anabrus simplex. The sequence goes on along the minus strand of NC_090265.1, from coordinate 420,955,315 downwards.
GTTGCCCATGGTTCACGAACTAGGGCATGACTGCAGTAGCCCACACCATGAACCAAGAAGTGAAGAAATTTTCTGATGAGCTTTCTTCATATCATAGAATTGTGGATTCCTTAAAGTATTTTCAAGATTTTCAATGCTTCTTTTGATATTATCATTCAACATTTAATCAAGCATTTTACCAGCCTACAGAATATTAATTATTTTTCTTTTTTACAACATGATCATCATTTTAAACTGAAAAATGAAAACATTCCGGAAAAAGCAGAAGAGCTGGTTAGAATATAAATCAGATTTAACCATGAATCTTTCAAATCAACTCATTACTCTCAAACACTCATTTTGAAAGAAATTAGAAATTTTTCAATCAAAGTTTTCGCAAAATTTCTGCTTCTTGAAACTACTACTTCCTTTTGTGCAAGCTGTCTTCCTGATGAATACACAGCTCTTCAACTATACTTGACTCTGCCAATTACTTCTGCTGCGGCAGAAATTCTAAATTAAAACTAATCAAAACGTTCCTTAGAAACACAATGTCCGAGTCCAGATGAAGTGCTTTGACAGTTCTGAGCACTGAACATTGAACATGAAACACATCGTTCCCTTAACTTGAATGAAGTTGTTAAGATGTTTATGAGTGATAACGGTAGGAGAAGTGAAACAATGTGTTTTATGTAGCCTAACTTCACAAAACTGAAGACTGAAGGCGTTGTTTGATCCACGAGGAGCGCATCATTAAGTGAGTTTGTTTTACCTCCATACTGCTTTATAGTATGTAAATATGTAATATTTTCATTTCTCCACTTTGAAATTTGATTAGTAAGGACAGCCCCTCCTATTCATTTGCACAGGCCTCCAAAACCTTAGTTACGCTGCTGTCGTCGGGTTGGAATAGAACAAGAGTTAATCAAGGGAGATCGGATAGGAAATATGAAAGTGAGGAGCCTGACACAAGTAAGTGGAAGAAGTGCAAGCCTCAGCTACGGAATCGGGGTCACCAGTTCACGTTCCCAAGTTCAGAGCCCGTGATCCCTCTGTTAGTCAACCCTTACGACAAGAAAGGGACACCGTGGATGTATTCTATGGCCGTCACCCACAGGGTTTGTTTGCTCATGGGTTAGTGCCGTTGGAGTTAAAGGAACCAAAGGACTGACTGACTGACTGACTGACTGACTGACTGACTGACTGACTGACTGACTGACTGACTGACTGACTGACTGACTGACTGACTGACTGACTGACTGACTGACTGACTGACTGACTGACTGACTGACTGACTGACTGACTGACTGACTGACTGACTGACTGACTGACTGACTGACTGACTGACTGACTGACTGACTGACTGACTGACTGACTGACTGACTGACTGACTGACTGACTGACTGACTGACTGACTGACTGACTGACTGACTGACTGACTGACTGACTGACTGACTGACTGACTGACTGACTGACTGACTGACTGACTGACTGACTGACTGACTGACTGACTGACTGACTGACTGACTGACTGACTGACTGACTGACTGACTGACTGACTGACTGACTGACTGACTGACTGACTGACTGACTGACTGACTGACTGACTGACTGACTGACTGACTGACTGACTGACTGACTGACTGACTGACTGACTGACTGACTGACTGACTGACTGACTGACTGACTGACTGACTGACTGACTGACTGACTGACTGACTGACTGACTGACTGACTGACTGACTGACTGACTGACTGACTGACTGACTGACTGACTGACTGACTGACTGACTGACTGACTGACTGACTGACTGACTGACTGACTGACTGACTGACTGACTGACTGACTGACTGACTGACTGACTGACTGACTGACTGACTGACTGACTGACTGACTGACTGACTGACTGACTGACTGACTGACTGACTGACTGACTGACTGACTGACTGACTGACTGACTGACTGACTGACTGACTGACTGACTGACTGACTGACTGACTGACTGACTGACTGACTGACTGACTGACTGACTGACTGACTGACTGACTGACTGACTGACTGACTGACTGACTGACTGACTGACTGACTGACTGACTGACTGACTGACTGACTGACTGACTGACTGACTGACTGACTGACTGACTGACTGACTGACTGACTGACTGACTGACTGACTGACTGAACAGTAATGGATTTATCGTGCTACTGTACCGGACGTAAGCAGTTCTTGGTATGGCTGAGTGTAGTCGTATTTTGAACAAGTAATACATTCACCTATTAAGTAGGAAAGCTGAACCGTGATATTCTAGTCCCAAGCATCAAACTTCCAATTCTCTGTGGAACTGATGACTTTACTTCACATGGCGGAAGAGTTACTGCCTAAATTACAACTTTGACAAATGCACTGCAGTAGACCCGCGAATCAAACGCGAAGTAAATTATGGGAAGTTCACTGATCAGCTCAAAATAAGAGTCCAGCGACATGAAATTCCGAAAGGTGAACTGTCACAAGACAGCTGGTAAAGTGCACTCGTTTTGTTCTGTGGAGTAACGCAGCTTTATTCTCCTGGACTTAGCCCTCTCTTTCCGAATCACAACAAAAATGTGCGCTCAGAAATTATGTAAATGAGAGAGGTAGAGCGACAGCCACGTGTGAGACGTGTTTAACAAAACTGCGGACCAGAGACACAAAGGACGGGGGGCTGCGGTAATAAATCTCTGGAGGACACGTAACCCAACCCGTCCTTCCGTACTCATCGGAACAAAGCCAAGAGACAGGAGAGCGTACATCAAGTCAGTACTGTGACAATTAATTTAAAACAGGTAAGTAATTTAAATGTTAAATTCTGGTGCAACTCTGAGTGTTCCCTCAATCTAGAAATTCCTTTAAAAAATCATGTCTTCTTTCCAATCCAAAAGATATTTCAAAGTTTCATATGAGGTCAAAAAACAAATGAATCATATTTTGGGAGAATATCCAGGTACATCTCTTTGGTTTAGGGTTGCCATATATCATGGATACTTCGGACAATCCACGATTTTATACAGTAAGAAGGACGTCTGGACCGGGATATTTTATTGTACAGTAGTTAATATTCAAAAGTCATCTTTGAGCAATATAAAATTTGCTGTCAAATACCTAAAGATTCATAATCCGAAAAGGTACATACATGATGATTTCATCACTCTAACGATATTGCAATGCTATTCAAAAATCAAACCACGTTCCCTACTTACGTCTTGGCTCTGAGATGTACGATTGGAATACAAATGCTTAGTGCATTATAAGTACACACTTTCTCGTCATTAAATGAAGTTGATTCAAACATACTAACGTTATCTTACTTTTAACGACCGTTCAAACAGATTAATTATATTCTGGTTTTGGAATTTTAAACTACGACAATATTCTGGTTTTGAAATTTTGGGTTATGATAACCCTACCGTAACTCAATGGTTAGACGATCAGACGGCCCTGGATTCGATTCCTTGACGGGATGGGTTTTTAACTGAGTCTCGTTAATTTCTCTAACTCAGAGACTGACTGAGTATGTTTGTCCCGATACACTCCTCTTCATAGAGGCCTACACAAAATGCACCACTCCTCCAACCACCACAGAAACACGCAATAGTGAATACATCCCTAGAAATCGCGTTGGCATCAGGAAGAGCATACGTGATGACAACAGTTCGCAGTGGTGGAAGAATTAGCGGATCATGAGAAAATAACTTACCCAGTGAGTTTTGTGCAGCGGACACCAATTTTGTCGCGAGATTAATTTGCATGGATACAACATGAATACCTATTAGTAATTCTCGAGTATGGGCCTACATTTTCGAGATTTAAACGTTTCAGTCTGCAAACACCACTTATAAGCCACCATATATGCGGAAATTCAGAAAAACGTTCTCGTAGACGCTGACATCATAATGAAAGTGCACGGTTCGAGTCACCATTGAACCTTTTAAAACCGAGCTCGATAGCTGCAGTCGCTTAAGTGCGGCCAGTATCCAGTAATCGGGAGGTAGTGGGTTCAAACCCCACTGTCGTTAGCCCTGAAGTTGGTTTTTCATGGTTTCCCATTTTCACACCAGGCAAATGCTGGGGATGTACCTTAATTAAGGCCACGGCCGCTCCCTTCCCATTCCTAGGCCTTTCCCATCCCATCGTCGTCATAAGACATATCTGTGTCGGTACGACGTATAGCAAAGTAGCGAACCTTTTAAAATTCGCTTCTGTGTACTTCCTTAAATGTATTCTTTCATATTTCTCAGCCTTTTTTAAGCAGTACATTATTTGTGACACGATACGTCTTGTAGCAACAATAGCAATACTGCAATAAACGAAAACCGGATAGTCATTTACCTCAAAGGCTCATGTTGAAATAGTGAAATCAATTTTCACTATTTATTCGCTCATTGCCTACAGAATCACCTCTCTCCAGTGATATACAAAGTAATGATAATAATAATAATAATAATAATAATAATAATAATAATAAAAAAATAGCTGCCACCCCCGGAGGCCCGGGTTCGATTCCCGGCTCTGCCACGAAATTTGAAAAGTGGTACGAGGGCTGGAACGGGGTCGACTCAGCCTCGGGAGGTCAACTGTGTAGAGGCGGGTTTTATTCCCCCCTCAGCCATCCTGGAAGTGGTTTTCTGTGGTTTCCCACTTCTCCTCCAGGCAAATGCCACGATGGTACCTAACTTAAGGCCACGGCCGCTTCCTTCCCTCTTCCTTGTCTATCCCTCCCAATCTTCTCATCCTCCGTAAGGCCCCTGTTCACAGCATAGCAGGTGAGGCCGCCTGGGCGAGGTACTGGTCATCTTCCCCAGTTGTATCCCCGACCCAGAGTCTGAAGCTCCAGGACACTGCCCTTGAAGCGGTAGAGGTGGGATCCCTCGCCGAGTCCGAGGGAAAAGCCGACCCTGGAGGGTAAACAGATTAATAATAATAATAATAATAATAATAATAATAATAATAATAATAATAATAATAATAATATGGCCTCAGCTACCGTAAGCAGGCATTTCAATTTGACTCCATCTGACTGCCCATTCGACAATTTCGACGTTCCGTTTCATTGTGGTTGGAAGAGTAGCCTTGGGCGTTTATGGCTGACTTTAATTTTGTCTGGTTAACAGCAAGTGTGTCACCAGAGAATACCGATGTCGTACGACATGGAGTCCCGAATGGGCTTTTCCCCAGACTTACAAAAATTCCACTACCTATGTCGGGTTTGAACACGTGAATTTTGGATCCCGAACTCGACTCTCTACCAATGATCCTTTGATGGTAGAAATAGATGTCTCCACTGAAAATGAGTTCTTCACATGTCACTCGTAAATCTGTGACTTGGTTCTAAAAGGGCCAATGTCATTTTTGATCGAAATTGAGATATTAACTGATACAAACGCGTTTTATCCTGGCTCGCAACATGTTAAAAGGGCCAATGTCTCTGTTAAGTACTAAATGAACAGTTAACATTTAATTAAATAAGCACTTGCCAATAATGTTAGAATACCAATAAAGATTAGAGACCTGGCAATTTTTAAAGAATACGATAGAAAAAGTTAGCGTTTAACAAGGTGACTTCCACAAAGAAAGTATAAAGTTATTTAAAGTTAGTTGTTGAAAAAAAATAATTGGAAAAGTATAAGCAAAACTTCAAATGCTCATAGCTCAAAACAGGTTTTTTGACATTGGCCCTTTTAGAACCAAGCCACAGAATAAGCACTCTTAACTCAACCACAACCTTGAGCAGAGAAAGCCAGCATTTGACACCACTCATCCTGGCAGGTACAAAAGAGCACAATGATTATTATTATTATTATTATTATTATTATTATTATTATTATTATTATTATTATTATTATTATTATTATTATTATTATTGAGAGCCTCCGTGGTTCAGGCGGCAGCGCGCCGTCCTCTCACCGCTGGGTTCCGTGGTTCAAATCCTGGTCACTCCATGTGAGATTTGTGCTGGACAAAGCGGAGGCGGGACAGGTTTTTTTCCAGGTACTCCGGTTTTCCCTGTCATCTTTCATTCCAGCAACACTCTCCAATATCATTTCATTTCATCTGTCAGTCATTAATCATTGCCGCAGAGGAGTGCGATAGGCTTCGGCAGCCGGCATGATTCCTATCCTCGCATTCCATTCCTGACCCGGTCGAATGACTGGAAACAGGCTGTGGCGCAACAGCCCCGAAGGGCCATGGCCTACCAAGCGACCGCTGCTCATCCCGAAGGCCTACAGATTACGAGGTGTCGTGTGGTCAGCACGACGGATCCTCTCAGCCGTTATTCTTGGCTTTCAAGACCGGCGGTGCCATCTCACCGTCAGGTAGCGCCTCAATTTTAATCACGTAGGCTGAGTGGACCTCGAACCAGCCCTCAGATGCAGGTAAAAATCCCTTACGTGGCCGGGAATCGAACGCGGGGCCTCCGGGTGAGAGGCAGGCACGCTACCCCTACACCACGAGGCCGGCTCAACAGACTGTGGATTATTATTATTATTATTATTATTATTATTATTATTATTATTATTATTATTATTATTATTATTATTTGGTCTTCGAGAAATGCAGCACATAGTTGGACATCTGACCATTCATAATTAATAGAGTTATGGTCTCACTAATCCAATGCAGTTCTGTATTACTAAGCCGTCTACGTAAAATTCAAGTCGCTTTATTTCAATCATGAAATATCTGTAATGAAGCCTTTCCAGGTGGCGTGTGCTAGGCAAATGAGGTAGAGAATTGGAATTACTTGGTGTATTGTGGTGAGACAGAAGCGTTAAGCTGTTTAGAGTAACTGTATAACAAGCTTCTAATCGTAGTGCTTGTTCTATCACCCGGAGGCAAGTGTGCGTAACGTGGAGAATAAGACATTAGCTAACATTTACCGTGAAGATTTCGTATTGTTCAATGATCAGTTCAAGCGACACAAAGTAGCAAACTTGAGAACGCCATGCAAACTAACAGTTGTGGTCCATTTCCTACATTTCCAGGATCGCGAAATGCCAGCAGCGTCGCAGCGTGAGCCACTCCTCTGCAGTAGGTTTTACGATAATAATAATAATAATAATAATAATAATAATAATAATAATAATAATAATAATAATAATAATAATAATAATAATAATAATAATAATATGTCCTTAGCTACCCTAATCGCATGGCCAACTCGCTCTGTACGTGTTCTCGTTCGTGTGTTAATTAAGTGCTCATTAGGTGACAGTGTATAAGCATTCATTAGATGTAACACAATGTATTTAGATAATCTATTCTCCAAAGATTGTTTATTTATGTAATGTACGTCTATACAGGATCGACTCGTGTTGTTAAAAGATTGTTTCAAGAGAGATTTCGTGATATTCAACTTCTAAGTCGAAGTTCGATTCACAGATTGGTAAATACATTTCGTGAAACAGGAAGTATTCGTGATATAAATAAAACGCGTACAGTACTCACAGAAGAAACTGTAGATAACATTGGACATGCTTTAGAACGTTCCCTTACAAAATCCCTTCGACGTCTTTCTCAGAAAATGGGAATTTTCTAATTCCTCCGTTCTAACGGCTACAAAGTTACTGAAGGTAGACAGTTCCAGTATCTTCTGGCTTGAAAACGGTGAGTAAATTTACCTTTTAAGTGTTCATTATTATTAATAGTAGTAGCAACTTACGCGATAATCGTCGTTGCGGTCTCTCTGACATCCGTTCACCGCGGTTACCAACTAGAACCGATTGGCCGTTATGCGTGGAATGGTCCCGCGAAGAAAGAGACACCATGTATTCATAACATTAAAAACCGGGCCCACAAGTCGTCTGCTGGGTCATCGTATTTCTACTGAACTTTATCTCAACATGCATGAATAAGGAATAGGGACGGGAAATTTGGCAATGACTTGATTTTAGCTAATGCCCATTAAACATTATAGACGATATAATGAATCTTAAACAAATGTATTATTATTATTATTATTATTATTATTATTATTATTATTATTATTATTATTACCGGCTCACCGAGCTCGATAGCTGCAGTCGCTTAAGTGTGGCCAGAATCCAGTATTCAGGAGATAGTGGGTTCGAACCCCACTGTCGACAGCCCTGAAGATAGTTTTCCGTGGTTTCCCATTTTCACACCAGGCAAATGCTGGGTCTGTACCTTAATTGAAGCCATGGCCGCTTTTTTCCCACTCCTAGCCCTTTCCTGTCGCATTGTCGGTGCGACGTAAAACAACTTGTAAAAAAAATAAGGTATTACCGGCTCTTTAGTTGAATGGTCAGCGTAGTCGCCTCCGGTTCAGAGGGCTCCTGGTTCAATTCCCGGCCGGGTCGAAGATTTTAAACTTAAGAATGATTATTTCTCCTGTCTCGGGCACTGGGTGTTTGTACTGTCCCCAATATTACTGGAACTCATACACCACACACAACACTATCCTCCACTACAAAAAAAGAAATACAGTTCCCATACATGGCAGATGACACCCACCCTCGTTAGAGGGTCTGCCTTACAAGGGCTGCGCCAGGCTAGCAATAGCCACACGAAATTATTATTATTATTATTATTATTATTATTATTATTATTATTATTATTATTATTATTATTATTATTGTTATTATTATTATTATTATTATTATTATTATTATTATTTCTTTATCTTTCTGAGATCAATGCAAATTAACTTAATTATCTGAATTCTTCTTTTTCTTTTGCTTCTGCTAATATTGGAACATTCTTTGTCTGGCAGGCTCCCTCCTTTCATCTGACCAGTTCTTCTTGCTGCTAACCTTTGCCCGGAAATCTTTGAAGCTGACTGTTGATTCCCTACATAAATTCCTGTCTATTTTTGAGTCTTTATTTATATTATTATTATTATTAACAATACTAGAATGTGTAGTTTAGTTAACGCATAAATCTATTTCTCTAATCGCATGAAACTGAAGTTCATTACTTTGGGGAAAGTATTTCTTGGACCAGCATCGCCGTAGAAAGTGACAAGAATTTAATAAGAAGATTTTACTAAATATTTTAGTATCGATGTCACATTTCCGCTCTGCTAATTTCGTGGAAAGTAGTGTTGAAAGTCATCGTAATATTTCGTGAGCAGTTTCTTGTCCGTGTAGCCACATACACAGCCTGCCTCTGCTGGACTGGAGATACCACCTCTAGGATAATGATTCACACTTTCCTTGACACGTAAAATTCCTATTTCTTTATTTAATTTTTTTATAAACAGGCTGTAAAAAGAGAGGCTGGAATGATTTTAACATTCATTTTTATCCTTAGGGTTAAAATCTGCAGCCTCGAATTCTAATCATTGGGAGCTTAAACAAAACTCAAACTAAAATATTTTCGCTTAAAAGGATTATTACCGAAATACATGTTCGATAGCACAAAAAGGATTGTAATCTCGCAACCACTATTGATAGATTATAGATAAGCCTTACTGTTACATCTTGAGAAGAGAATTGGGTTGAAATTTCACTCTAACAAGCCAAGCCATCTCCGAACAAGCCACGAAGGCTCTTGGAGAAGCGGAAAAACAAGCTACTTTTGAGATCCTCCAGTTTTACGTGGAATCTCAACTCTCAACCACAGCACTCTCCTCCCCATATTCAGGCAATATACCTCAAACACGCAATAGCGATTACATCTCTCTACATACGGTTGGCGTCGGGAAGTTCGCACCCGTGACCCCACAGGTGTGGGATAAGCGGTAGAAGAGAAAGAGAGAAAATTTGACACTTGTTGGGCCTCAGTTAAATACAAGGGTAAATTCGACAACGAGGACGATTTTGAGGAATATGATTTAATTTGCGATTTATACGGTAAGTACTGACGTGACAGTTCCTCACTACGATGTCATTTGCCTCTTACCCGAAACACAAATTTTATCGAATTGACTTTCTAACGTATCTTTAATTTCGCTCAAAGTCAGACTTGTGTCGGATGACATTGTTACGCTCCCTTACCGTAATTTTTTAATTATCCAGTCAAAACCTAAAATAAGCCAGGGTGGCTCCGGCGACTCTGGATACTCCAAAAAGTAACTAGGATATGCTGACGAACGCTTAACTGTTAATAATAATAATAATAATAATAATAATAATAATAATAATAATAATAATAATAATAATAATAATAATAATAATAATAATCCGCCTCTGTGGTGTAGTGTTTGGCTTGATTAGCTGCCACCCCCGAAGGCTTGGGTTCGATTTCCGGCCCTGCGACGAAATTTGAAAAGTGGTACGAGGGCTGGAACGGGTTCCACTCAGCCTAGGGAGGTCAACTGGGTAGAGCGGGGTTCGATTCCCACCTCAGCCATCCTCGAAGTGGTTTTCCGTGGTTTCACACCCTTCCTCCAGGCAAATGCCGCGATAGTACCTAACTTAAAGCCACGGCCATTTCATTCCCTATTCCTTGCCTATCCCTTTCGATCTTCCCATCTCCCCACAAGGCCCCTATTCGGCATAGCAGGTTAGGCAGCCTGGGCGAGCACTGGTCCTCCTCCCCAGCTGTATCCTCTGACCCAAAGTCTCCTGCTCCAGGACATTGCCTTTGAGACGGTAGAGGTGGGATCCCTCGCTGAGTGCGAGGGAGAAAACAACCCTGGAGGGTAAACGGATTAAGAAAGAAAGAAAGAAAGAAAGAGAGAAAGAAAGGAAGGAAGGAAGGAAGGAAGGAAGGAAGGAAGGAAGGAAGGAAGGAAGAATGAATGAATGAATGAAAGAAAGAAAGAAAGAAAGAAAGAAAGAAAGAAAGAAAGAAAGAAAGAACGAAATAATGATCATTAGGTTGGGGGGCGCAGCTGTGTGCTTGCATCCGGGAGATAGTGGTTTCGAACCCTACTGTCGGCAGCCCTGAAGATGGTTTTCCGTGGTTTCCCATTTTCACACAAGGCAAATGCTGGGGCTGTACCGTTATTAAGGATACGGCCAGTTCCTTCCTACTACTAGGCTTTTCCTATCCCATCGTCATCATGAGACCTATCTGTATCAGTGCCACGTAGGCCTAAAGGAAATTGTCATGGAAATAATAATAATAATAATAATAATAATAATAATAATAATAATAATAATAATAATGTAGAGTATTCAGCCCGAAAGCTGGTTTGATCTTGAACATATGCTCTATCAGCTGTCGTAGATGACTTTGGGGTCACTAAAGGGGCATTCTAGGTAAATGAGGAGTGATATAGTTTCCTGCTGCTTTCCTCGCCGAGCCAGAAGTTGCTATTACATATCAGTCTGCCAAGCCCACTGAAATGCATGCACCAACCGACCCTATCAGCTACATTTTCACACCATTCATAGCAGGGACTGGCAGCGTAAGGAACGGCATTACTAACATCGCTCATATCTCAGTCATTTTCATATCGTCAAATCCAAGAAGGAAACTGGGACAGGTCAATAAAAGTAACCAGTTTGATCTAGCCTATACCAGAGTGGTGAGGTGGTGGTGATTATTGTTTTAAGAGGAAGTACAACTAGGCAACCATCCTCTACATAACACTAATCAGAAAGAAAAATGGAAGGGATCCGACACTTCGAAAAATGAATGTATCAGCCAAAGAAAGAGAAGGGCCACGAAGAGCGTGAAAATGAAAGACTCCCTAGCCCTCAGAAACGTAATAGCGTTGGGGTCGGAAAAGAACAAGAGTTGACCAAGGGAGGTCGGATCGGATAGATGAAAGTGAGGAGCCTTGCACAGGTAAGTGGAAGCAATGCCAGGACTCAGCTAAGGGCCTCGTGGTTGCCAAACCACGCTCCAAAGTTCAGAGTCCTTGGGGTCCCTTTTAGTCGGCTCTTACGACAGGCAGGGGATACCATGGGTATTATTCTACCACCCCACCAACAGGGGGAACCTATACCAGAAGACATAGTGCACTGTAAACACACGAAACCGCAAGAGGTTACTTAGGGAGATTTGACTTCTTATTGTAGACAGACGTACAGCTTCTTCGTGTTTTATTGTCTCTCGTGTGTGACATCTTGTCTCAAATCGTAGAAATTCGGACTTCCGATGTTGCAGCACTAAGTAAATCAGCGATGGAACAGTGAAAACACCTTTTTAACTTGTCATGTCATAATTTATCATTATACCATCCGATATTTTAAAAATGAGAAAATAGTTGGAAATGCACAGACAGAAACATAGGCTACATATGCATATATTATATCAAACTTGATGAATTTGGGTATTATTCACAACAGCCAGATATTATGAATAATAACCATCTGACCAGCTCCTTGGCTGAATGGTAAGCGTAGTGTCCGTCATTCCAGAGGGCCTCGAGTTCTATTCCATACAGGGTCGGGGAATTTAATCTTAAATGATTATTCTCTTGACTCCGGGACTGTGATTTTATTCAATCCACAACACTCTTGTAACTCATATATCACACATAACACACAGTTTCCAATACAAGGCAGGTGACGCCCACATTCGCCGGAGGGTCTGTATTACAAGGGCTGCACCAGGCTAGAAATAGCCACACGATATTATTACCATCTCTTCGTGGTAAAAATAATAAATTACCCTATTCCCCAGACGTCGATAACCGGCTAGTGTCGATGTCACGAAGTGATGCCAAAGAGGCACTAGAAGTTCAAGCTAAGGAGAAGAAGAAGAAGAAGAAGAACATTCGTCACATGTTATTCTAGCATACGACCGCTATTCAGCCAGAAGGCCTGCAATTTTTTTTTGCTAGTTGTTTAACGTCGCACAAACACATCGAAGGTTTCCGGCGAAAAAGTTGGATGGAAGAAATCCAGGTGTGATAGCATGACGTGCATTTTTAGTGACATATTGCATTACAACTGTTCATATGAGCGCATCAGATCATTTCTTTCAGATCAGATCAGTTCTTTGAAATGCTCCGCTTTGAAGTTATCCAGAAAACCATTCCAAACATTATCACAGGAATGACTAGCAGTTTTCTGCTTGCTCTTTAGCACTGATTGAATGATGTGATAATAAATTATGACATGTTCAGGTAGTATACATGGGGACTCGATGTTTAATGAAAAGGCACCGAGCTCGATAGCTGCAGTCGCTTAAGTGCGGCCAGTATCCAGTAATCGGGAGATCGTGGGTTCGAGCCCCACTGTCGGCAGCCCTGAAGATGGTTTTCCGTGGTTTCCCATTTTCACACCAGGCAAATGCCGGGGCTGTACCTTAATTAAGGCCACGGCCGCATCCTTCCACTTCCTAGGCATTTCCCATCCCGTCGTCGCCATAAGACCTATCTGTGTCGGTGCGACGTAAAGCAAATAGCAAAAAAAAAAAAAAAATAATGAAAAGGCGTAATTAGCACCAGTGGCTGCAATTCGAAAATTAGAGCTAAGGTGCAAATTTTAACATCACTTCCGTATTCAGTGGTACCAAATTAACAAAGTTTGGCTCATATCATTTCCATAACATTTTGTGTGTTGAACAGTGAATTAATTTTGCCAGAACACCCTCTGTCGCTCCCATAGGGCTACAGCCTTGGTGTTACTTGACCTACCAGACGACGCAAGGATGGGAAATGGCTAGAAATGGGAAGGTAGTGGCTGTGGCCCTTAATATTAAGGTACAACTTTTGCCTGGTGTGAAAATGAGAAACTATGGAAAAGCATCTTCAGGGCTGCCGACGGTGGGATTCGAACCTACCATATTTCAGATGGAAGGTCATGGCTACGGGGCCCTAAACGCACTGCCAACTCGCTCGGTGGCCTGCAGATTACGAGGTGACGCGTCGTTAGCGAGATGAATCCTGTCGGCCTTTACTCTTGGATTTCTTGATAGGAGCCGGTATCTCACCGTCAGATACCTCTTCAGCTGTTGTCACGTAGCTTGAGTGGACCGCGAAATAGCCCTCAGATCCAGGTGAAAAGATCTGAATTCACCACGAATCGAACCCAGGACCTCCAGGTAAGGGGCAGGCTCGCTACCGCTAGACGATGGAGTTCGATCCAAGGACTGTGGCGGTTAAGTTCCATGAGTTCGGTTACAAGTGGGTTAGGGATTATGTGTGGAAGCGGGAGGGGGGCAGTGCTCATATTATGACCAGCCGCTTCTTTAGTTGACCTTCTAAAGCTCAAAACAAAATCACCTCCCCTTTTTCGCACGCCAAGCAAAGGGTTGACCAGTCTGACCACTTTTTGTAATTCTGATCCTTAAAAATATCGAGCCCTTCTGTCCGGTGGTGACGTCACAGAACTAGTTCTCACGGACACGAAGGCGCTCATCATTTATCGTTCTATAGAATGTACTATTGTTGAGAGGGGGCTATTAGACTCAGCAACGTAACGAAACCGACCGAAGCAGCTGTTACTGCTACCGCTGTGTAATTAGCCTGATTACTACCCAGAAAGCTACTAAACAGTCAACAGTAAAAGAAAATACCATTTGAGACTGATACGTTCAGTGGATTCACTGAAACTGATGATAAAATATACCAAATGCTACGATTTGTTTACTTTCTGCCAATAACTAGGTTCGTTAGAATTAATTGGCAATTATACATAATACACAGATATTATGTATGATCATTGATAATATTTGTTTGATAAATACTGATGAATTATTCATATTTAATATTACTTTTCCATCTTTTCTTATAAGATACAATAAATATCATTATCTCAAAAATCAGAGTCGATCAGTAAATTTAAGCTTTATTTTCAAGCACTATGACCCCAAAAAACCATAAATATAAAAAACGAAAAAACATAATATTCTCTTCAGCATAATATTCAACTTTTCAAAATTTGTGTAACAGTGTTATGAGTCAAGCCACCCCTGTTCAGGCCGCGCAAAATTGCAATAAACCGGCATTTACACATAATATGCAGTTATTATGTATGATCATCGATAATATTTGTAAGTTTGACAAATTCTTATGAATTATTCATGTTTGATATTATTTTTGCATATTTTCTTATAAGATACAATAAATATCATTATATCAAAGATGAGAGTCGATGAGTAAATTCAAGCTTTATTCTCAGGTTCTGAGAACAACAAAAAAAAAACATAATGAAATCATATTATTTTCAGCATAACATTCAAGTTTTCAAAATTTGTGTAACAATGTTATGAATCAGGCCACCGCTGTTGTAGGCCCCTCACAGACCCATGGAGTAGTGGAAAGGGCAAGATTTTCACTATTCGTAACCTCGGCACAAAGTGAAATAACGTGATTAACTCTATGACTGGTTGCCTTTCCCTCCAGGAGTCAACCTGATATTCATCTATCTTGAGGTCTGAGAGATCCCCAGGTTCATACGCTTCTCCACAAGCGGAAGTCTCACTTCTAGGTTTTGGACTTCCTGTAATGACGTGAACCACGAGAATATTTTACTGCCCCAAAAAGGAAAACCCCTGTGATGTTCATACAAATATTAAAACTTTAATTATCGGTATATTTTCAGTCTACACTGCCGCAGTTTTAAGAACTGTCTGTGTTAACTTTGACTTCCTTCTAAATTTCTCCTCTGTCCTAAGAAGTTCACGTAAGGTAGTTTGAAACAGGGCTTAGCAATAGTAGGTGAAACAAGTGTAGACTGGAATGAAAATGGAGAACGACCAACTATTGTATTCATTACGACCAATGTACGAGTGAGATTCAATAATACATTGTACATTACAATCGCTTAAAATTATCCCTTTGTGTTTTGTTGTTAATAAACTCCTTACAGATTGGGCTTAACTCTCTCTCTCTCTCTCTCTCTCTCTCTCTCTCTCTCTCTCTCTCTCTGAATGGTGCTCTACATGGCGCCTTAAGCCTAATCCTGCCAAGTGTTCCTCTATTTCGATCAGGCTTCGTAAATCCCCTATTCTTAGTAAATACTCCCTCCTCGCAAACCCGTTCCCAACTCTAACAGAGCAAAATGACTCAGGAGCGTTGTTTGACAGTTAATTGTTATTTGTCCCCCATGCACAAAAGATAACCTCACGAGCAATGCCACCTCTCAGTTTGTTGTACACCGAGCTCGATGGCTGCAGTTCCTTAAGTGCGGCCAGTATCCAGTATTCGGGAGATAGTAGGTTCGAACCCCACTGTGGTTTTCCGTGGTTTCCCATTTTCACACCAGGCAAATGCTGGGGCTGTACCTTAGTTAAGGCCACGGCCGCTTCCTTTCCACTCCTAGCCCTTTCCTGTCCCATCGTCGCCATAAGACCTATCTGTGTCGGTGCGACGTAAAGCAACTAGCAAAAGAAAGTTTGTTGTATAGATTTTCTGACATCACCGATATCCATGTCCTAAGAGCCTACTACGTATCTTGCTTCCCACCGATTATTGAATTCGCGTCGCCCATTTGGTCTACCTCTTAACCCAATAATCTGAATCACACTGACCGCGTGTGTGGTGGTGGTGATTATTGTTTTAAGAGAGATTACAACTGGGCAACCATCCTCTCATTCTTCTGTGCCATTGTTAGAGCCAGAGTAGCTGATTGTCGAAACATGAGCAGCAATCAGATACTGGATAAGTTAAACCTTCGCCCGTTATCTACTCGCAGGAAAATAGCCGAACTTAGATTCCTATACAACGCTGTTAAGGGTTTATTTCGTTCTCCTAAGCCTCCATCCTGCCTTTTCCTACATGCCCCACCAAGCTCGATAGCTGCAGTCGCTTAAGTGCGGCCGGTATCCAGTAATCGGGAAATAGTGGGTTCGAACCCCCACTGTCGGCAGCCCTGAAGATGGTTTTCGGTGGTTTCCCATTTTCACACTGGGCAAATGCTGGCTGGGGCTGTACCTTAATTAAGGCCACGGCCAATTCCTTCCCATTCCTAGGCCTTTCCTATCCCATCGTCGCCGTAAGACCTATCTGTATCAGTGCGATGTAAAGCAAATAGAAACCTACATGCTCCAACTCGCAAAACCAGGATAAATCCACCCCTTCATATTCCGTATTCCCGCCTATCTCTTGTTCTAAGAACTTTATTTATCCGTATTCCAACCCTCCGTAACTCTATATTCTGACAGGAACTTGGACCTTTTTTCTTCGTATGCCTCCTTTAATGGATTCCTCCTTAACTTAACCTAGCTCATTTCCTTCATATTCCTTTTTTCTCTTCTCATTGCTGTCCCCTCTATTGTACATAATGTAATATTTCTTTATTTTTACTGTACTCTACCGTTACTTATGTGTCATATCTGTATGTATCTTACTGTGCCTAGCTATTTCTTCGTTTTACTTTCAATCTTTAATTTTCCTCGTTATTTTCTTTTGCCTTTATGTTTTATTGTTAATTGTTGTGTCTGTACATTTATTTTGTTCGTTTTTTATTTTCTTCCACTACTTTCGTCATTTATATAATTTTTCTTCGTTGTTCTTTAATTTATTTATTTTTTATATTTGCATTGTGCTACTCCATTTTAAATATATTTTTCATTACGGAACGCTGTAATTCGACTTCTTGCTGTTTTGGTTTCCCAAATAAATAAATAAATAAATAAATAAATAAATAAATAAATAAATAAATAAATAAATAAATAAATAAATAAATAAATAAATAAATAAATAAATAAATAAATAAATAAATGGAAGTGAGAAATCTGATAAATTGGCCAAGAAGAATTTAATTTTACACCACCTCGAAATGCAAGGATACTCGTAAACTGTGGATAGCCGTTGGCCGAAGAGATGATACTTGGAATCCAACCACCTGCACAAAGTGTTCATAATATTTCAAACAAGAGTATTTCGAAAGAAAGTCATCTTCTGCGGCGGCCGATTTATGTGCGGTTCATCAACATTTTCATTCTAACATGCTGCGTATCATAACTTCGGTGATGGTTAAATGTTCAAGTTTCGAAAAATGACATGGAACATCGAAAAATATAATTCGTGTTCCAAGTTTATATTGAAATAACAATGAAACAAATGACTTAACAATGTGGATCAGTGGATAATTTAGTTATTAAATGAACGAGAAGAATTTATTCTATATGCTGCTGGTATCTTAATAAGAATGCTATGTGATTAATGCTCTTTCAACTATCATCGTTCTTAAGTTACACTGAAGGGCTGGAATTATGTCCTGAGAAAGATTTCTGTAACGTGCCAGTAAATCTACCGACCCGGATTTCGTTATTTATAAGTAACTTTAATGACAACTGACTACGTGGGGACCTGCTCGCTCGCCGATGTCTGCGTCAAGTAATATTCAGATATAATCTACTGAGGTTACTAACAGTAGGCCTAACTGTTGTTTTCTAAGTTTTGCACTTTACGAAAATAATATACCCTACTTACGTGACGGAGCTTTTCTAGCCGATGATCAACTCTCATCACGCCTGGCTTGGTCGGATAGACACGTAGTTGAGGTTATTTTACCTCTTGGACTCCAGCAATTCCCGCCAACATTTCTTTTCCATTTCAGACAAGTATTCTCAGGACGGAAGTAATTAACCACGGAACTTGTACCCCTTTTCATTACCATCTCTAGCCCACTGATTAGCGGTGTTTCATAAACGTCTCATACGACTTTTCCATATTCTAGGACCGGTCCCACAAGTGGTAGATAACTTAGTTCTTTGGACTTAACACTATTATATTTTTGCACCACCATCACAAAATGCAACGATTTGTACGCTTTAGTAATTACACTGAATGGTCGAGCAGTGTTTTAATGTTCCATTCCCTTCAAAACTTATCAATACCGAGCTCGATAGCTGCAGTCGCTTAAGTGCGGCCAGTATCCAGTAATCGGGAGATAGTGGGTTCGAGCCCCACTGTCGGCAGCCCTGAAGATGGTTTTCCGTGGTTTCCCATTTTCACACCAGGCAAATGCTGGGGCTGTACCTTAATTAAGGCAACGGCCGCTTCCTTCCACTTCCTAGGCCTTTCCTATCCCATCGTCGCCATAAGACATATCTGTGTCGGTGCGACGTAAAGCAAAAAAAACTTATCAATGAATCAATCAATGAATCAATCAAACAATCAATCAATTAAATCAATCAAAACGAACCACTCAATCAATCAACACTGATCTGCATTTAGGGCTGCCACCTAGGTGGCAGATTCCTTTATCAATTGTTTGCGTAGCCTTTTATTAAATGATTTGAAACGTGGAAAAGTGTCGAACATTCCCCTTGATAAATTATTTAATCCTTAATTTCTCTTCGTGTAAGTGAATATTTTCCCCCAGTTTGTCCTCTAGAATTTCAACTTTATCTTCATATTATCTTTCCTACTTTTAAAAGCTTCACACAAGCGTATCCGTCTACTAAGGTCATTCCACGCGGTCTCTCGACTGACAGCTGCTTTCCTTTGGGTCGTTTCCAGTCTCGTATCAAGTAATCCTGGTGTGTGTGTCCCATAAAATGGAACCATAGGCTACTCTAATTGGGGTATTAATTATACACCCTCTCCTTTACATCCTTACTGCAACTCCTAAATACTCTTCTTCTTTTTCTTTTGCTAGTGGCTTTACATCGCACGGACACAGATAGGTCTTATGGCGGCGATGGGGATAGGAAAGGCCTAGGAGTTGGAAGGAAGCGGCCGTGGCCTTAATTAAAGTACAGCCCCAGCATTTGCCTGGTGTGAAAATGGGAAACCGCGGAAAACCATATTCAGGGCTGCCGACAGTGGGATTCGGATGCAAGCTCACAGCCGCGCGCCACTAACCTCATTATTGCGATTACCCCAACGGAGATCTTTCCTTATATTAACACCTAGGTACTTACAGTGATCCCCGTAAGGTAATTTCACCCCGTCAACACAGTAATTAAAACTAAGAGAACTTTCCTTCTTGGTAAAACTCACAACCTGACTTTTCATCCCGTTTACCGGGTCCTTGGCTGAATGCTCCACGTCGAGTCCTTCGGTTCAGAGGACCCCGGGTTCGAATCCTGACCGAATCTGGGATTTTAATCTTAAATCCCTTAACTTGGGGACTGGATTTTTGTGTCGTACCCAACATCCCTGCTACTCTCACACCACGCAACACTATCCTCCACTACAATAACACACTGTCTCCTATACACGGCATATGCCTGCCACCCTCGTCGGAGGGTCTGCCTTACAAGGTTAGAAATAATCACATGAAATGATTATAATATCCCGTTTACAATTATACCATTGTCTGCAGTCCATCTCACCACATTGTCCTGGTCTGTTTTGAAGTCACCGAGCTCGATACCTGCAGTCGCTTAAGTGCGGCCAGTATCCAGTATTCGGGAAACAGTGGGTTCGAACGCCACTGTCGGCAGCCCTGAAGATGGTTTTCCGTGGTTTCTCATTTTCACACCAGGCAAATGCTGGGGCTGTACCTTAATTAAGGCCACAGCCACTTCCTTCCACCTCCTAGGCCTTTCCTATCCCATCGTAGCCATAAGACCTATCTGTGTCGGTGCGACGTAAAGCCAATTGTAAAATTAAAAATAAAAGTTTTGCAGTCGCTCACAACCCTGTAACATTTACTACTATGTACAGTATAACACCATCCGTGATTCCAGTTCTTTACTCATAGCACTTCTGTCGAAAAATGTGAGGAAGAGGACCTTGAAAAATGTAAAGGTGAAAGACATTTAAGAGTTCGATTACTCTAACATCGTCGAAGAGACCAAGGACAGTCGGATAGGAAGTGCAGCAACAGGAGGTCCCAAGGTCGTCGGAAGTTATTATTCCTTGCGGATTTTAGAATTGAGATTTATTTTCTTCATACTAATACAGATATCGGAAAAGTTCACCGCTATAAATTTATGTATTTGTCCATATTGAGTAGATAGTAACAACAGGTAGGGCCTCCTTTATACTTCATTGCACCATCTAAGTGAAGAGAATAGATCCGTAGATTAGTGCCTGAAAGAAATCCTCCGTATTCTACAGACTGCAAAATGATACAATTTTACAAATAATGAAATAGAAAATGTAGCAGCATTAGTAGTATTACTGTGTTTATTGAAAACCTACAACCTGTTTCCAGTCATTGACCGGGTCAGGGATGGAATGGATGAAGCCCCCATTTTGCGGCGAGGACAGGAATTGTGCCGGCTGCCGAAGCCTGTCGCACTCCTCTGGGGCATCGATTAATGACTGATAGATGAAATGAAATGATAATGGAGACTGTTGCTGGAATGAAAGATGACAGGGAAAACCGAAGTACCCGCAGAAAAACCTGTCGCGCCCCCGCTTTGTCCAGCACAAATCTCACATGGAGTGACCGGTATTTGAACCACGGAACCCAGCGGTGAAAGGCCGACGCGCTGCCGCTTGAGCCACGGAGGCTCTCTACTGTGTTTATTACTTTCCTTAACACATTTACTTATTTAAGAATTTCAATTATAAATTAAGCTATACAGTACATCACCCAGTCTCCTCGGTTTAAAAGTAAAATATCGTGAGAATATATTATTACGATGTCCTCACATTTGTTGTCCCCTGTCATTATAATATTTGCGATAGTGGGTGGAACTCTTCACAACCTTCCGGTGGCTCTGTTTTCCACTAGGCCTACTACCTGCTGTCCGGCATTTGTCTTGCTCCCCTTCCCAGAGCCCTCGCCCCCTTTTCAACCTAAGCAGTTCCCTCCGGTTACCATCTTTTTTATACGCTGTATAAACACGGACTGGCCACATAGGCGTTCTTGAAATGAAAATAAACTTAAGAGTGTGTGTAGACAGAATGCATTTACCCCTCTGTCCGTCTTCAAACAAGGAAGGATTGTAATTTTCTCCCTTCGTCCGATACTCCGCCTTCATAAAGTTTTACCCGTTAAGAAATGTCTGTATAAAAACGTATTCATAAAACTGGACGTTTGGTGCAGTACCCTCCCATGAAACGAATGGCCAAAGGTTTCATAGTGTACAATAAGGAGGATAATAAATTATGTTTAAAGAAAAGTAAGAGACAGGAAGGACATTACGTCTTAGATTAATTCATTCATTGTGTATTATCAGTGGCCAGTGGTTGGTTCCGCTAGAGGTGAAGGGTGAGAGGAAGAAGCAGCAAGGCCTAGTGTCGTCACGGAATCCGAACGATCAGTTCTGTTCTTTGCTTGGCGGGAAAACTAACTCAGTATACCTTGGCCGCAAAGAAGTTCAGCACATTCAGGTAAAGTAACAAAATTTCCTGTTCTCCATGGCCCACTATGAAATTAATTCGATGCTATGTTTATATTTATATATTTTAATATCGATAGTAGGATGTGGATTTCGACGTGAGTTGTTTATTAACAGAAAATTGTATAGTTTTTATTTTAATACTTTCGCCCTCTGAATCGTTTGATATATTTATTTTTGTATTTATCTCGGTTTCCTTTATATACATTCTCATTTAAAAGTATTTCGGTATTTTAAATTTTCCATATTTCTCCGTAAATCACTTTACACATGCACACTAAGTTATAGTAGAAAAAGGGTAACCCAAAAACTTAAGTATGTTTTCAAACGAGCGGGCAAGCAACCTTAAAACGATTGTTGATTACTTTTCACGCTTGACATTTTTAATAATATTCACTGATGTATATATCTCCTTTACATATTTGAAGACCGGATTAATAGCTAAACCTAATCGATTAACATTAATCTACAAATCTTGATGTGACTGAAGATCTCTATAAACAACGATATAGCATTTTTGTCGTTATACATGGACCTAAACAATACCTTAAAATTCTGTTCTACCCACGCATTATGATCACATGTTAATGTATCTGTTTCAATTCACACGAGAAACAATCTATTCAAATACTGTCTTAGAATTTGTATAAAAAGTAATGTTTAAGAATGTAAACTATTTATTTCTCCAATTTTACATATTTAATGAATTAGGGAGTTATTTAGAATAAAATCCTTGCTCTGATATTTTAACATCCGCGATGTACGAAACTACAGGAGTTGCTGGGCGTAAATTGTACGCTCCCGTGAAGATGTGATTGATAACTATTGACTAAAATTATATGGGAAGGATATGCAAGAAACTTCTTATGAAGTGAAATTTAAATAATAGTAGAATTTTGGTGATTGTTACCGGAAAATTTCACAAAAACATTCAGTAATTTAATTAATATCTGTTCTTTCATCATCCGTTATTTTGATTCCTTACAATAATACTGATTTCTTCGTAGCCATGCGTCTATCATACTTCCCGTGGCTACTATCACAGTATCAATAATCACGTAAAACTTGCTTGCTTTCTACCATAATTAAAAGGTGCGAATGACAAAAAGTCAAGTACTTAACGCAAATAGAAATAAATAGTTGACAGAGAAGAGTTTAAGATCTATTTGAGTTTACAGTCAAACTATACGAGCAAAAACGTGTCAGATAAGTGTGACGATAACATTCTGTTGATCAATAAAAGATACAATACAAAATATGTTTAATGGAATTAAAAATGTAAAAAGCAAAGCAAAGTCACCTCAGTCCAGGCCATGAAGGCCCTTGGAGGAGTGGAAGGTAAAGGCTTCCACCATTGTTAACCTCGGCACGTGATGGGGGTAGAGGGGTTAGCTCTACGCCCGGCCGCCTTGGCCCCCAGGAATTAACCTGGTACTCATTTTTGGTGTAGGCTGAGTGAACCTCAGGGCCATATGCACCTCCGGAAGTGGAAATCTTGTTTCTTCAATTTTACGACTTCCTGACGGGGATTCGAACCCACGTCCTTCCGGGCGAACCGAGCACGCCTTTACCACCTCGGCCAGGCAGCCCCTAATTAAAAATGTATCAATAAATAATGATCAGAAATCGCAACTCAATTTATCAGTTCTTTTTATAGAAATATTAATCCATATCGTAGGAAATATTATATTGTACTGTATGCATAACGAATATAATCTTTCGGGTGAAAATAACGTTCCAACAAAGTTTGTGAATTTTATAATGCTTATTACAAACCCAGAAGTTGCTGCGCGTGAAGAAAGAAAATATATGAATTAAATTACTGAATGTTTTTTTTTTTTTGTTAAATGGCATTGTTTGCAAGAAAAAGGTTAAATGATTGTTTCTATAAAATCCGATTGTAAAACCATATCCCAATTTTCCAGTAACAGTCACCAAAATTCCACTATTATTTAAATTTCACAAGATGTTCCTTGCATATCCTTCCCATATAATTTTAATCAATGGTTACCAATCACATCTTCACGGGAGAGTACAATTTACGCCCAGCAACTTCTGGGTTTGTAATTAGCATTATAAAATTCATAAATTAAACATTCACACAACAACATAAAATAAATGCAGAGACGAGTGGGAACATAGGGAGAAAGGGAAGATTTTCTAACAAATAATTAGCAAACTTGTTGATGATGCTTGTTGTTTAAAGGGGCCTAACATCGAAGGTCATCGGCCCAATTAGCAAACTTGAACCATGTTAACGTGAATTGTAAGTTGAGAATGCGTTTTTCGTTTTTAGATTGGATAAAAGATTACAGTAAATTTGTTGAAGTTCTCACAATATTTTTGTTGGTGGTTTAACGTCGCGCCAACACATCGAAAGTTTTCGCCGACGCAAGGATGGGAAAGGGACATGATTGGGAGGATAGTGGCCGTGTGTTTAACCGGGGTACAGCCCAAACATTTGCCTGATATGAAAACGAGAAACCACGAGAGTTGCCAGCGATGGGATTTCAACCTATCATCTCCTGAATACAAGCTCAAAGTTACAACGCGAACAATGTATCCAGCCCACTCGCAAAATCTGACAAGCTAAATAACTCCGTCTGTTTCTAAACAATACAAATGGAAAATCAAGAAACAAGTCCGAAGTGTAAATAATATAAACTAATTTGAGTTGTGCATTCTTCCATTGGCATTCTAATTTAAGACTGTTGAAGTTTCTCCAAACCAATCGATCATTTACACCAATCTCTATTCCAATACATCTCTGAAACATTTACAAATATCTCGAGATAAAACTTCAAAATACGCCAGTTTTTGTAGATACAGATACAAGGATAAAAAGAATAAATTCAAGGTCAACTAATCAATATCCTGAAGATTGTTGTGACATAACATCAAGTTGGTTCCACAGCTATTTTCTGTTAAACATTAACAGCAGTTTTGACTGTACATCATCAGATAATACGAATAGCAATGGAACAAGGCTTTAGGCGTTTTGTTAGGCAGTGATCCGTTTTCAGATATATAGTACATTATATTTTTTTTGTGCATAACAGTGTATGCTTCTAAATACCTAACTATAACAAATTATTATTATCCGGATCACATTTCGTGGCAGAGCCGGGAATCGAGCCCGGGTCTGCGGGAGTGTCAGGTAATTACACTAACCACTACACCACAGAAACGGACATCATCATGAAAATCCACAGCCTGTTTCAAGGCAGTCGACTGGGTCAGGAATGGAATGAATGGGGCCCTCATCTAGCGGCAAGGATAGGAATTGTGCCGGCTGCCGAAGACTGTCGCACTCCTCTGCGACAATAAATGACTGACAAATGAAATGAAATGATACTGGAGAGTGTTGCTGGAATGAAATATGACAGGGAAAACCGGAGTACCCTGAGAAAAACCTGTCCCACCTCCACTTTCTCCAGCACAAATCTCACATGGAGTGACCGGGATTTGAACCACGGAACTCAGCGGTGAGAGGCCAGCCCGCTGCCGCCTGAGCCACGGAGGCTTCGGTCATCATTATTATTATTATTATTATTATTATTATTATTATTATTATTATTATTATTATTATGTAGTTGCTTTATTTCAGGGGGTCGAAATATGGAAATATCGTTATTAACAGACCTGTGAGTTTAAATGTGGGCATTTGGCTAAAGAGGTGGAATGATATTGGAAAAATACTACAGTCTGGATACTCTCTGGCAGTAGGGGTGTATTCTACCCTTAGATCTCCGAAAGATACAACTTCCACTCTTTTCTTGGAGCAGACATAAAAAGCTGACTCAGAAACTGGCTGTATACCGTACTAGATCCAACCGTGAGGTTCGAACTGAATTCAAACCGGCCACAGGAGGTTGACAACGAGAAGAAGGCTATCTACGAACTTCCAATGCCCTACTATAAAAACAAGTAGAACCTTGAGTAGTTTTGAGGTGATAGGATTGATGGTAGGTGCTCGTGGAACGACACAAAGCCTTTTTGTAAAGACCTGCAAAATGATAGGCATACTTAATAATACAATAAATGATTTTAATAATGCTATTTGTTCGGGGCGTCGACCTAGAAAGATGTTTTGCCCCTACTTGCGCCATATCTGAGGAACCTGCGTGTATTTTGTAAATGGCGGAAGTGTAAAGTGTTGAATGTGAGGAAAGGAACGTTAAGGACGACACTAACACCCAGTCCCCAGGCCAGAAATATTAAACATTTAGAATTAAAAACCCCTGACCCGGCCGGGAATCGAACCCTGGGGACCATAAATGATACTGCAATCTCGGCAGTTAAGGGATCAGTCGCGATTTTAGGAAATCACTTACTGCTACATTACTGTCCTTAATCTTTTCTACTATTGTCCTATTTTTTACAAGCAACTGTATAACCATATTTTGTGTCTTTGTTATACTTTGTCCCTGTGGCATCCTTGATAATTTTCAGGAAGCTAAGAAGATAAAATAAAAATAGGTCGCGCTAAGGTGAATGCATTGGAATTCAGCATAAGAGTTCCCGTCGATGGGATTCAATGCCACCCTCTGCCACCCAAGCCTTAACAGGTATGGCATCCAGAATCAGTTTAAGTCGATGAAGACTACTAAGAAAAGCATTCCATGCAATATGGCTGATGTCCTCTGGCTATCCGTAATGCAAAGTGGCACCTAACCGGATGCCCCGATGCAGTTGTTAAAATTTTACTTACCGAGCTCGATAGCTGCAGTCGCTTAAGTGCGGCCAGTATCCAGCAATCGGGAGATAGTGAGTTCGAAACCCACTGTCGTCAGCCCTGAAGATGGTTTTCCGTGGTTTCCCATCTTCACAACAAGCAAATGCTGGGGCTGTACCTTAATTAAGGCCACGGCCGTTTCCTTCCCATTCCTAGGCCTTTCCTATCCCATCATCGCCATAAGACCTATCTGTGTCGGTGCGACGTAAAGCAAATAGAAAAAAAAGAAAAAAACTTTACTTTGGAAGAATTCCCCCTTGTCATGACATGTCTTAGAAGATTAGGTTAACAACAAGGGAAAGTAAACATGTTTTGTTCGCAAACTAGAGCGTGCACAGATTGCGTGCGTACAAATATACCGTGCACTTCACGCATCTTATCCTTTAGCTTTCAACAACTATGTCAAGGTCGAACCTTTAAAATTTCTTCCAGTGTAAATCCACATGGATTAGAGTTCCATATTTGAGACAATTGAGATAGAAGACAATGCTACACTCTCGAGAAGCGCCAAGCAGAGTTGTATGAAGAATTTCATTTTCTAATTTGAGGTTAAAATACAGATGCAGAAAGCATTAATGGGGAATTTTGTTATTTCATAAAATCAACAGACTGATATTTAACTTTCTGGTTCTTGTAATCTTCTTTGGGAAATTTACACAGTCGGGATTTTGATGTACCTTTTCGGTTTCTATTTTAATTTCTTTTAAAATCAGTTTATTTTTGTAGTTTAATAACAGAGAAAATACTTTATAATCCCTGTTTTAAATCGTGAAAGTGAATACGTGCGATGAGTGAGATGAACTTTAATCTAGTGTTAAACATAACCATGTAGCCCTTGTCCGTGACTGTGAAATACTGTAATTTGCCTGTTGCTTTTTGTTTAAAGGGGCCTAACATCGAAGGTCATTGGCCCATACTTTAATTTGTTATGAAAGAATGAAAATGAAAATACCAGTCGCTTGTAAGTTTTATTAACAATACGTAACGCGTTTCGGAGTGTTTTTTCCGTCTTCGAGTGGTGAAATGGGTTATTAGTTCGCTTGTATCACCTTAAACAAGTCCGCCTCTGTAGCGTCACAGTTAGTGTTATTAGCTGCCGTCCTCGGGGGCCCGGGTTCAATTCCCGGTACTGCCAGAAATTTAAGAATGGCAGGAAAGCTGGTATGTGGATGAAATGCCACATGCAGCTCACCTCCAATGGAGGTGTGCCTGAAAAGAGCTGCACCACCTCGGGAAGAGGATACGAGTTCAGATTTTTTACCTTAAACCACATGGTTTTATATTTCTAAAAGGAACGAAGATATTTTTCACTTAATATTATAATTGTAAAGTGATTCAAACTGAATGCACGTATGTTTATAAAAATTGTTCTAAAATAGTGTGTCTTCTGTAATACAGGTATTTTAGAATATGTTGTACAAATATACCAACGTGCAGTCGGTTTAGATATCTTTAAAACCATAATCTTAAGTGAAAAGCATCTTTGTTTCTTATAGAAACATGAAGTCATGTGACGTAGGCTGATACAAGTGAATGAATAACCTGTTGCACAGTCTCTACAGCGCATTGTGGGTTATTAACAAAACTTCCAAGTGACTGGTAACAGTGTTTCTATTGTTTCATAAAGATTCTGTCCAGCGCATACGGCTGCAGAATAAATAAATAAATAAATAAATTAAATAAATAAATAAATAAATAAATAAATAAATAAATAAATGATTGTGTGTACGAAATAGTATCCCCTTCTTACTTCATATTTGCCAACGTCTTAACTGGTCCTTATCCAGGCCGAGTGGCTCAGACGGAAGGATGCTGGCTTTCTGAGACCGAGTTGGTAGGTTCAATCCCAGCCCAGCCCGGTGGTATTTCAAGGTGCTTAAATACGCCAGCTTCGTCTCGATATATTTATTGGTACATAAAGGAACTCTTGCAGACAAAATTCCAATATCTCGGCGTCTCTAAAATGAGTAAAAGCAATCAGTGGTAGGTAAAACCAATTGCATTATTAACTGGGCATTACAATGCAACTCTTTGATATACTGTACTGTATTTCAATTCGATTTCTAGAATCTATCCCTTTTTGGACTTAAAATTTTACGTTGATGTACATTCACCAGCAAGAAAACGTCTTTGACAGAGCAGTCTATTGAGTGGTAAGTTTAAAAATCTCATTCGTAGGGTTCCATTCATTACCAAAGCCTCAACGAGGCAGTCGAGCGTTCCACTATCTGGAACCGTTCGTGGAGAGTGGCACAGGCTAGCTGTGGTCATTTCTTCTTGTCGCCATGTTCCGCTATTACTTTGGGTATGGCACAAGCTTGTATCATACAAGAAATTCACTCATAATTCCAGTTTTTATAACTTTCATTTTCAAGCACGACTGCTTGAACACTTTATATCCAACTTCCGAAGATAGTCGTAACAGTAAAAAAAATCTCAACTACTACAAACTAATTCTATATAACACAGTACAGTAGAAACCCGTTTATCCGAAATAAAGGGGACGGAGTCACTTCGGTTGATGCGGTTTTCAGATGACACATGGTAAATATTTTCGGAATTTAAATGTCGAAATAAAAATGCATAAACTCTGTTAAGGAAAGGTGCATAGTGTATATTCATCATCATCATCTGTTTACCCTCCAGGTTCGGTTTTTCCCTCGGACTCAGCGAGGGATCCCACCTCTACCGCCTCGAGGGCAGTGTCCTGGAGCTTCAGACTCTTGGTCGGGGGATACAACTGGGGAGAATGACCAGTACCTCGCCCAGGCGGCCTCACCTGCTATGCTGAACAGGGGCCTTGTAGAGGGATGGGAAGATTGGAAGGGATAGGCAAGGAAGAGGGAAGGAAGCGGCCGTGGCCTTAGGTTAGGTACCATCCCGGCATTCGCCTGGAGGAGAAGTGGGGAAACCACGGAAAACCACTTCCAGGATGGCTGAGGTGGGAATCGAACCCACCTCTACTCAGTTGACCTCCCGAGGCTGAGTGGACCCCATTCCAGCCCTCGTAAAATTTTCAAATTTCGTGGCAGAGCCGGGAATCGAACCCGGGCCTCCGGGGGTGGCAGCTAATCACGCTAACCACTACACCACAGAGGCGGACGCATAGTGTATATTAACAATAAAATATTTACATAATATCACTCATTGTATAAAAATTGATTTTCTTCTGAATTTTCTTGGTGCAGCGCTGTCGTGCAACTACCGCACCACCGTTTAATCCATCAGCCAGTGTAAATTCATTGCTTTGTTCAACAAAGTGCAAAGCAATCTGAAATAATGAAACAATTATTTGTTACTACTGAACTGAATACTGTATACAATAATTTTATTACAGTACTGTAATTAAAGCGTGTGGTACTCTATTTTAATAAAAATTCGAAATCAATCTTACCTCCATCATCATCATCATCTGTTTACCCTCCAGGGTCGGCTTTTCCCTCGGACACAGCGAGGGATCCCACCTCTACCGCCTCAAGGGCAGTGTCCTGGAGCTTCAGACTCTCGGTCGGGGATACAACTGGGGAGAATGACCAGTACCTCGCCCAGGTGAGGCCGCTGAACAGGGGCCTTGTAGAGGGATGGGAAGATTGGAAGGGATAGACAAGGAAGAGGGAAGGAAGCGGCCGTGGCCTTATGTTAGGTACCACCCCGGCATTCGCCTGGAGGAGAAGTGGGAAACCACGGAAAACCACTTCCAGGATGGCTGAAGTGGGAATCGAACCCACCTCTACTCAGTTGACCTCCCGAGGCTGAGTGGACCCCGTTCCAGCCCTCATACCACTTTTCAAATTTCGTGGCAGAGCCGGGAATCGAACCCGGGCCTCCGGGGGTGGCAGCTAATCACGCTAACCACTACACCACAGAGGCGGACAATCTTACCTCCAAAGCATTAAATCCACCATCTGCTCTAACTCAATTCTCAGAACTGCTATTGGCAAAGTCGAAGTCGTCTGCATAATTTTCATGACGAATAATACAGTACTAATAATGATGATGATGATAATAATAATAATAATAATAATAATAATAATAATACAGTAATAATAATTCCTACTTGTTCAAGAAAAAAATGTTTCGTGGAACAAACTAGAGGGTAAGAAACTGTTCTATTTTACGCTACACGTGCATTCTGGCATGTCATAATATAAAAATATGGTTTGCCCAGTAGCTCTCAGAACATATAGCAAGAGAATTATTAATATTGACGGCTAAGAACGAGAGGCCAACGGCCGTAGCCGTGTTGGAACACCGGATCCCGTGAGATCTCCGAAGTTAAGCAACATTGGGCGTGGTCAGGAGTTGGATGGGTTGCCACGCGCTGTTGGCGGGGGGGGGGGGGTAAGGGAATGGAGGAGCGGAAAGGAACTGGCCACCCTACCGCACGTAAACTCCGGCTCAGGAACACCTCTGCGGAGGTTCGGACCTGCCTTCGGGCAGAATAACCCTTACCAAGAACGAGAGTGTAAAAGCAAAATATTAAAATACAATTTTGCAAGAGCATTTCGGTTAAGCGGGGTTCTACTGTAACTATTTTACAGGGAAAGAAATGTGTACTTCCCTTCCTATACGTTTTACCGTCTCAATGTTCTATCGTTCGGATCCATGGCTAAATGGTTGGCGTGCTTGGCTTGTGGTCCAGAGAGTCCCGGGTTCGATTCCTGGCCGGGTCGGGAATTTTAACTTCCATTGGTTTATTCCAATGGCTCGGGGGCTAGGTATGTGTGCCGTCTTCATAGAATTCATCGTAGGTAGGGAACCATTCTCACAGACGCGCAGGTCTGCTACACGGCGTCAACTCGAAAGACCTGCACCAGGCCTCTTCGGAGGTCACACGGCATTATTATACTGTTCTACCATGCATTAATTGTTCTTCACAAACGGTGTAACTCCGTCCATACACTGGATTTTCCTTCAAGGGAAATTTTTATATGGTACTCTCTCATTTGATCGGATTAAAATAAATCGAGTTGATATCGAACTACGAAATATTTGAAGTATACGAGAAGGAGAAAGAGGGAAAGGTTTGGTAAAGCTCAGTTCATCAGATAAATGTCCGACTCGTTGGCTGAATGGTCATCGTACTGGCCTTCGGTTCAAAGGGTCCCGGGTTCGATTTCCAGCCGGATCGGGGATTTTAACCTTCATTGGTTAATTTCAGTAGCCCGGGGGCTGGGTGTTTGTGCTGTCCCCAACATCCCTGCAACTCACACAACGCGCTTAACACTATCCTCTACCACAATAACACGCAGTTACTTACACATGGCGGATGCCGCCCACCCTCATCGGAGGGTCTGCCTTACAAGGCCTGCACTCGGCTAGAAATAGCCACACGAAATTATTATCAGATAAATGCCGTTCTGATTTATTTTCTCCTATCAACTTATCGTTACAACAGACTTGATATAACGCGATTTACAATAGCTACTGATTGTTCTTCGTTTCTTTTTACAAGTTGTTCTACGTCACACCGACACAGTAGGTCTTATCGCGGCAATGAGAGAGGAATGGTCTAGGAGAGGGGAGGAAGCGGCCGTGGCCTTCATTAAGGAACAGCCCCAGTATTTCTGCGGTGTGAAAATGTGAAACCACGGAAAACCATCTTCAGGGCTACCAACAGTAGTTCAAACCACTATCTTCCGAATGCAAGCTCACAGCTGCGCGCTCCTAACCGCTCAGTTTTCTTCGTTTCTAAATATGGTTATGATATATTTCCCACCTTCACACCCAACAGTGTTCTTTCTTTTAGAATTACTTCTGATGGGACCAGGCTGAGTGACTCTGGTAGTAGAGCGCTCGTTTCGTGACCCGACTTAGGCGAGTTCGATCCTCATTATTTCCAGGAGCATTTGAAGATCCTCAAACATGTCAGCTATGTGCCGATTAGATTTGCCGGCACGTGAAAGTACTCCTGGGGGACAAAATTTCAACAGCTCGGTACCTCCGAAAACCTAAACATAGTTAGTGTGGTATTATTATTACTATTATTAATATTATTATTATTACTGAATATGATAGAAGTGCTTCACGTTGCTGCTCCACGTACATCAAGATGGCAGCAAGTACTGATATTTTCTTATTGTGACTTAATTTTTCTTGCCTTTTCGAAATCATTTCTTCTCTATTTTGCTATTATCTTTACGTCGCACCGACACAGATAGGTCTTATGGCGACGATGGGATAGGAAAGGCCTAGGAAGTGGAAGGAAGCGGCCGTGGCCTTAACTAAGGTACATCCCCAGCATTTGCCTGGTGTGAAAATGGTGAACCACGGAAAACCATTTTCAGGACTGCCGACAGTGGGGCTCGAACCTACTATCTCCCGATTACTGGATACTGGCCGCACTTAAGCGACTGCAGCTATCGAGCTCGGTCATTTCTTCTCTTCCTCTCTACAATCTTTGTTCAACTTTATGGGCACACCGCCATAGTTTCATCGAACTCCATGTCCTCGCGAATAATGAATGAACTCTAATGAATTTACCAGTTGTTGACAATGCACAGTTACAGAGGTTTGGAATTGAATCCTGGATTGTGACACGCCTAGTGATTATAAATTGTGTCAGACATTAGACCATAGACTTGATGCCTTAACGATTTAAAACCCTAATACACATTTTGCTATATTCATGTAAGTTACTGTACGTTATAATAAAATAGGTTTGTCGAGTATGAAAGTCTGTTCGTGACATCAACATATCATATTCGGTAAAAAGCGTTTTATGTGATTTTAAAATAAATCTATAGGTGCATTTTCTTCCGTGCATACGCAAGGTCACTTGACGCCATCAGCTAACTGCTCTGAGTCTCCCAGCTAGCAATTAATTGTAATTCTGCCGTTCATTTTACAGCAAAATGATTGTTACTATTAAATTTAGGATATGTTAATTGATCATTCACCAGCTCTCATTGAAATCTGTATGATTCAATCCAAACAGTTCCCTTGTAAGTTAATCTCTAGAACATTTCCCTTTTTTAATGTTCCTGCTATTCACAGTCAAATTATTATTATTATTATTATTATTATTATTATTATTATTATTATTATTATTATTATTATTATTATTATTATTATTATTATGTGCGTATGGACCCAATGGATCACGCAAAGCTCTAACGATTCTGTTTTCTGAGTTGCCAAACAGCTCTCATCCTTTCTCCGTGGATCCTTTTTCGTTCTTCTGTCCACTTTGCTCCAGTCTTCTTTTTCACTTCGTTCTCTGGTTGCACTTTCCATCCATTAATTTTTTTTCCTATAAAGGTTTCTGTCCGCGGTGTCATTTGGGTTTATCTGGGCTTTTTCCAGATCCTTCTTCACTTCTAATATCCATGGAATATTTTTTAGATGTTCTATGTAGATGAGAATCTTGTGTGTCAGTCTACTTGCCGGCAATCTGTGGACGTGCCCATAGAATTTCAGACGTCTTTTATTATTATTATTATTATTATTATTATTATTATTATTATTATTATTATTATTATTATTATTATTATTATTATTATCATTATCATTATTAATCCCGGCAGGTTCTGGAATTTTAGTCGCGTCTGGTTAATTCCTGAGGCTCGTCGATTGGGTATTTATGTTTGCTTCAAACGCTTCACTTCACTGACACAAATACACTACCAAACATCACAACGCCACGCAATAGTAAACACAGCCTTCCATATAAGATTGATCAAGAAGGACATCCGTCTGTAAAAATGGGCCAAGTCCTTGTAGATGATACAACTCGCACCCACGGCCCCTCAATGTTGTGGGAAAAGCGTCAGAATAATAATAATAATAATAATAATAATAATAATAATAATAATAATAATAATAATAATAATAATAATAATAATAATGCCGGGCTGAATTGCTCAGACGGTTGAGGCACTGGCCTTCTAACCCCAGCTTGGCAGGTTCGATCCTGGTTTAATCCAGTGCTATTTGAAGGTGCTCAAATACGTCAGCCTCGTGTCGGTAGATTTTTTTTTGTTTTTGTTTTTTGTTTTTGCTATTTGCTTAACGTCGCACCGACACAGATAGGTCTTATAGCGACGATGGGATGGGAAAGGCCTAGGAATGGGAAGGAAGCGGCCGTAGCCTTAATTAAGGTACAAGCCCCAGCATTTGCCTGGTGTGAAAATGGAAAACTACGGAAAACCATCTTCAGGGCTGCCGACAGTGGGGTTCGAACCCACTATCTCCCGATTACTGGATACTGTGTCGGTAGATTTACTGACACGTAAAAGAACTTCTGTGGGACAAGATTCCGGCACCTCGTGTCTCCGAAAACCAAGAAAAGTAATTAGTGGGATGTAAAATGATTAACATTCGTTCCAACTGCTAACGGTCTTAACATAAGCCACAGTATCGGAATTTTGTCTTGCAGAAGCTCTTTAACATCTGATGGCCTACCACGGTGAGTAGTCACGTTTGAACATCGTCAGATCTCACTGGCCTTAGCCAGGATCGAACCCGCTACCTCGGGTACAGAAAACCGGCAATAAATGGATTGCGCCACTAAGTTAAACCCCAACGGACCTAGACAATACTGTAATGAAGCAGATGGTGGCAGTGATTATTGTTTTAAGAGGAAGTACAACTAGGCAACCATCCTCTATATAATACTAATCAGAGAGAAAAAATGGAAGGAGTCCGACACTTCGAAAAATGAAGGTATCGGCCAAAGGAAGACAAGGGCCACGAAGGGCACGAAAATGAAAGACTCCCTAGCCCTCGCAAACCTAATAGCATCGGGGTCGGAAAAGAACAAGAGTTGACCAAGGGAGGTCGGATAGGATAGATGAAAGTGAGGAGCCTGGCACAAGTAAGTGAAAGCAATGCCAGGACTCAGCTAAGTGCCCCTTGGTCGCCAACCCACGCTCCAAAGTTCAGAGCCCTTGAGACCCCTTTTAGTCACCTCTTACGACAGGCAGGGGACACCGTGGGTGTTATTCTACCGCATCCACCCACTGAGGGACTATAATGAAGCATACTAAGCAAGGCGATGAATGGGGTATTTTGCAGCTGGTCGTTTCATGAGCCAGAAAGTGCTATCGAAGCAACACCAACCCAATTTAGTGGCATCCACAGATATGAACCGGGCCCTAAACGCATCACTTAGCACTACTTCAACCTCAGCAGCTTCACAGCCACGAGTGAACGTTTCTTTTTGCTCATGTTTGTGACAAAGTACAAAAGGAATAAAATAATACATCCGTCAGGAAGTGGCAATTGCTATCTTCTTCTTTCTTCTTCTTCTTCTCCTACTTCTTCTGCTATTCACACAACCTGGTGTAGTCACGGGAGCGAGTTGTAGCAAATGTGGACTTTGCCCTGTTTTACGGCAGAATGCCCTTCCTGGCATTGAGGGATTTGCTCACAAGTGAGAGACACGAACATTGCCCCGTATAAGATGAATTTACCAAACCCAGCTGCGAATCGAACCAGAGATCCTCTGATAAATCAGGAAATCCAGCTTCTTTCTAGTAATTGATAGAAATAAACATCGTTCGATCGTAACATGAAACACCCCAATGAAATGGAGCTTAAAAAGTTTGACCGTTACCATCTGAAGGTAGGTTAACGGATTAAACAGGAAATTCAGCAAGTATTTAGAAAACTATTGAATAAGTTCCTAATGGCTTTCTAAACGTATATTGTCGTTGAAAGAGCATCTGATCGGCTTCTCAATCTTCGCATGAGTGGTTCGTACTACGACACTTGCTTTGTTTCCCTGAGTAAAACCGTCCTAATTGACGAGCAGAGGCGTTGAGCATGATATGCGGCCAAGCGCGATGCTCGCTCGTTTTGCTGCATGTAGTAGTTCGAACTTCATTCAACCGTAGAAGCGAGCAAACAAACTGCCAACCCT
This sequence comes from Anabrus simplex, assembly GCF_040414725.1. Classification (NCBI taxonomy): domain Eukaryota; kingdom Metazoa; phylum Arthropoda; class Insecta; order Orthoptera; family Tettigoniidae; genus Anabrus; species Anabrus simplex. Next base: position 420,918,651 of record NC_090265.1, on the reverse strand, counting down.
CGCTGCTGTTCCGCTTCCTGCGAAAGTGAGTTAACGAACTGGTGCCCTCGTCTCCAAAACAGCAGGAAGCGTCCTTCACGAGGAAAACATTGCAATTATTTTTAAATCATAGTGATTCGTTTCCAAGGTCTTACTTTAACAGCGAGTGGATACGAACCCCACTGTCGGCACCCATGGTTTTCCGTGGTTTCCCATTTTCATATCAGTCAAATGCTGGGGCTATACCTTAATTAAGGCCATGCGAGCTTTCTTCCCGCTCCTAGCCCTAGCAAATTGTAAGCAAAATAAATAAAAAAGAAATTGGTTAGGAGCTCACTTCCTATGTTCAAAGTTGCCGAAAAAGAAACCCATCACAATCGGTTGACATTGAACAATAGGGCCTATAATAATTCCGTGTGGCTATTCCTACCCTAGTGCAGTCTCACGCTCCAGGCCACTGCCCTTGAGGCGGTAGCAGTGTTGCCAACTCAGCGGATTTTCCGCCAAATTTGGCGGATTTTAAAATGGAACAGCGGATAAATTTTCCATTTAGCGGATAGCGGATTTTTTGACGGATTTTCAAACTTCTTTTAGCGATTTTCAGCGGTAACAATATCATCTTTCATCACCAAGAGAGGAAAAAAATAGAACTTAGTACGGAATAATAGTCTACTTATTCCTGTTGTATTGAACTTAGGCTGCATACTACCACACGTTTACTAGACCAGCTCTGGCCCAAAGCCTCAGTCAGTATTTGTTACAATCGTTACTGTACTCTTGATGAGCCGAGTAGTGTCGTGTTTGATAACATGTTTTTTTTGACATCAGGTTCTTTTTTGGTACGTCGAAAGAAAAGGTTAAAAACTAGCCAGATATTTCGTAAATAGTAGTTAAATAATTAAACTTTAAAAGACTAGTTGTTTGAGCTTCCCAGTGATGTCAAATACGGAAGGTGCGTATATTGGGAGTGCAATATAAATGCGAAATTGTTTGACATTATTCTTTCTGCATTTATCAAAAACAATGAAAACAGTAATCAAAGTTAAAACACTTTCAAAATAGATTTGAAAATTTCCGTATGGTCTTTGCTGCTGTGAACTGCCAGCATATTATTTGAAAAAGAGTAGTACCATGTGGCTTCATATGAAACCACGTCATGACCTCAGCTCAGCACACCTACTTCAGAGCATATAGTGCGCGGAGGAGAAGATGATGAACTCCTATTCTGAGAATGGTGAGTAATGAGTTAATCTCTTTTGTTAAAACAGCTGGTATATGCTATTTTGTTTCAGTTCGAAATTTAGCGGAATTTAGCGGATTTTCAACTAAAATTTAGCGGAGAAAATATTTATGGGTTGGCAACACTGGGCGGTAGAGGTGGGATCTCTCGCTGAGTCCAAGGTAAAACCAATCCTGGACGGTAAACAATATTAAGAAAGATTTTTTTTTTTTTTTGCTAGTTGCTTTACGTCGCGCCGACACAGATAGGTCTTATGGCGACGATGGGACAGGAAAGACCTAGGAATGAGAAGGAAGCGGCCGTGGCCTTAATTAAGGTACAGCCCCAGCATTTGCCTGGTGTGAAAATGGGAAACTACGGAAAACCATCTTCAGGGCTGCCGACAGTGGGGTTCGAACCTACTGTCTCCCGAATACTGGATACTGGCCGCACTTAAGCGACTTCAGCTATCGAGCTCGGTATTAAGAAAGAAAGAAAGAAAGAAAGAAAGAAAGAAAGGGAGAAAGATTCATTTTGTGTGGCTCTTGATAGCCTGGTGTCTCCCTAGTATGGCGGACCCTCCGACAAGTGTGGGAGACATCTACCGTATGTGGGGACTCTGCTTGTTAGTGTGGTGGAAGGTAGTGTCGTGTGTGGATTGCAGGAATATTGGGAATGGCAAACAGCCAGTCCCCGAGCCAAAGGAATTAACCGTCTAAGATTAAAATCCCTCGATCCGCCGGAGAATCGAACCCGCGGTACCTAGGAACGAAGATCAAAACGATGACAAATCAGCCATGGGGCAGAGGAGTTATGTAGCCCTGCTGTAGTTTACTCTTACTTCCATTCAACTCCTGCGAGTCATGATTTCCGGAACCTCGGCGTCTCCGAAAATGGTTTATGAATTAGTGTGAAGTAAAACTTTAACATCATTATTACTGCGTGTGTGGTATGTAAAAATCCCCGAGATAGAAGAATTAACAATACGCAGTTAAAATCCCTGACTCTGCCAGGATTCGAACCTAGGACCCTCTGTACTACACTATGTACTATCTACCAGATTTCTAATTTGTAAAAAAAAAAACATGGGAATCATTATGCAGTGAACCGGAACCGGATCTTCCTGTTTCATAATGACTATAACAACTGACGCCTTAACCATTTCATTCTCTGTATCCTCTGCTCACCTAGGTTGCTGTCTTTATGCTGTTTGAAATTCCTCAAGAATATATTGTTCATCCATCTGAATGTATTGACTTAATTGATGTCCTCCTTTTTTTAACAGAAACCAGAAGACAGCAAGTAAAAGCTTTCGAATAGTGAATTCCAAGTCATCCAGACGAACTTGTAGAGACATCACGGACCTGGTCTCATTTCTTTTTTCTCTTACAACCTCTTTTTTTGTGCAATTGTCACAAATCAGCGGAGCAGTTGTTCCTCACAAAACATCGACATAAAACTGACAAGAAATGCATCTGGGAATTTGTGAGTTTCTCATAGTTGGGTTCCATTGTGGGCGAGCATAGTAAAGCTCAGAAACGAGTTCAACACTAAAATGCTGACTAAGAAATCCAATTAGTCACGATGTATACGGTCTATAGAATAATTGACGGATGAATTTGCAGATAAATCGCATCGACTCTATGTGATAGTGTATTTATAAATCTGTGGCTTGGTTCTAAAAGGGCCAATGTCAAAAAACCTGCTTTTGAGCTATGAGCACTTGAAGTTTTGCTTATAGTTTTCCAATTATTATTTCAACAAGTAACTTTCAATAACTTTATACTTTCTTTGTGGAATTCACCTTACTAAACGCTAATTTTTTCTATCGTAATTTTTAAAAATCTCCAGGTCTCTAATCTTTATTGGTAATCTAACATTATTGGCAAGAGCTTATTTAATTAAACCTTAACTGTTCGTTTAGTACTTAACAGAGACATTGGCCCTTTTAACATGTTACGAACCAGGATAAAACGCGTTTGTATCAGTTAATATCTCAATTTCGATAAAAAAATGACATTGGCCCTTTTAGAACCAAGCAACAGAAAATAACCCGTGGCTTCATCCGTGTTTATTAATTCAACCGCTAGATGTTTTTAAAACATTTAAAGCAAAGTAAGAGATATTTATTAACACACGTCGTTTTTAAATAAATTGCATTAATTACATTATTTTTGTTATTTTCAATTTTTAGGATACCGGGTTTGTGAATGGTACAAAATAATATTCAAACAATGTAAAAGACCATATTCGCATTTAATAAACAAGCATTGTTTTTTCTTATAGAGCTTTGGGATAAACTATATCGTCGCTGCGTGAGCAATACCGCGTAACTGACAATGCTCTTCCTATCCATTATTACTGGTCACGTCTCCCAGCCACATATGGATATGCAGCCATCAAAACAATTTTCGCTGTGTTCCTTTTCCTATGCTTCTCTGTAAAGGAAAATGAACCTTACCAAGCAGTAGGAATGTATGTTTGCATGACGTATTTAGGCACTCGTGCAGTATCATATATTAAAGGTTCACTTTCCTTTACACATTAGCATAGGAAGAGTATTGTCAAATGCTGTACGCTGTTTTGCTCGCGCAGCGATGATATGAAGTGTCCTTCCATTCGGAGCTAAGATGTATAGTATGTTTGCCTTTCCAACTCTTGAACAACCCACTTATAGCTGACCATGGGAAAAGTACTGTTTCCGAAGATAGAGCCCTAGAACTTTAAGCAATTGTCCTTGTCCCTTGTTGATATACATAACGAAACTAAAAAAAATATGGGGAACTGCAGACGTTTACATTGAAACGTTATACCTGAAGGGATGATTTGAATCTGAGGAATGAATACTACTTCGCTCGTGGCATGTCCAGTCATGATGGTGGATTCACTAATATTCTGCATCAGTTTCTTGACTGAGAGTCGTGTTCCGTTGCTGAGGGAAGGAGGATTCATATTCCTAAGAAGGATGATCGGTGCCACAATCGTCCGCTCCAAGATATTCGAGGGTACTCCGGGTGACTCCAAGTTGTTCTAAAGCTCTGTCGACTGTCGTGTAGTTGACAGCCTCATAGGTATTACATGTCGTGTAGATAGACTTGCAAATTCGTAGAACACCGGGTAATTCTTGTAAAAGTCGCTCCTTGATGATGTTAACAGCTTCATTTCTTAGACCAAGAATTGTTCTTTGACACTGATATATTGCTTTCATCAGCTTAAAGCACGTATGTTCGGAAATGGTCTGATAAAATATATAATTCTGAACTAGAGTGTGTGTATTTAATTAGTTGGATCTCAGTAGCGATAGAGGTCCTGGGACTAATCATATTTTAATGTTATTGGCTTTACATCCACTAAGTACTTTTACGGTTTTCAGAGACGCCGAGGTGCCGGAATTTTGCTCCACAGGAGTTCTTTTACGTGCCGGTAAATCTAGCGACACGAATTTGACGTATTTGAGCACCTTCAAATAACACTGGACTGATCCGAGATCGAACCCGCCATCTTGAGCTCAAAAGGACAACGCTTAACCATCTGAGCTACTTAGCAGGGCAACGAGAGATGAGACTGGATTAAAATGAACTGAGCTGGGTGCCGTGACTGGTATACATAGCAAGTGTCACAAGCTGCGAAACAACGGGGGCCAAGTCTTTTTCGGATTTGTTGAGAAAATGGTCATCATCTATCACAGCGGTTCTCAACCTGGCGGGGGGGGGGGCGCCCTCCTCGGGAAGCGTTGGAGAAGTTTAAGGGAGGCGTGGTGAGCATTGAGAAAAATTACACGAATTTGCTAAACAGTGAAAAGTTATTACAAAGAAAAGAATCTGCTTTAAAAGGTTATCTTCGTCACAGCTAAATCGTACACGTAGAAAATAGTTTTTACTATAATTATATTTAACGAGCTTCTTGATAACTCACAAAATCTTCCATTGAATTTGAAAAGTGAATTGAAGAGTTTGATTTCAAATCATTTATCATCCTTGAAAACCGAATTTGGACGCTACTTTCCAGACATTTCTTCAGAGAGCTGGCGATTTCAGTTGACACGAAATCAGTTCAAAATAGGCTTATAAGTGGATTTGATTCCTGATTCCCTTCAGGTGCAGACAATAGACCTAAAATATGATTCCGAAGCAAGAGCTGAGTTTCTACATTTGACTTTTGAAGAAATTTGGTTCAACTATTTTTCAATATACCCAGACGTTGCTATGGAAGCTGAAAAGTTGTTCATGGAGTTTCCATCAACATATCTATGTGAATCTGAGTTTTCAACGCTGGCTTATATCAAATCAAAATACCGAGCACGGCTAGATGTTCAAAGTGATCTGAGGTATGCACTGTCACAGTTGGTACCAAACATTAAAAAACTTGTGAAATAAAAACAGTGCCAGTCTGCTCATTGATCATTAATTCTATTCTTACAAAAATCCAATCAAATCATGTAGTGTGAAATGTTAATATTGCAGTGAATGTAGAATCCTCCATAATATATTTACTGTAATTTGTTTTATTCTTTTATTGTATTAGTATTTATGTTATTGATGACTTTGTCTGCAAAGTTATTGCATTATAATTATTATTCTGAAACATGTAATATAATGTATTAAGCACTCATAAGTAATGATAATTAAATCATTATTTTTTTGAGATATTAACCCTAACAAAAAAGCAGAACTTGTGTAAATCAAACATACATTGGGGGGCGGGGGCGTGAAATAATTTACGGGTATAAAGGGGGCGCAGGCCAACAAAGGTCGAGAACCACTGATCTATTACATGCAATATTACAGGCGTTTATTGAATCCAATTTTCCACAGCTGTCGATTTTGGCAGCCGCCTTCCAGTAGATTCCTTCGATCCATATCTTCTCTAACATTATCTTCCTAGATCATTCTTGATTCCCTCTTCTATCTAATGATATCGAATATAAAAAAAAATAACGCCAGCAATCTTCATTCATCAGTGAACATTGCCATACCGTTTACCTCTTTGTGACTGTAGTTAAGGTATAAAGTAAATAGCCTTTGAAATGCATTTTACTCTTAAATAGTAATATTTTAAAAATCTATACACAATAGTATGATAGGAGCTCGTTTTGTGGCCATGATCGCCACTTTACACCTCACTTTACATCCGACCCTGTAGAGAAACGGGACAACGGTTAGATGCGCACATAAGAGTAAAAAGGAATTACCAGAATTACTAGATAAACCTGTGTTTTCTGAAATAGCTTCTCCCATAATTATTTATTTCTTGTTTCTTTATGTATGGTCCAATCCATTGTAGTAGCAGCAGCTCAAAATCACGTGCTGACATTCTCATAAAGTTTCTGAATAAATAAGAGCTATCATTTCCGACCTCATCAACGATCCTCCTCTCTCAGGAAACATAAAATTCATCGTTTATTATTGCGTTTCCGCTCATTTTGAATAATCATGACAGAAGCGGCCACGACAGCCGCACAATGGAGTAATTTAGAATACATTTTCCTGTACTATTGCATTCTCCCCTCATCAGCACGCGTGAACAGAAAGAGGCATTCGGTAAAGTGCATGCAGCTCCTGCAAATTAAACCATGCAGTGCTGTATGGGAAGATGCACGAAAAACTACAACGTCCAAACACGGATTTTTGCTTCGATGTGCGGCCCGCACATTAATACCTCCTACTATCCTTTCCATCCTTCGAGCTGCCATTATTTTCCATACTTCCGATCCATATGTGAAAATATTGTATACTGTAGTTTTATATAATCTCATTTTAGTTTCTTTCCTTATTTTTTACTCCATAGAACAGACTGCATTGCCAGGCAGTCTGTTTGCCTTGAACAATATGTTTTTATTTCTGGTCTCATTGCTACTGATGACAACGGTGAGGTATCTACTCACTTCACAATACCTTGTTCCAACTGAAGGTCTGCATTTATACCGCCTGCAACAACATATTCTGTTCTGTCTATATTAATGGTTAAGCCTCACTTGGCATATTGTGGAATTACCTTCCGCAGCATATAATTAATGTCATCCTCATATTCTGCTATGATTGTATGGCCATTGGCAAAATGCAGGGTAAGCATGTAGTCACCATTGATTTGAAACTCGTATGCCTACAATAACGCCTTCATGCAGACATACAGAAGTTTTGAAAAGTGTTAATGTAATAGCACAACCCTGTTGTAAACTCTTAGTCGCAACAGATTCATCTGAAATATATTTACCCATGTTTACCCTTTACTGCTTGGACTGCTTGGAGTACACATCCTTATATCGTTTCCTCTCACTGACTGCCGAAGTTTGGCCAGTTAATACAGTATCGCATACATTTCTTAGGAAACATGTTATTGAACTACAACTTAACTGGCACTATATGAGTGTAGTTACACTGCTCAAAGTGGTAATGAGTTTCCAAGACCGTTGCTAGAATGAAGTAGCCCGGTACGAACACATATCAACAGGTTAGGCACTTGTTCCCATGTGTTGAAGTGTGCTAATCAGTGCTCGTGTCTTGTAACAGGTTGCTGAAGGGTTGTTACCTAAAAATTCCAGTTCATCAAGTTATGCAGCTTGACCACTGGTGAGGGTCAAGACCATTCGCAAAGAGAAAAGATATACTAGGTACAGGTACACTATAGCACCTCATCAAACTTGATATGCCGGTTTACATAAAGGAATTTACTACTGTATCAATGGTTAGGCCCGATTTGTTTGGGTTGGAACCAACAAGACTGGTGAATGTGAAACCTAAGAGAGTGTGACATGACTTCCGGTGGTGCAAAACCAGTCCATCTGGTCACTACTGGGGTGAACCAATTAATTGTCAGCCCTTCAATAAAGAAAAGCTACTTGAAGAAATTTGTCACAACCACACTGGACAGAGAACTGTAAACTAGACTAGCAGGTTACTCGCAGGTGAAGAGGACGGGTAACTTGAGAACCCAAGATAGCATTCACAAAGCGTCTCCTTTATTTCATTCACTGGGCTGAATAAGAGTTGTTTCAAATGATCTTCACTGAGTTCGTAATAATGAATCTTGTAATTTCTTCAAATAACCAGTGTTGATGCAGAGGAAATGCACATGACAAAACATAAAATAATGTTATTGATTTACTGTATGTCCCACTAACTACCATTACGGATTTTTGGAGGTGCTGTATATTTCTTTTACGTGCTGGTAGATCTACCGACACGAGACTGACGTATTTTAGCACCTTCAATTATCACTGGACTGAGCCGAGGTCGAATCCATCATCTTGGGTTCATGAAGCCAGCTCTCTACATCTGAGCCACTCATCAACATAACATAACATAACATAACATAACATAACATAACATAACATAACATAACATAACATAACATAACATAACATAACATAACATAACATAACATAACATAACATAACATAACATAACATAACATAACATAACATAACATAACATAACATAACATAACATAACATAACATAACATAACATAACATAACATAACATAACACCAAACCTGAAGTTACTTTTTAACGATTGTTCTAGCGGTGGAGGTGTGATTACTGTTTTATGGGAAAAAACATCGAGATCATCAAGACGTCGTAAACAAAAGAAAGAAGAGTTAGAACGAGAGTATCGGGTAGGGAAAAATAAGGTCCATGAAGAGAGGAGAAAATGTACCACTTCCTGTGCGAACAAAACCTAACACCGCCGAATTCGGGAAAGAATGAGAGTTGACTGAGAGTGATCAGACAGAAAGTATGAAGTAAAAGTAGGGAAAAGCAATGCTTAGACATAGCTGGTGGCCTGTGATCAAACCTCCAACTTATAATGTGTAAATGCTTGACAGGGAAGATTTGAACAGAGAGCCCTATGTTATTTTTAGAGGTACTAAATCGAAGGTTGTGAAATTGAATGACATTGTCACTTGTTTCTCACTCATACCTACACGGTTCGAATCTCGGCCAATGCACGCGAGGTTCTTAAAATGAAAAGCCACATCACTATAGTTCGTATAAATTTGGAGGTCATATGGCTATGATCCTGATATCAACAATCACGTAAAACGAAAAGCTTGCTTGATTGCTTGCTTTCAAATACTAGATTAACACTTTACATAAAGTCAGGTCTTCTTCCTTCCTATATCGGCGTCTAATTCACGTCTACGCATTACTGATAGTAGAAGCTTGTAAGTTAAAACTTGCATCAACCTTTAAAATATTATACCGATAGAGAGGTTTATCGTCCTTTTAATATCCCTAGAAATAAATCCTACGAAAGGAATCTTTGTGTGTGTGTGTGTGTGTGTGTGTGTGTGTGTGTGTGTGTGTGTGTACAAATCGCTTTTACGTCGCACCGACACAGATAGGTCTTATGGTGATGATGAGATAGGAGTGACAAGGAAGCGACCGTGACCTAAATTAAGGTGCCTGGAGTGAAAATGGAAAACGACGGAAAACCATCTTTAGGGCTGTCGATAGTGGGGTTCGAACCCACTATCTCCCGAATGCAAGCTGATAGCTACGTGACCTAAACCACGCGGCCTCATGCTCGGTCGCGAGAGATATCGAGTTTACTTCTAAGGAAGACATATTTCCTAGTGAATGTCCTTTGAAGAAATGTTATGGAACCTAGGCGTCCGTGTGTTTTATCCAAGACTCTCAGACAACTGTCTCTTTGTACTGTACAGTGACCTGGACCGATGGCGGGGTCTGGTTAGCCCAGTGCGTTCAGAAGGGCTATCCCACTGTCAGCCATCCTAGGCGTTATTTTCCTTGCTTGCATATTTAAACTCCTGGCAAGTTCTGAGATGGGTAGAAGTTTGGTACAAGTAAGAAGAGCTAATGTTGGGCTCGCCCAGGGTACCGTGATCGTCGTATGTCACCTAAACTGTGTGTCCCTGAAGGGCTAGACGACTTACAATAGCCATCCTAAATGTGTATGTTACTATGCAATTCAGTCACTCTTACTTTAGGCAATAAGTCTCGACATACTTACATCAGAGTGGCAATAATCACCATCACAAACATCATAACTACATTAATCATCGATCACACACACTGCTACGAACACAGTAATATAGTAAATGTTATAATGTTATGCCTTAGCGAACTTTTAAATTGTTGACAGTCTTAAGAGGCTCCAGACTTGCTGATTTTTTCTCTGAAGAAATTTTACAACATGCCAGTAAATCTGTTTTCACAGTTTAATTCAAATACTTCAGTTGCAGACTTGACTGTGTTGAGATTACATGTGTAATCTTGGATAGGGAAGGATAGAATATCAACAGCTCCATCGCATGGCCACACTCTTAAATGTTCTACTCTATTCACATAAATGATAGGTGCTTACGACCAAAAATGTCTATAACTTGTAATAGTTAGGGCGAATCATAAATAACATTGGATATTTCAGTATTTAATTGGAGATAATATATTCTCTTTAGAAGGCAGATTTGAGCAATAGTTCTCGAGACTCCTTTTCAATATCTCTGATATCTGAAACCTCCCATTACAATGACGGTCCGTTCAAACCTACTGCCCTCTGTTTAAAATCGAATAAAATATCCGTATGTGAAGTTACTGGTCAGGAAAATATATTTAAAGAAATAAGCGAGAAGAACCGAATATTTTAACCCCTATCTCAAACACTATGCACTTTAACTCCAATGGTTACGACTTTACAAGCTATCTAAAATTCTCCGTAGGCTACTGGAAAAAAATAAAGTACGATTTAATGGATAGACCTCTGTCACGCAACCGAATAGATGTTTTCCTTCTGTTTCCAAGATAACAGGTTCGATACTAGCTGAGATCGGTGCCACTTGAAAGTGTTTTCGAAACAACTCCGTGTCGTTGGTTTCCGGTACATCAAAGAACTCTAACAAGACAAAATTTTGACCATGGTGTCTCCTAAAAGCTATAGCAATTGAAGGGATGTTAAATAATAATAATAATAATAATAATAATAATAATAATAATAATAATAATAATAATAATAATAATAATAATAATAATAATAACTGTCGGCAGCCCTGGAGATGGTTTTCCGTGGTTTCTCATTTTAACACCAGGCAAATGCTGGGACTGTACCTTATTAATTCCACGGACGCTTCCTTCCCATTCCTATCCCATCGTTGCCATAACACCTATCTGTGTCGGTGCGACGTAAAACCAATTGTAACTGGGCGAGTTGGTCGTGCGGTTAGGGGCGCGCAGCTGTGAGCTTGCATCCGGGAGATAGTGAGTTCGAACCCCACTGTCAGCAACCCTGAAGATGGTTTTGTGTGGTTTCCCATTTTCACACCAGGCAAATGCTGGCTGTACCTTAATTAAGGCCAAGGCCTCTTCCTTCCTATTCCTAGGCCATGTGACTTTTTGAGATAAAAGTTTCAACCCAGATTTGACCGGGATTCGAATCTCACCTTTCCGAGTGGGAAGTCAGCAGCTAAGCCACTGAGCTAATCGTGAAATATACTTTTATCAAATAAACTGTGTATCCGATCACGCCCTTCAAGGTCCGACATGATTTCTGATTCATCCTATAACGACAACAATGGAGGCACAATTTTTCCTTCAAATTATAGTATTGTCGACGCGATAGCACTCGCGCCATCGTCGAGCAATTGACGTGAATGCAAAAATGAACAAAATTCGCTCATAAACTCGAAATGTAAGAATAGATGTTTTAAGTCGTTCGCGTGCAGATACTAACTGATGGGCAGGATGGGCATAAATACAGTACATACAAAATGGAAACGTATCTTAGAACAATAACATATCAGTGTTTTGCTATAGTCAATATTGTTGTTTTAAGAGAGGTTGTGATGGTGATTATTGTTTAAGAAGAAGTACAACTGGGCAACCATTCTCACTAATCAGAAGGAAACTGCAAGCGGTCCGGTACTTCCGAAGAATTAAAATATCAGCAAAAGAAAGAGAAGGTTCACCAAGGGAGTGAACATGAAAAGATTCCCTAATTCTCGCAAACCTAATACCGGAAGAGAGCAAGAAAGTGGAAGCAATGCCTGGACTCAGGTAAGGGCCCCGTGGTTGCCAACCCAAGCTCCCACGTTGAAAGTCCGTAGTGCCTCATTTAGTCGCCTTTTACGACAGGTAGGGGAGACAGGAGACACCGTATAGATGTCTTACACTCACACACCCCCCCTGGGATTTTTAAGGCGATAGGAGGCCGAATTTATCAGCCTTGCAAAATTAACTAAGATAAGAATAATGAGTGCAGAGAGTAAAGAGGGAAAGTCTGCGGAAGGCGGAAAAATTAGAGACTCCTAAACCTAATTAACGCACGAAGTGAGGTAGGAGAAGAAAGGTAAATGAAGAAGTATGGCGAACGTAAGCGGGACATGTCAGACTCAACAGTGAACTGTGGCCCTGTGATTATCATAAACATCCCCACAAACAAAATTATAATCAAAATGATTAAAACAATAATTGGGATCTATTTCATACTACATCGCGAAGTGAGTTTGATATTCTCTAAATTAATCTTGTATGAAGTGAATATCACTTTACTAGGAACAGGAAGTGTTCACTCTCATAAAAAGATATTCTGTTACTCATGAAGAACCCTTTTTAAAGTTTCTCGGCTATAGGGGCCTAAATGCTAATTTACTGTCATCCACAGCGGCTTATTTCATTGGTTAAACTAATAAACAGTCTTCAGCTTTCAAATTTTAACTTCCTCACGGTGAGAACTCTTACCGTAAGGTTGGATGCAGAAATCTGGTTCAAGCGGAAGTCAGTTAGGAAGCTCTCATAATATTCATAATTCTTCAGGAAGTAAAGAAACCAGTGCGACAGGTTATTAACTCATAATTCCCAACATCTAGTCCTGTTTCGGGCTGTCGGTGACCAGTGTCCGAACTGGGATCATAAACCGGACGAGACTTCTATACCTGAGAGTACTGTACGTCCACCCCGGATTGTCCAGTATCAAGTGGACAGACCTGATCATGTCAGTTATGAAATTATTGTCTGTAACCTTCAAAGACTAAACAATTGAGACCTGAAGAGCCTAAAAAGGACATCTTCCCTTGCCCTTACTGACCCCCATCCTTCCCATCCAGGTTGAAATTTCCTGTGATTTCATTCTTCCAATGCCAAACGTCGCTAAGCCCGGTAAATTAGTTATTGAGGACTACCGGACAAACTAGTTGGAGAGAGAGAGGCCGCAAACCAGAGTAACATCTTCAGTCTTCTTGCTAGATCAACAGTCAGGGATCGTCAGAACAGTTGTGCTGTTCAGTTCTCATTTAACGAAGGTATGTGTATCTACCTCAGGGATTCCACTCTTCGGGACCCTGTTTCACAGAACAAATAGTTTACTAGACACTAGTAACGATTCTACCAGTTCTAATAAGATCTATTTCACTAATACTTATTCAACACTGGTAAAGTCGAATAACTTTCTGTCACCAGACACTTGTAAAAATTACTAGTGTAGCAACTGTAGCTAATAATATAGAAGAGTGTTTCACGGATATGTATTATTCCTTGGGCTATATGCGATTTTGTCTACACGGTATATATTTTAATTCACATAACATGCAAGCTCATTATTTGTGGCTATCAGAACAAAGTAACAGTGCTGCACTTTAAACAATGTACATTAAATATATTTGTTGATTAATCACACACTGAATGAAAATTATGTTTGTGAATCAAGTATTGAATAATAATTTGTCTAGTTTGTTTTGCTTTGTTTTATGTCGCACGGACTCAGACAGGTCTTATGGCGAATATGGGATAGGACAGGGTTAGAAGGAAGTGACCGTGGCCTTAATTAAGGTACAGCCCCAGCATTTGCCTGGTGTGAAAATGGGAAACCACGGAAAATCATCTTCAGAGCTGCCGACAGTGGGGTTCGAACCCACTATCTACTGAATGCAAACTAACAAGGATACGCCTCGAACCCCGCAGTCAACTCGTTCGGTGTGATCTATTTATATCAGCCAACTGTTTAAAGGAACTATTTAATGTAAAGTAAGTTTGAATTAATCTCTAAAATATGACAAAGGATTCTGCAACCGCTGCTCTACGTTCGCTAATTGTTTATTTTCTCCTTTGTCGTCAGCGTTCTGCATATCTTTCCTACTGTGCGTATTCTCAATACTTCTGCCGTTAACTAATCAGAGTTACTAGATCACATATATTATAAGTACGTAACATATATATATTTGACAATTAGCTTTCCGTCGCACAGACAGTTTTTATGGTAATATAGAGGGAAAGGAGAGGGCCAGGAGTAGGAAATAAGCGTCCGTGGCGTTGAAAAAGGTACATCCCCAGTATATGCCTAGTATGAATTGAGAAACGACGGAAAAACATCTTCAAGGCTGCCGACTATCTCCCAATTGCAAGCTGACAACTACATAATCCTAACCACGCAGCCACTCGCTCGGTTACGTAAAATTAATTAAACTTCATAATAAAATAAGACTTGGAACTTAATTGACAGCACCCAATCCTAACTTAAAGTATTTCACTAGTATCTCAGTTCACTACTCAAGACTCATGGGTAGACTCTCAGTAGCAAACAATATGCACCAGTACAAGAATAAATATTTCATGTAACAGAACACTGCTAATACCAGTCTTCTGCACTAGTAAGTGGTAATTCACGCTCATTTAAGACTTATAAGCAACTAATACTAGAGTGGAGAATAGTTTTACTAGTTCACGAGCTTCGTGGAACAAGTCCCTGGAATTTTTCTCTGAAAAATATATTTTCATAGTATGCAAGTAAATACACTCTGTCGACATGGATTTCTCACATTTCCATCACTCTTGAAAGCCGATAGAGTATACCCGCATTAGATCGTAAAACCGTGATCACAAGCTGCGCCCGTCAACCAGTTGATAATATGGATGCAAAATTGTCATTAGCCGATTCTTTTACGTAACGGAAGACAAATTTTCCTGGGAATGTATAAATGAAAAGGGCAGACTGTGCTGAGAGTCTGCAGTCTATTATCTTGGTTCTTTGAAAAAGTTGCAGCGAGTATGATGAGAAAATTATTATTTCCAAGATTGAAGTAAAATCTTCTTTTTTTTTCTAGTTGCTTTACGTCGCATCGACACAGATAGGTCTTATGGCGACGATGGGACAGGAAAGGGCTAGGAGTGGGAAGGAAGCGGTCATGGCCTTAATTAACGTACAGCCCCAGCATTTGCCTGGTGTGAAAATGGGAACCCACGGAAAACCATTTTCAGGGCTGCCGACAGTGGGGTTCGAACCTACTATCTCCCAAATACTGGATATTGGGCGCACTTAAGCGACTGCAGCTATCGAGCTCGGTGAAGTAAAATCAGTTGCGAACAAGGATTGTACGTCAAACAGGAAATATCACTCATCCCGGGGAAAAAAAAACAAGACAAGTATATATATTTGCAGTAACTTACTAAGGTCTATTCTTTGACATTAACAAGATAAGTAATTTCGTCATATTATTGAAGAAATAGCCAAATGTTAATTCCAGATTATTCAAGAATATAAAACGGTTCCTGGTAAGAACCAGATAAGTTGAGTTATCTTGTTAATATTCTGAACATTGTTAAAAGTGGCTACAATCAGATAAGTCAGTTTCCCTTAAGTGTTATACTTTTTTATTGTCGACGTGGACATTATTATCTTATAAATGAATTATTGACAGTGAATTTACACAGCTGATTCTGTTGAAGAGAACTGAATTTTACTAGCTAACAATACACAAATTTGACTTACACGTTTTGGTTTTTACTGGTCCACATAATATAGGAAAAGTGAGTTTCATTCACGATCCAAAACAGATACTTCATTCATTTTTTTGAATTAAACGAAATCCAACCAGGACCATTATTTAAAAATATATTTAATATAACGCAGAATGGTTTGACAACATTCGGTGAATCGGTGATTTCGTATTATTTAAAAACATAAAGATGCTTCCCCTAAGAATTTTAATTATTTTACTTATCTTTCTATTCCCTGGGGTGAGTGATATTAGAACTAGAACATATTGATTATTTGAAGTACTTAAAATGTATTTTCTCCCAGGATGTTAGTATAGTAATGGAAATCGAAAGGTAATGACGTAACTTCGTAATTCCGATCAACGACGTTATATAAGAAATGTGCACTCGGACGAAATTATCTTTACATCGACCTGTTTTTCAGCATGGAAGTGAAGACTGGGTGCACTCAAGGACTCAGGATCTCATCATTAGTCGGAAATAACAGGCATGAAGGTAGTGAAAGCGATTGCTGGTACAAACCTGTAGGAACAATGGCAGGAGGGTCTTGGCATGAGGAGACAAATGCTAACTTAAGAATGAACTCGATGAAGCTGTCTGTATACATCGGCTTAGGTGGTCGGGGAATGTGAGGGGAATGGAGGAGAGTGGGTTACCTAGGAGAGTAAAAGAAACAGATGGAGACCAAGATGACGATGGTCAGACTGTATTTTTAATTATTTAATGATAAGAGGTAAGCCTCCGTGGGTCAGATGGCAGCGGGCCGACCTTTCACCACTGGGTTTCGTGGTTCAAATCCCGGTCACTCCATGGAGATTTGTGCTGGACAAAGCGGGGGCGGGACAGGTTTTTCTCCGGGTACTCCGCTTTATCCTGACATCTTTCATTCCAGCGACACTCTCCAATATTATTTTGTCTGTCCGTCACTAAGCATTGCCCAGAGGAGAGCGACAGGCTTCGGCAACCGGCACAATTCCTATCCTTGCCACTAGATGGAGGCTTCATTCATTTCATTTCTGATCAGGTTGAATGACTGGAAACAGGCTGAATGATAAGAGGTAAGGAACAAAAAGAGGCCACAGAGCTAGTTACATTGGCGAATAATTCATTCAGAAAACCTTGGAGGCTGAACTCTGAATATAGTCTATAATAAATATGTATGTATTGCACACATAAGCCTTGAAAAGGGCACAGTATGTATTGAACCCGTTTATGGGTTCAGTATGTATGTATGTATGTATGTATGTATGTATGTATGTATGTATGTATGTATGTATGTATGTATGTATGTATGTATGTATGTATGTATGTATGTGAAAACTGATACTATGGACTCGGAAAGCTTTCAAGAACCGGTCGTTTGAGACCGAAGTTGCTTGGTATACACTCCCCTGATGAAAATATCCACAAATTCGATGTTATTCATACTCGTACGTCAGGAAGTTCCGTGTTTAGACTGCAAAATTGCACCCGAAGTGTGATTTAAATAAGAAACAAAAGTCATGCTTCTGATCAATCATTTTATTTGAGAAAATTTAAAATACATAAGAGAACCAATTTCGTACAGAAAACAAGTACAAATACAACACCAACACAAGGTAGCTGAACTGAATACAATTGTTTCAAACAAGGTTACTTTAAACTAGGATACAGAGAAACAAGTCGACATCAACTTATTATTATTAATGTAAAAATTATTTCACGAAATGAACCACAGCTATAAAAAAATTATGTATAGCCAAAACATTCACCGAGATTGTTTATAGGACCTGGTAAGTCTTGTCTACGAGCAGCTATAGACATCGCATTCTCTGTTAAATTTTAACTGTGGATTTTTTTTTCTATAAAGCGCCTCTATTTACAATACACAGATATGTCACTTCTGGCGAGGGTTTATTTAAATGAAACAAACTAAATGTTAAAGTTACGGCTCGCCGTTGCTTAAGACTGTATTATGCTTTCTTGAGTTTCATTTGATGGCAACGGGAGATAGAGAAATGTTGCTTAGATCAATGTTTTTAAAACTTATCGTCCAGTTTTCACATTTTTATTATTTTAAAATATTTTTTCTATTTTTAATGTTTTTATAATTTTTACTTAGACCCTTTAAAATCTCTTTTTTTCTCGTATTCTCCTGCTGCTAACTGCGAAATTTCAGAATTTATTGGTTGATTTCATACTACAAGAGCAGGACTTCTTAATAATGTACTTAGTGCTGTTATATATATATATATTTTTTTTTGACGACGGTGCTTGCGATATTATGGAGTGTATGTAATAGTCTACATTGTATTTTATGGTAAAAAGTTCTTCTTAAGTTATGAACTACGAATGGAAGATGATAATTATAATCTTTATTTCTGATGTAAGGAATAGTTTTTGAAATAGTCACTGTGAATGACTGAGATTACTATTACTGTTATTAAAAGTACGTGGTTTTTTATTCGTACTCAGTGAACAGCAATATTTAGCGAAGTTTAAGTGTTCCATACAAATGGAGTACCAGAACATTTATAGCTATAAAAATATGAGATTAACTTCTTCACATAAATTATAACACTGTTATCTTCAGGGCCTGTAACTTCTATAAGATCCACATTGCTCCTAAGAAGAGGTAAACTCCCAATAGGCTACTACATAAACCTAGCCAAAACTTCAGCTCAGACAAAGCCATTTATTCTTTGTCAAGTCCTGTTAGAAACCGATGGGATGAGCTACTAGACAAAGAATAAAAAGTGAAGTCTGTACACACTGGGTAAGTCATCCTCTTATAGACTTCTCTCGCGCCTATCTTTATACAGCCATGAACTAGATGTGGACAAAATACAAATAAGAGAAGTGATACAGTTAATAACTAACGGTGCACTTGTCTAGTTAATCTCAAATATTGGACGGAAAACTTCTCTGAAATTCCAATCTACATTTTTGTTAGCGTGATACAAATACACCGTATAGCAAGTGATGTTCTTATCTTGGTCTTAGCATGCTTACATATTTACACGTATGATAGAATATTCCTTTTACTAAGTGAAACTGAAATGTGGAATAATAAAACACAGTTGTTCGGCAAAGGATGATATAGATAACACATCCTTTATCCGAAAAACTAATGTTTTAAAATTTTAGACTGATTTTTATTCCTGTTGTAGTATTTATCGTTCATATCTAGCCAGACAGTAATATAGCATTAGACATTTGATAGTAAAGTCTGTTTCTAGTCGAGATCGCGTGATAAAGCTGCTCCTTAGCGATCTCGACCATAAATCTATCTCTGTATAGACGGTGAGGTTATATGAGGATGATCTTACGTCAGTACTCTGTTTGGACCAGGAAAATGTCCCCTGTTTATTCGGGCTCGTTCAGTCGGAGGCGAGCGAAGTCCTCGAAGACAATATTGTCATCATCATCGGCGGCATAGCACGAGTTCTCGTAGCGGGTACGCTCAATGCTCTTTGACTTCTTCAGGGCATTAGCCTTCTCTCGTTCAGCAGAGCCTGAGACAGAACAAGACAAATATTGAATCATTTGTGCTCTGGAGAAGCGATGGACTATGTCTACCAATGCAGGCCATTCCAAGTGGGCAGCCCTCAGCTTGGCTCTTGTTAGGGCTGAATGATATGTTAGCAAGTGAGTGGAAAGAGACGGATAGGAGTGAGGTGTATGGACAGAACATTTTATGAAACACAGAAAGAATTCAAGAATTACAAGTCAGCCTCTAAAAAAATACATCAAAATAAAATTTCCCTTTCCTCTACATTTAGGACGACATCTGAGATGTATTTTATTTCAGTGACTTAGTGATGTCAGGGAAAATTGTTTGAGCAGAATGAATGCGTAACCCTGCTTCCAACGCAACACCGGACAAGCATGGTCTACTTTTACTCTTATTAAGGTTCATGACTGAAAATGTGTGATCGTAAAGGTATGTACAGCCATAGTAATTGATTTAACTTACATGCCAATGCGCGGATTCACGGAAACTCTTTTTGTTCCAAGTTCTTGTAAAATACAAGGAAGCCGTCTGGAATATTGTAATATAGTGTATATCTTTCAAAATTGTGTTTTACTGAAGTCTTATCACTTCTCTTTGATATTTGAATGGAGCCTGCTCAAAGTTTACACCAAAAAAAAAGGTGTCATAAAAATTCTCAATTCAGACGACATGTCTTCTATATTTATAAACCATTGTCGGGCTTCACAGTTAGTAACAGTGTTACATTCGGACAAGTTACATGGTTTTAAAGGTGGAAATTCTTCAAAATCTTTCTCCTGTAATTGTTTTTCTAACAGTGAAAGTTCCATCCTATAAGCACGAATTCTATCCCACATGACACCAATCAACACATTTTTTTTCTTTAAAAAAAAAAGCACTTAAAATCACATAGATGATTTGTATTCTTGGCTATAAAGACAAGGTCAGCAACCCAGTGTGTGCGTTCTTACGTCACCGTAACCGTAGCGATAGAGAGTAGTGGGGGTTCATCCCTGGCCAAATACAGGACTGTGTCAGGGCTCCCCAGCCCTCAAACACCCGAGTTGGAATAGTAAAAATAGTAAAAAGAACCTTTTTAATAGTTGAAAATTATAGAATGCTTTGTAAATATATTAAATGTAATGTTAATTGAAACTCTATTAATTAAATAATGGTGTCCAAATTTGGTCCGCTAAACAGGGACTTCTAAATTTGTTTAGAATGGCTCTCAAGTAACTGTATTTTTCCTGTTATAAATTCTATTCTAATTCAAATAATTTTAAATCTAGAACATATTAAACTGTGTACGAAATTGAAGTATCAGTAAAACCTCTCCGATTTATCAGTTGTGTATACAGATACCTACTCATTTTAGGATAGAGATAACTTGGTTTAATATGATATAAATAAACCTTTACAGTCTCACTCCCGGAAAGATGCACTTTCTTTCTGGAACGCCATGTGAATAATCGTAGATTAGGAACTATCTTCTGCCGCATGGATGTGTTTTCTACCGTCAAGAAGGCTTTTATGAATTTGCTGTTACGCGAATGACCTAGCTTTATTTTTTCTACACGATAGCTGGTGGTCACTCAAACAGTCATCCACCCAAGTACTGATCACGTTGGATGTCGCTTAATTTTCAAAATCCCATGGTATACGGTGTTCGAACACTGTTATGTTATTAATATGGTAGTTGCCTTCATGCTTAAAAAGTTCGCGTCAACGCCGAGGCATCTAAAGAAGTCGAACTGAACGTCACCAGTTTTAGATAGGCCTATCTACTGTATATGTATGTATATATATAAAGTAAAATAACATGGTCTGATTGACTGACTCATCATCGCCGAGTAAAAACTATTGGACATAAAGAAATTAAATTTTCGGGATACATTTATATTAGAGTGTAGGTGCGCACTATGGGAGGATTTTTGTATAATTCATTGCTAAGAGGATGAAAAGGGGGGTGAATTTAAATGAGTATATCTATATCTCAAAAACTTTAAAGTTTACAGACATAAAAATTGGTATTTGGAATCTCCTTTAAAATTAGAGAAACATGCGTTTTCTTATTTCGGAAAATCCAGTTAGGGGAGGGGATAAAAAAAAAGTGAGAAAAGGGTTGCATATCTTTCATGAGGATACTTATATCTCAAAAACTGAAGATGTTACAGGCATGAAAATTGGTATTTGGAATCTCCTGTAAAAGTAAAGAAACACACGAGTAGATAATTTGTTTCTGGAAAATCCACTTAAGGAGAACTAAAAAAGGGATGAATTTTTAAAATGAACATATCTACGGTATATCTCAAAAACTTAACATGTTACAGAAGTGAAAATGTTTATTTTTAATATCTTTTAAAATAAAAATAATTGTAGTTTTTGTTTTGGGAAAATCACTTAGGAGAGGGGTAAAAGGACTGAAAAGAGGGTTGAATTATTTTTATTAGGATACTAATATCTCAAAAACTGAACATGTTACAGACGTGAACATTGGTATTTAGAATCTCCCTTAAAATAAGGAAATACGTATTTTTGTCTGCGAAAAATACACTTAAGAGAGAGAGAGAGGGGAGTGAGGGGGTGAAAGAACTGAAAAATTAGTTGAATCATATGTATGAGGATATTTATATCTCAAAAACTAAAGATGTTGCAGACGTGAAAATTGGTATTTGCTATCTCTTTTTAAAACAAAGAAACACGCATTTGGAGGGGGGGGGGGAAGTCAACTTGTGAAGGGGGGCTGAAAAGGAGTTGAATTCCTTTTATGAGGTCACATATATCTCAAAATCTGAAGACGTCACAGTCATGATAATTGGTATTTGAGAGCTCCTTTATAAATAAAGAAACACGTATTTAATTTTTGTTTTCGAAAATTCACTTGAGAGGGGTGGGTGAAAGGAAGTGAAAAACTTTGAATCGTTTTATGGGGATACTTATATCTCAAAAACTGAAGGTTACAGACGAGAAAATCGGTATTTGGAAGCTTCTTTAAAAATAAAGAAAGACGTATTTTGGGGGAGGGGGTCAACTTAACGGGGGTGGGATGAAAAAGGAGTTGAATTATTTTTATGAAGGCACTTATATCTCAAAAACTGACGATGTTGAAGACATGAAAATTTGTATTTGGAATCTTCTTTCAAAGTAAAGAAATGGTGTTTTCAGAAAATAAACTTAAGGGCAGGGAATGAATGAACTGAAAAATTAGTTAAATTCTGTATGAGGATACTTTTATCTAAAAAAAACTAAAGGTGTCACGTACGTGAAAATTAGTATTTGGAATGTCCTTTGAAATGAAGAAACACGTCTCCTTTTGTTTCTGAACACTGCACTTAAGGGGGTGAAAAAATTGAAAAATTAGTTGAATTACATTGTATGAGGATACTTATATCTATAAAAGCTAAAGATGTTACTGACGTGAAAACTGATTTTTGGAATCTTCTTTAAAAATAATGTAACACGTATTTTTTTGTTTGTTTTCGGAACATCGACTTGGGAGGTGGAGTGAAAATAAGTAAAGAAAGAGTTGAATTCTGTATAAGAGGATACTTATATCTCAAAAACTGAAGATGTTACAGACGTGTAAGTTGGTATTTTGAATATCCTTTAAAAATAAAGAAACATATTTTTTGTTTTCGGAAAATCCACTTAAGAGGCTGAAAAAAAATTGAAAAAGCGGGTGAATTTTTAAAATGAGCACCGGTATATCTACAGTATATGTCAGGAACTTAACATGTTACAGACAAGAAACTTGATATTTGGAAAGTCCTTTAAAAGTACAGGAACGCGTATTTTTTAGTTTTTTGTTTTTGAAAAGACACTTATCGGTGGTGAAAAGAAGTAGAAAAAGAGTTTTTTGTGAGGATGCTTAGATTTCAAAAACTGAAGATGTTTAGACGTGAAAATTGAATCAGGAATCTCCTTTAAAAATAAAGAAACACGATTTTTTGCTTTCGGATAATCCACTTAGGTGGAGGTGGGGGTGGGGGGAAGGACTGCTAAAGGGGTTGAATTTGTTTTATGGGTATACTTATATCTCAAAAACTGAAGATGTTACAGGCGTGGAAATAAGTATTTGGAATCTGCTTTAAAAATAAAGAAACATTTTTTTTTGCTTTTTTCGACTTGAGAGAAGACTGTTTCTCACATGTACAGTTCTATGTCGCATGGTCATCTTAGCCCTAAAAGGCAATACCACAAGCGTGGTTTACAAAGAGTTTCTGGGCCAGGTGAAACGCAATTTTTCGTTGAGTTTTTATTTTTATTTTCAGATAATGTCTTAGTCATTACCGAGGAACGATTACTTTTATCAAATTACGAAATCCGAGCGAGCGAAGCCGCGAGTAACTGCCAGTGGTTGATAAGTATAAAGCATAAAACTGAGAGTCGCGGACATTATGAAAGAGCTTTGATATCAAAATTGGCATTATGGAGTCGAGCTATGTGCTTCTACTTCTTTAACCCATCAAATTCTTTTTTTTTTTTTTTTTTAGTGTTCGCAAACGAGAAGATTGCGTTTAACCTCAGAATAACAACGAAAATATATGCAATAACACAAAGGTTTGGAGACTCAACCGTAAACATACCTAGTTGTACTTCCCCTTGAAACAATAATTATCACCACCACAGGTCTAGATCACCATTTCACCATTTCTACCTATGGGATGAGACCATCGGTATAATTGATAGAGATTTAGTCTCTAGAAATTATAGTGTCGCTATAGGCGTACATGAATGTCTGTCAATTTTTAGGATTTTTCTAATCTAAATCGAAAACAAAACAATAAACAAAAGTTGCTTCTTTATTATTAAATCATTAATCCTTTAATGAACATTCTTCCCGCCCAAACTGATCAAAATTAGTGATACATCAGCAACGAAGTACTTCTGGAAGCAGAACGGCAGTCTGATACAGTGCCAGTTTCTCTTCAATGATAGTACTTTATTTCGCGATGTTCCGAGAATAACTCAAAGAGATCCTCTTTAAGTGAAAATAGAAAAGAAAAAAAGAAGAAACAAACTGGAGATGGAGAGAATTCAATATGTGACTAAAGATAAACCAATATAAAATGTCTAAAATGTGGAAGAAAGAAGGGTGTTTGGCAGGAGGGGCGGCTTACAGAAAGAAAAAAAAAACAGCTCAATAACCAGCAGCACGCCGAGAGAAAGTATCTTACTGGAGTCTCCAAGATCAACAATCACACTTAATTATTCATTTATCACTTACTGATACCACGATTAAGTAGCTATTATTAAATTTATTTCTTGCTAGGCCTCTCCAAGATCATGTGAATGATAAGAAATGGACGGTTTACTACAGCCTAGGACTAAGCAGAACTTATGGCAGGGATCACACATTTTCTCTCCCAGCTGTCTTTGAGCCGATAGAATTCTCGACACGGCAGCCATGTTTCGAACCCCGGCCAACGCCTGTTGGATTTTTGAAATGTAAAATTCATGTCCCTGTGGTTAGGATTTCACGTAAAAATTGACATCTTGTCTATGATCACGGTACCAACAGTCACGTAAAAAAATACAAGCTTGTTTGCTTGGCAGGATTGGGCCAAAACGTAAATCAGCGAGATCATTTTCAGACACTTTTTAACCCCTGAATTCCCTATAATTCGCGGTAGGAAAGTCGTTTTCTCTGTATTTTTAATAGTTACATTTTGCCAATTTGCAGACAAGTGATAATTGCTTTCACCATGGTAATATAACTGTTAAAAACCAATTAGTGATAACGATTCAAAACAAACAACTTCGTGGCGCAACAGTCTATTAAGGGTCCTAGCCTACCAAAACGAGTTCGCTGCCTCTCATACCAAACAACTCCTCAGTTATTGGTCTCACGAGGCTGAATGATCACTGTTCCAGCCTTCAGACTAGAATTTAAATCCTAAAATGACCGGGAGTCTAACCCAGGGCCTTCGGACAATAGGCAGCCACGCTTCCCCTACACCACGGGGCTGATTACTACTACTACTACTACTACTACTACTACTACTACTTCTACTACTACTACTACTTATTATTATTATTATTATTATTATTATTATTATTATTATTATTATTATTATTATTATTATTATTATTATTATTATTATTATTATTATTGCAATAATATGCCTTTAACGCCCCGTCAACAACTATCAGTTCTAATAGTTCCAAAGAGTCTAATTTTTGCCCTGAAACAAAATGTTAAACGGCCTCGTAAAGGGTGCTTGGAGTTACTAATCTAAATAGCAGGCTGAGCCTTTCTGAAATAAGTAAAAATGGAAATCTTATCCCAGCGGCAAATTGAAATCAATCGCTTTTTACAAGCAATGAATTAGCTCATCTTATCAGTTATTTCATCTGACGGTGAATACATGTGCGAAAAAGAAGAAAATTTCTCGATCTGGAACTCCATAAAAGTGTAGATGCGATCGTCTTTAACGGTGCGATATAAACCGAGGACTATTGATCTCACCTGGCGCGGGGTGCAGCAGCTTGAAGGGTACATCTGTCACAAGCTCTCCTCCCAGCGTGCCGCAATTCAGCTTCACACGAACCGAATACGAGATGACAATACCCACAGCGTCCACCGGAGCCTTGCCTTCCGTCACGAGGGTAGACGACGCCAGATTCACATCATCCTCCTGCAATCAGGAGAAAAAAAGAAGGCAATTATAAACTGAAGGAGCTTTTCAATTGACCAACACGTTTCTTCAATAGTTCTTAAAGTAGACAAATATCTCATCTCAGTAAATTAAGACAAAATAATGTAAACAAGAAGAAGGATACTTATGGAGGAACACCAAGCAGTAACTTCTATTAGAAAGTCATCTCAATAATATGTACCTAACAGATAGCGCAAATTGGTACCTATGATGGCGATGACGATCTTGTGAAACTGAGCAAATAAAATAATACTTAAAACTATAAATAAGAAAATTAATGTTACTTTTTATAACATAATGAAATGTGTAAATATACAGCGACATTGGTATTCAGCATTTGCTGCCTCTTGTCTTATTCACCGAAGCAAAAGTATCGAAGTAAATTTAATCTTAAGGACGATTTA
Organism: Anabrus simplex; assembly: GCF_040414725.1. Classification (NCBI taxonomy): domain Eukaryota; kingdom Metazoa; phylum Arthropoda; class Insecta; order Orthoptera; family Tettigoniidae; genus Anabrus; species Anabrus simplex. Next base: position 420,892,191 of record NC_090265.1, on the reverse strand, counting down.
TGTGTATAATTAATCTTGTACTGATGAAATTTACAGGTGTAAGTAAGAGAATCTGTCAAACCCATTAACAAAATTAATAACGCCTTCAGTTACTTCATTAGACCTTTCCAACCATTCTTGTAATTTCTACGAGTTACATTGCTCGTAACATTTGTAAATATGCATGTGTATCAATATGATGTACTTGCATTAAATTCAAGCATATAAATAAAAACGTTCCCTAAAATTCTGACGGTTGTAAATTTTGTTGGTTCACGTAACGGGCTTATACACACAAGTCATCCATCCCGTGCACTTAGTGAACGTGAGGTCTGTGTGATAATTTGTGTGGCTTTGATGCTCGAACTGATATATGTATTTGTAATTAATTTGGGCTAGACTGGGGAACGTAGTAGTCATTTAGATACTAAATACCAGTATTCTTCTAGATGTACCTAAGAATTTGAAATGAAGTGCTATCATATTGAAATTGGGGTTGAGAACTACACTTTGAAGTCTAGGAATGATCCACTTTACTTCAATTTCCTTTTCCCATGGTACACGTTATTACTCTAGTGACCTTGGGACTTCAATTTTAATATTACTGTTGTTGTTTTTGTTGTTGTTGTTGTTGTTGTTGTTATTGTTGATCTGCATCTGCTGCTGCTGCTGCTGCTGCTGCTGCTGCTTTTAGCGACATTAGCGTCTACAATCCCGTTAAGTTAGAGTATGTGAAGAATGTAACAGTCGCACTTACGGGTGTATTTGTCATTGATTGATACTAGGAACTGGAAAGAAGTTGCCGTGAACTGTATATTGGACACCACTCTGAAGAAACATGAAAGCCACCTCTGAGATGAATGGAAGTGAAATTCAAAAACACCTCAAAGTTTTTTCCAAGATTGAGTCATAGACCTTTAAGCGAGTTTTAAATTCTTGTCAGAGCTTGGAATAGAATAGAATGAGAAAACCATTATACTAACCCCTACACAAGACAGAGTCCTACGGTACTTTCATCTAGGCTATATCTAAATACAGAACAGTTTTTGTGCCAATTCGTCAAAAGAAGTTATAAAGGGCACGAACTAAAACCTTTGAATACTTTAAAAGTGCGAAATTAATCCAAGGATTAATTTCAAGTCTCCAGCACATCTGTACCTTTTCTTGACATCCCGACAATAGCGCAATCTTTACTCGATTTCTGTCAGAATTATCGACTACTTCTCCTAAAGATCTTTTTTAGGAAATTCCCCGCTAATGGTTCTGACTACCAGGTAAAAGAATTACAGTTCACTATTTTCAAAGCGCATGCACACGTAATTTTCTTGTTGGTCGCTTACTACATATAATTTTCTGAATAAAGCTGATATTGGTCCCTTAACATTAAAATAGTAACGAACTCTCCATGCGAGGGAACAATCATACAATTGAGCCATAAAAATTGGCGTATGAAGGAATACTTACCTTGAGGTATCCATCAAGTGCAATACCGAAGCGATCCTTGTTGCTAGCAGCAAGTGGCACCAAGTAGAAGATTTTAGTAAAGGAAGCTCCAGGAGTGATCGGGCACCCCTCGCGGGTCTCCAGACTGGCTACATGACGAGAATACTGGGCATTCACCATAGTTACTTCACAGTGCTGCACGATGTATGCCTGGTAAGAACAAGACGTTCATTGTATTGTTACACAGCTCTGGTCAGTGATGTGCAAGCATTAAAGGGCTGAGAGCAGCGGCAAGTTTTGGTAGAGGGTTATTGAGGATAAGAACCTGAAATAGTATATCAGATACTTAGGAAATAATGTTTTTTCTTTATGGCGTAAAATTCAATACACTGATTGTCTGAAGGGGCCAAAACAAGGCAATTATTCCCTCTAGCATTAATCAAAAGAGAAGAGACTCCAACCTTGAGAACACAGGTATCGAGGAAAGAAAGGAGAGAACTCAAAAAGACAGAAGGATTTTATATTCTGTAGGTATCCTAAGCCTTCTGCCGACCGAGTCAGATGAAAACAAGGGTCGTCTAAATGAGTTTAGATAATGACGGTAACTACTGTTTTAAGTGGAAGTACAACTCGATAACCTTCCCATCTTAACATTAATCAAAAATAAAATAGAAGAATTCCGAATTTTCAAAGAATGAAGGTTTCGGAAAAAAAAGAGGCAAAAGAGGGGCAAGGGTTACATAAGGTGTGAAGACATGACCTTCTAGATCTCACAAATCTAAACCTGTCGGAGTCAAAAAAGAATAGAAGTTAACAAAGTGATATCAGGGAGGAACTACGAAAGAGAGAGACCTGGAAGCATTGCGATTCAGCTGATGATCCATTCTGTCACATATGTCTCACAAACTACACTACCGGAAATGGGAAGTGTTACACCATGAACACCTTGACCGAATGCCGCCAAACTGATACCCCAGTATTTCCATGCCTGTGACATATGTTGATTAAAATTTCATCCTCATACAACCTGTGTTAGTACAGGAAAACGCCATTACTAAAGATGGCGGCTGGGATGTGTACGTGATGGCTTTTGGGTGCGTCTAACGTTGCAGTCTCTTTTCAGGTAGAAATCGCAACACAGCATGCCTAGAGGACGTGTACTGGCAGCTTATCGCCATCTTTCGGACTTTGTAAAAGGTCGAATCATTGTCATCAGAAACATGGGAGCATCATACCGACAGATTGCGCAGACAGTTGACTGTAGTTCAATGACTGCAGAACGAGTAGTAACGAGATGGACTCAGGACAGCATTGTGACACGAGAAGCAGGCACGGATCCTTCCAGAAAGACTACACCACGAGAAGATCGTAGGATTCGTCGGCTGGCTTTGACGAACAGACGGATAGCAACAGCTGAAATGCGGGCAGAAGTTAGGGGCAGAGTGTCACCATGAACCGTCGGGAACAGATTACTGGAAGCTGGGTTGAGAGTTCCAGTTGCCATGCGTTATTTACCGTTGACACCAAAACACAGACAACGGAGACATACATGCTGTAGAGCTAGAATCAACTGGGATATTAAGTGGCATTCGGTGGTGTTCAGCGATAAGTCTCGCTTCTGTTTGTGGTGGTCAGATCGATGTGAATATGTCCCTAGACGACTTAGTGAAAGGTTACAGGAAGCAGCGATTATCGAAGTGCATACCTCTCCAACTCCTGGAATCATGGTGCGAGGAGCTACTGGATATGGCAACAGGACGGATTTGGTACTTACTGAAGGGAGGCTAAATCCTCGCCAGTGTGTGGCAAGAATGATAAACCCTGTTGTCATACCCTTCATGACGAGGGTACCAAATGGCATATTCCAGCAGGATAATGGAAGAGCCCACACTGCAATTCACACCAGAAATGCCTTGGTGAATGTAAGGATCCTTGACTGGCCTGCCCGGTCCCCTGATTTGTCACCACTTATAGAGCATGTCTGGGATATGATGGGAAGATGTATATAGTCATATCAGCTTCCAGCCATCAATTTCATGAACTGACATTGCATATGTTCAGACATGGTAAGAAATCCCTCAAGATGATATTCGGAGACTGTTTGCTTCCATGCCACGCCGAATACAAGAGTATATTCGTGCCCGTGGGGTCATACCTCATACTGATGATAGCGTTTGGCTTTTAGTGCCAGGAGTGTCCGAGGACATGTTCGGCTTGCCAGGTGCAGGTCTTTTGATTTGACTCCCGTAGGCGACCTGCGCTCGTGATGAGGATGAAATGATGATGAAGACGACACATACACCAAGCCCCAGTGTCAGCGGAATTAAACAATTATAGTTAAAATTCCCGACTCTACCGGGAATCGAACCCAGGACCCCTGCTACCAAAGGCCAGCACGCTAACCATTTAGCCATGGAGCTGAACATACTGATGATGATTATTACAGATAGTTCTGAATGGACTGAAATTTTAATAATTTAATACCTGTTATGTGAAGAACATCTCCACAAAGTTTGAGAAATATCGGAGTGGTATTTCGTAGTGTAACACTTTCCATTTCCGCTAGTGTATAATCCTTGTCGTAATATCAGTGATGTAATATATTCCAAAGATAACTAAGTTTAAGTGTGGCTGACAATAGATTGTATAATATGTTAGCCGAACCTACATACAACAGTATGCCTGACGTATGGTAAGAGGCGATATAGCTCTTAAAACGCACATTTAAAATTATAAAAGTCCGGAAAAGTAAGAACTAGCATGCGTCATACCTGGAATCAGGGGAGAGTAGTTTATTTTTCACTAAACAGCATACCTTTGTATAATATAGGTACTTAAACGGTGACATTTGCAGAACATCAAAGAAAATAACATAATTACGAAATCTACACTCTGAGACTTATTAGTGAAGAATACCAGAAGAATCGAACCATTTCACTCAAATTGATTATTAATGCTGCAGTAAATCACCAAGACATTTGGCCATTTACGAGTCACTGGTAGTTGGGCATGACTGTTCGAAACTTGTATTTCACGTAGGTGCAGAACTGAACAAACTTGCAATATTACACGTTTTCCTGGTCCACAGGTTATATAACATGGAATGGTCAGTTCCTTTCTCTTCGAATTCGATGTCCTGTTCTCACTTCGCTACAAAAAGCATTCGATCACTTAGTTGACTGGGCGAATGAGAACGATCTACAACTCAATAAGCTGAACACGGTGAAAATGACCTTCAAGAAAGGAGGACGCCAAGCAGCAGAGGACGTAATATACTTGGGCCAGCAACCATTAAGCAACGTGAACAGATTCAAATATCTGGGAATGACTCTTCAGGCACAGGGGAGAACATTTTCTGCACATGTCAAAGATAGAATGGCCGCATCTCTGATTGCAATAAATGATATCATACATATCAGGAAGATTTCACTCCGAACAGCGATGGAACTATTTAAATTTAAGATCATACCCGTAGCTACGTATGGGTTACAGTTAATCTGGGAATGCCTTACAAAAGCGAACTTGAAGGACATCGAAAATGTTAAGGCCACGTATATGAAGCGAGTCCTCGGCGTCTCCAAATTTTCCCCATCCAGATTGATCTACGAGTTGTGCAGCGAAACGATGCTTTTGGAAGATCTCCGCCTACAGCTTGGACTGCCATCCACGCCAGCTTACGAAGAAATAGTCTCCGAACACCAGAAGAAAAAGAAAGACATCTGGATTGACTGCTACAGCACAGACGCGATGACGACAAATGACTGGAAGGAAGCGAACTACGAGCTGAGGCACCTCGTGACAAGGTTCGCGATCCACGGCTTTCACTTCAAAGTCTCTTGCACAGATCGATTCCATGAGCCATGTGAAGACTGTAGTTGTTCATTGTGTGGCAAGCTATGCGATCGATACCACGTGCAATTTTGTGAGAACCGGCGTATGTCGCTTAAGAAATTCTGCTCGGAAGAGAGTTAATACTGTGCAGACTGAGAATTATTTGATGAAGTTGTAATTTATAATAATCTACTTTGTACAGTATGTAAGTTTCTCTATGGCCATTGGCTGCAATAAACGTATTATTATTGTTTTCACAGAGCACATTAAATTCCTGCTGCGAGTCTGCGCTCGGAGGAACGTGCGGCCTCTAAAACTAGACAGCGACCTTCGCGGCCAGCCCCTTCATCTCGTCTTAGGTTCATCTTATCCTCGGTTCACTTATGTCAAGCTTATGTTGGGATTTGAAACCAATAGCACTACTAGTATGCTTTATTAACTTGAAGATCCTTACCTTGATGTTACGCACAGACTTGCGAGAGTTGTTGCTAACGATAATGTTAGCAGCGATCTTCTCTCCATGGTAGTAGATCTCACGATCCAGGGTAACCTCTAGGTTCAACTTCCCTTGCGAGAAGGTGAAGCCCTTGCTGACCAGCGAGCTGGGTAAACGGCGCCCACGGGTCAATGGAGCGTATTGCAGCTGTTGGACGAAAATAATATTTTAGTCACCATGTGCTGGAGGAGATAATAAGGCGGGGGAGAGAAAGAAGGTGATGTTTAAGTATCTAATATGGAAATTAAGATTCTATAATATTAACGTGCACTCGTGTTACCGATGTAGGTGAATAGTTTCGGAATCTAAGGTGTTTGGAGGAATGTGATATTTATTGAACGATAGAGAACATATATTTTGTGAACATTTTGTTGCTCGAGTTATACCATTATTGCTGTAACCATTGCTTCATTTCAGGAGTTTGATATGTCACTGGTAATCAGCTCCGCTAAGTGGGTATGAATAGAAAGTATACTGTCTGGTGTATATTTTTCTGTTCTTTCCTAGCCATAAATGCGCCTTTAACTCAGGAACTCTTATTGAGACCTACATCTCTTATATGACACATGTCTGGACATGCTGTAATAAAGACTTACTTGGAAAATTAGAGGTCGTTAGGAAAAGAGCACTAAGAATAATTTTCAAACTGCCCATTCTGCTACAGATGAAAGATTTGTATAAGCATTGTAATATATTATTACTTCCAAATCTCCGCATAAAGACTTCTATAATTATTATGATCTATAAACTTCAAAATAAATGAGCCCAAACACATCAATATTTATCAATTCACAGGTTCATTATTATGAAACAAGAATTATTTATAACCTTCACTACAGTCAGATTCATTCTACCAGTTATGGTCAAAATTCTCTATGGCACTTTTCTATAACTATGTAAGTTATAACTCACTTCCAAAGAATATAAAAATATTACTAACTTTATCTATTTTCAAGATGAATGTAACTAAATATTTGAATTAGTATGGTTATTATGTTCATGAAGCTTTGCCCTATCTTATCTATTACTTCATGTTACATTATAAATGTACTCTATTTTATTTTGTAATTACATTGTGAATATAACCGTTAATATAACTCATCTGTAACCAAGAAGAGCCTTGGCTCAGGTGCCTAATAATAAAGATATATACGTGGCGCAGGAATTACATGTGGATTTTAGCTCAGTTTCACAGCCAGATGCTCTTCCTACCCTAACCATATGCGGAAGGTTGTATTCTCTATTACGTACTTCTGTGGAGGTTGGTGGTTTGTAATGTGGTGTGTTGTACTGTGTCCAAATAAAGAGATGCATATTAAAACAAACCCAAACGCCTAGTCACCGAACCATATAAATTAACTAGACACAGGTAAAATCAACGATCAATGTGGAATTGAATCCGAGTTCTTCTGAACCGAAGAACACCATGCTGATAGGGTATGTGGTAGCGTGTGAAACAGTAAGATTTAACACAAATACCGTGAGGCTTGAAATTAGTTACTACACTAGCATCTTTCTGGAATGAATTTAAAGAATATTAGGTGAAAATAACTCTCAGAAAAGTTGTCAGCGCTGGAATACGGAAGTCATATCTACGAACCATGTAATTCCTTATCGTTTTTGGAGTGTGCGTTAGTGTGCTCATCTACAAAGTCCTAATGTTGGCTGATTTCTCAATATGAGGTTATATGAAAACTCCAACAATTCTAAAGTCAGGAGGTGAATGAAGTGTGGTAGCTACCTCCTTTCTTTTTGCCATTGTGTACAGTATTACTTAACGATTACGTACCATATACAGTGTATTTTATAAAATTCTTCTTCTGGCATGCGTCTAAGAGCCTGATAATCCAGGTACCAAACATTAGCTCATTATGGGAGCAGGTACGTTTAATATTTTTTGCTATTTGTTTTACGTCGCATCGACACAGACAGGTCTTATGGCGACGATGGGACAGGAAAGGCCTAGGAGTGGGAAGGAAGCGGCTGTGGCCTTAATTGAGGTACAGCCCCAGCATATGCCTGGTGTGAAAATGGGAAACCACGGAAAACCATTTTCAGGGCTGCCGACAGTGGGGTTCGAACCCACTATCTCCCAAATGCGCGCTCTTAACCGCACGGCCACGTTTAATATTATCTCCAGCATCGAAGCAAAATGAAACGTCGAGTACCTACCTTCTTGATGGCAAGAGTGACGGACGACCTCTTATGAGGTTTGTCTTCGTGGTCGACCACGTACGTCTTGATGTTGTACTCCACTCCCAGGGGTTTGCCTGAGTCATCGTCTCCAGGCTGTAGCGTCACTGATGAGGGAGCGGCAGCCGGGAATTGAAAGGTGAACGGAAATGCATTTGGCCCCAGTTTCTTGATTAAACGCTCCTGCAAGTGAGAGAGAGATCGAAAGTAGTATACAGAATATTGTTGAAGAAGGTACGTCTAGTGTTGATGGTGGTGATTATTGTTTTAAGGGAAGTACAACAAGGCAACCATCCTGTATATGACACTAATCAGAGAGATAGGGAGGTCGGATAGGATAGATGAAAGTGAGCAGCCTGGCACAAGTAAGTGGAAACAATACCAGGACTCAGCTAAGGGCCCCGTGGACTCCAACCCACACTCTCAAGTTGAGAAACCCTGTGGCCCCTTTTAGTAGCGTCTTACGATAGACAGGGGATACCGTGGGTTTTATTCTACTGCCCGCATTCTACTAAGGCAATTTAGGTTCCATGCGTGTAAATTTCGAAGTTCCATTTTATACTACCAGATAACAAGGAATTCAGAACTCTGTTAGGCGAAGTATTGTTGAGATTTAATTACATTTTTGCGGAAAACACCGAATTTTTCACTAGTGATCATTTACATGGTGACATCGTTCGACATGGAGTGCCGAACGGACTTTTATTTGACACCCAAAAATCCGACTGCCGAATTTGTATTTTCCTCATCGTATAAAGCTCTTAATACAGTATGAAGCGCATCAGTGTAGTCCTATCATTATACAAACGACTTGTGGAAATTAGTTTTTTTAAATGGTGCTGACCTTACTAAATTCATAGGTATGAGAATGACTTTGATTTTCCTAGTGAAATTTACCCTACTACATGCAAAGCAAGATGTATAAAGAGCCGCAGGAACCCCCAAGGGAAAAACACGTTGTTATGCCATGATTTTAAGGGGCTATTGAGAATATCCATGAAGGCCATGTAGATCAATGGAGCAATGGACCGTAAATGTTTCCACTTAACTTAACCTCAACATTCAGTTAGATAGAATGGTTAGTTCTTCAGCATTTACTTTGGCACGTATTTTTGTTCTAGACAACCCCAAGGATAGGTGTCTTGTAGACACGTTTCAGTATTTCAAACTCATTTTCTCCCACGTTTTCTGACCACTTGACGGGGAGTAGAACCCACGTTCTTCTCCTTCATCGTCCCGATGAGACAGTCCTCATAATTAGAAATGAATTGCAATTAGACATAAATCATAACGACTAGGTACTACAAATTTAAGGATAGGAACTACTCTCACTGTCTCTGAATCCCTGTGTGCTAATGCCAGTAACTAAAAAAGTGCATTAGGATGAGCACTTCCCTCGCGATGTAAATAAAAAGAAAGTGTATTTTTAAACTCTGATAATGGTGTATGACCTCCAGAGGGGCCTGGAACAGGTCTTTCGAGTTCATTCCGAAAGGCGACTGGCGGATCTGTGAGGGTCCAGTGTTGAAGACGGCACAAATACCCAGTCCCCGAGTCAGAATTAAGGTTGAAATCCCCTAATCGGCTCGGAATCAAACCCGGGACCTCTTGAACCAAAGGCCAGCTTACTAACCAGTTATCCATGGAGCCGAACACTCTCTTAATGATTACGCAATTTACACTAACGTAACACTCCGACAATGTTTTACAATTCTATTTAATTCGTTAATTATGTTACAGTTCGGTAGCTCAAATCTACGGCGTTTTGTCTGATTTAATTCCAAACTGCCTAAATAAAGAGGATAGTTACCTTCTTTTATTTATTATATAAATTACATAAATTGTATTGTGTACTTACATAGACCTGCATCATTTCAGAAGTGAAAAAAAAACATCACTGTCTTGAGAATAAGGGAGGTTGATGCCAGTCAACTTTTGATTGAGCGGTAGGTCTACTAACTTTAAAGAAGAGGAATAATTCATATCATGTTATTGTAGTAGTCTACTCAAAGTGTTTGTCTGGATTTTGCGGGTCCTACAAAGATATTTTGTACACGTACCTGGATGGGAGTAAGCTCCATCTTCTCCTCACGAGGAGGAACGATCTGTTCTTTCGCCAGCACCATCTCTTTGGTGAACTTGAGACCCATGACCTCGTCCTCTTCTCGTCCATAGCGGTATGTCGTGGTCAGCTGCAAACATAAGAGAACTATTTAGTTTAGAGGATACACGGTATAACAAGCGTTAATTACCTCTGTAGAGGAAGAACTTACATTTTATGTATGTGTACGAATTTTTAACATTATATTTTATCTCATCGACGTGAATGTCGTTTTAACCAGATATTTTGTGGGATTAAAACTAAACAGTATCAATTGTGAATTTTGAGTCAGTAAATTCTTCATGTAATGGTGCTTCTATAATTGTATGATCTGGTGTTATCAGTAGGATCAAGGTCTTACATGTAGTGAATGGCGCGAGGCAATTCAAATGACAACTAATGTTTCCTCAGTTAAAGGTATTCCTGGGAGATATCAATACGGCAGCCTCTGTCGCAGATGTGGCAGAGCGAATGAAACACTGGGTCCCGTCTTGGGAAACTGCCCTTATGGTGATACATTAAGAAACGCCCGCCATCATAAGATATTCATTGCCGAAGAGCTTCGTGGAAAGGGTTATACTGTTTACGAAGAGGTTCATGGCGTGTCAACAAACGGGACCACCAAAAAAATTGCCATGATAGGCTTTAAACAAGATAGCAATAAATGTTATATAATCGATTCCACAGTCAGAATAGGGTATCACACCGGTCATCCTCAGGAATTAACGCTGAAAAGAGGAAAATCTACATACCTACAATCGAATTTTACAGGGGAAAGTACAATTAAGAAGAGGTGGAAGTAATGGGTTTAATGGCATAGGCACTTGGCACTATAAGTAGGTTTCTTAATGAATTTCTGGAACAGATTCAGCTTACAGAAGTCCAGAATCAATATTTTGATAATCCCCACATTACAAGGATCTTTATCAATTTTAAAATCACATCTGTATTCACAGTAGTTCTCTTTAGTGTCCCAAATGTATTGTTCTATAATTTTTTGTATTTTTGTATTTCCTATGTTTAATGCTATAGATTGTATATTGTGTTATTAATTGTTCAAATTTAATTCTGTTATGTTTTGATGTAGTTAAACTTTGTCCTTGTGGCAACTCATCATTTCTGGAAAATAGCTGAGATTCTCAATAAATATATCAAAATAATTGTTCCTATAACAATCATAATAGCGTCATCGTAGTCTGTTTTCGCTTTGATTAATTATCTTCAAATAAATAATTTCAAAATAAAAGATTTTGAAAAAAAAGGAAATCGCAATCTCGGCACTGAATGGGGTAGAGTGGTTAGCTCTTTACTCGGCCGACTTTGCCCCTAGGAATTAACCTGGTAGTCTACTCATTTTTTGTGTAGGCTGAGTGAACACCAGGATCATGTGTCTGTCCAGAAATGGAAATCTCATTTCTAAATTTTCGGCGTCCTGGCGGGGAGTCAAACCCATGTCCTTCCGAGTGAACTGATCCCGCCTTTATCACCTCGCTAGGCAGCCCCTTTTGGAAATAATACAACAATATATTTTAAATATAAAATAATAACGATATTGACTCATTATTTTTACAATTTTGCTTCACGTCGTATCGACACAGATAGGTGTAATGGCGACGATAGGATAGGAAAGGGCTGGGAGTAGGAAGGAAGTGTCCGTGGCCTTAATTAAGGTACAGACCAAGAATTCGCCTGGCGTGAAAATGGGAAACCATGGAAAATCATCTTCAGGGCTGCCGACAGTGGGGTTCGAACCCACTATCTACCGAACGCAAGTTCATAGCTACACGACCCTAACCGCACTTCCAACTCGCTCGTTCGTTGTTATTTAAATGGTAGCTTCAAGATTTGATCTGAGGTTTCATCCAACGGATTGCTTAATTTTACTATTTCAGAGCCTCTTTGGGTGGACATTTCATTTGTACTAATATACTAAATCTTTTTCATGAATTACAACAGTAGCACAGCCACCAGACATAGCAGTTCCATTTTACCATCTGTGCAGAGTAAATCAATAATATATTATAACAAAACGATCTAATCCCAGACATTCAATTATATGTTCTCTTTACCAGTGCCTGCCTTTGCTGCAAAGATATAGTGTTTACAGTGTGCTATGTCTTCTGGTATGGGCTAGAATAAAATTGTTACTTTCATTGACCTGTCTCAGTCTCTTCCTTGGCGTTGACAATATGGAAGTGGCTGAGGTATGGGTGACGCTAGTAATGCCATTCCTTCTGCAGCCAGTCCCTGCTATGAATGCTGTGAAAATGTCGCTCATAGGGTCGGTTGGTGCAGGCATTTCAGTGGGCTTGGCAGACTAATGTGCAATAGCAACTTCTGGCTCGGTGAGGAAAGCAACGGGAAACTACCTCACTCCTCATTTCCCTAGTACGCCTCTTCAGAGACACCTAGGCCATCTATGACAGCTAATGGTGAACCTGTTGAGGATCCAACCAGCCTTCGGGCTGAATACCCAACATACACATACATATATTGATAGCCCAAGAGTAAAGCATTCTGAAACTGAATTATATATAAACTGTATCTATGAATGAAACAATGAATCAAACTTCTTCCACTTTGGGAACTTTATTAGCAAAAGTTAAAGCTATAAATAAGACTCCTTGCCTATATTTTAAATAATGGTACCATTGAACATAAAAGGAATATCTGTAATATATTCGCCACGTCATAATTTCAGTAGATGGTGCTTAGCGAATGCATTCTTTGTATTCCCGAATACATTTTTATACAACCGAATAACAATTTCTTCATAACGGAGAGCTGAAATAATAAGTTGAACGATCACAATTCTAGAGGGTTGGCAATATCATTTTCAAGATGTATAAAAGTAATTGTATTAGCCTCCGTAGCTCAGGCGGCAGCGCGTCGGCCTCTCACAGCTGGGTTCCGTGGTTCAAATCCCGGCCCCTCCATGTGAGATTTGTGCTGGACAAAGCGGAGGCGGGACGGGTTTTTATCCGGGTACTCCGGTTTTTCCTGTCATCTTTCATTCCAGCAACACTCTCCACTATCATTTCACTTCATCTGTCAGTCGTTAATCAATGCCCCGGAGGAGTGCGACAGTCCTCGACAACCGGCGCAATTCCTATCCTCGCCGCAAAATAGGGGCTTCATTCATTCCATCCCTGACCCGGTCACTGACTGGAAAACAGGTAGTAGGTTTTCATATAGAAAATTGAATCTTTATGAGACTAAATTCTTTGATCTGAGATAAATGATTAAATTAACAGTTTCAGGATTTACACTGGATGTGGTACGTAACTTGACACCTAATTCACCACGAAAGTATTATTTATGGAGAAAAGGGATACTTATTTTGAATACACGAAGTGCTTCATAAAATCCTCATTGTTCTGGTAACTACGAAGAGCATTTTTATCAATAAAAATATGCACATCGTACATTCTTTCAAGAGACTTAAATAAAAACCCGTTTTGTGCATAAACGAAATTAGTTTTCTCGAAAAATAGGTGAAATTTTGTGTGTGTTTAGATTGATGTCAATAAATGAATTTTGATGGGTATGAATTTCCCCATCATCTATCTCTCACATAAGCATTGCTGAAAAGAATATTCGTAGAGAGGTATGTAATTATTATTAAGTTGTATGTGTTTGAATGAATGAATTTTTCTAAGGAAAGGTTTAGAACTAACCATGAACTCTATTCAATAACATCTTCACCATTTACGAATTGTATAAAAAGACCGCAATGACCCAACAAGTTAAGACTATGCACTGTGCCTTATATTGAACACTCTCGCTGCCTTTTCTCCTCGGGAGCGAAAAATTCACACAAGAAAAAAATATAGGGTTAACTAAGTTGGTAAACAGGAAGTTTGATACAGAACTCTCATGTAAAGAACTAACACAGATCATCAAATAGTACTGAGATGTACCGTGAAATGGAAATCATTCTCTATCATTACTTTTAGCCTAGCGCAGGAATTTCCAACCAGGGTGTCACGAAATTGCGTAACATATTTTAAGAACACTCACAAACTCGATCGTGGTCTTTTTGTAGTGGAAACTGCATAAGAACTTCGGTGATGATTTTGTTTATCTTGTTTATGGGAACAAGCGTCTTTACGCTTGTCGAACGTTAAAACAAAACAATGAAATAGGCTTTAGTCCGTCGAAGAAAAACTTCGTGTTTCATTATCAAAGCTGAAGCCAGAGGATAAAATGATTGTGCTCCAAGAGACAAGCCCAAATATCACATTACTGTCATTGCCAACGGAATTATTCCTTTGAAGCGCTGTTTACCTTTTTAACTGGAGAGATAATCTTAAATAAGACTTTTTAATACAAATATCTTAATCTGAAACTCTTTCGTATAAATATAAGGTATTTATTCTGTTAATAAGTGTTTTGCAAGTTGTAAAAATTAAATTAAGTGTCATTCCTTGGAGCGCATTAAAAATACTGTTCTAAAATGGTCTTGAAAATATACGAATTCCGATATAGCTCGTCTACTTTACAACACAATTTTGTACTTTTCCCTAGGTTACAATTTAGGGTTGCCGAAAATGAAAGTATTCCCTCCCCTAAATGCATGAAATGAAACAGCCGCAGTTGAATACGGAATTCTCTCTTTAAAATATTGAGTACATTTGTACCAGTGTTGACGATTTAATAAAATATCCTTTTTAAAGTTAATTTGTGCGATTTTACCTTAAAAATAAACAAAATTCGCCGTAGTACAACTTGAAACCCTTATGATAGGGAGAAAACAAGACGGTAAAGATTATAAGTGAATAGAATCACAACGTCGTCTGAAAATAATTTAACCAATGTGACCTCCAAATTGGATATATTTTTCGACAGCACACTTCATGGATACACATTTACAAACATCGCCAACACTCACTAAGAATTTGACGTTCCGCCATATAAGATATCTCGCTTGGGTGGCAACCTTAGTTACAATATGTGCCAGGTATCCAGGGATATTCAAGGTTGAGTTAAATATTAGGGTTCCCTGACACAGAATAAGGCTCGGAAGCGCAGAGTTAGGGAACGTAATCGTGTAATAAAGTTTTGACGTGAGCTGGGAATAAGCTCCCTCCTACTCTAACGAATGAGTTAGTGATTCAGATGTGAAACCGGATTATACTTTTAATCACCCTTTGTTGATTGAACGTTTAGCTACAAATTATTATGGTCTTCGCAAGTGGTCACAATGAAATCAACTTAGTGTCACTCTCATTAAGTGTAATTTCAAAGATCTCGAGAGTTTGAATTTATTTACAGCGATCTGAAGCAATCATTTAAACTGTAGTCTAGACTATGTGTACACCGTGGGTGAAACACCATCTTGCTACCAAATTTCAGCTACAATACATTAGATCCATCGGGGTCGATATTGAGGATGAATGAAGATACCAATCATACTTCAAGCGGAATTTCATCTCGAAATGTCTATTACCTGTCCAAGAATCTTCCTGCCCCGTAGATAGTCGTTGTCGACGACAATGATGCCATCGATGGGATCGACATGGTCAAGATGGTCGATGAAGTCCCGCTTCCCTAGGTAAACGGTGACTTTCCCTGAAAATATACACGCCAGTCATTAAGCTGTACGTTCAGACCTCAAATTCCAGAGCATACCTGTGTATTATTACCTCTACATTAGCTTTCCCTGCAGTACGTATCGATGCTAAATGCTAAAACTGTTATTTTAAAATATAAATTTTGAGTGGCTAAACGAATATTCATATAACAGTAATCTCTGGGCAGGTCACATATGATCAGGGTAGCTGTTTATGCGATCAGATAGTTTTTAAATAGTCCTCACAAGATTAAGCCGATTATTTTTTCTCGCCATCACAAATAGGTAAAATAGACCAAGCTAATTATAGAACCAAGGACTACTCCATTAGAAGTCAAAATTATGTACTCTACATCACCTCGAAATAATGGTGCATTGAATAACTAAGAAAACGTTTCTGCTTAGAAAATAGGAGCATGGATTACAACATTATTTCAAATAAATAAATAAATAAATAAATAAATAAATAAATAAATAAATAAATAAATAAATAAATAAATAAATAAATAAATAAATAAAGGCAATTTATTGTAGATAATTTATAACATTTCCTAATTTTGTAAATGTAATAATGGTGAGTTAGTTAATCCTCTAGTTATTACGTTTCTTTGTATATCAGATATAAAATAAAACATCACTTGCATGTGACTATTAATCTGAGCACACTATAATATTATTAAAGTAACTGGTCTAAGTATTAAGAATTTTTGTATCACTGCAGCACTTCATACAGATATTAATATCTCTCAATGGACAAAATAAATTCATCTCATCACCACATCTACTAGAATCATTATTTGATATAATGAAAACTTTTATTTGTTTGCAGCACTCCGTTCTTTGTGTAACTGTGAGAGAGTAGGCATTAATACATTAAAATACTATATAATTAATATTCATGCATACTTTAAAATACAGCGTCTTATCTTTTTTACGAACATTTTAATTAGAACTATATTGAACTGTGTTGGAAATGATCTGCCAATTCTCGCTGAGACACAAAGGACAAACCAAATTCCTGTTCTGAGGTATTGTTGATTTTGATATCTTCGCGTAAGATCGTTTAAATAGAGGATATGCATAAATGGTCAAATATATATACCAGGTGGCTCACGAACGCCGTACTTTCTACTTATAAATGCCCCGCATGCACAAATGATGAATGGGATGTCTACCAACTGATTTTCACAGGGGAACTACTGCCAGCGGGCATGTTACGTCAGAATATGAAGAGGTAAGAAACAGAGTGTCGCTCGCAGCATGTTACTTAGCGCTGCTGGTCGAATGTACCCCTTGCATTAGTAAACATCGTTTTCGACCGCATAGTTCTAGGCTGGTGTATGGTACAGCCGCACTATGTTTGCTGTCTGCATATCAGCAATGGCTAGTGTGATCTGCAGCGGTGAATACATAGACATTATTTTAAGCTGGACAACGCGAGAGAATGCCAACTTTACTTTCACCGGACTAAATTATTTCGTTTGTATTATGTTATTTGATATGTAAATGTGTCCGACTCGTTGGCTGAATGGTCAGCGTACTGGCCTTCGATTCCCGACCGGGTCGGGGATTTTAACGTTAATTAGTCAATTCCAATGGCTCGGGGGCTAGGTATGTGTGGCGTATTCAGCATTAGAAATCATCCTAGGTAGAGCCCTCATCTTCACATACATGCAGGTCGCCTAATAGGCCGTCTACTAGGAAAAGACCTGCACCAGGCCTCTCCGAAGGCCATACGCCATTATTATTATTATTATTATATTATTATTATTATTATTATTATTATTAATATTAATATTATTATATGTAAATGTAATTAATCTGCCCCGTGGATTAGGCCTATTCGTAATAATAGATTTTTTGAGATTTTGATTCAATGTTGTATAATAAAATTTTCACCAGCTCTCACAAACACACCTACGGGGCATTTACTTAAAAAATAACATAACACAAAGAAATAATTTAGGAATGTTGGTATTAGTTCCTGTTGAAATACGATTACAACTGATTTTTTTTACAGTTGGCTTTACGTCGCACCGACATAGATAGGATTTATGGCGACGATGAGACAAGAAAGGGCTACGAGTGGAAAGGAAGCGACCATGGCCTTAAATAAGGTAATCCCCAGCACTTGTCTGGTGTGAAAATGGGAAACCACGGAAAACCATCTTCAGGGCTGCTGACAGTGGGATTCGAAACTACTATCTACCGAGTGTAAACTCAGAGTTGCGCGCCCGTAACCCCACGGCCACCTCGCCCGGTATAATTAAATAGAAGTACGGCATGGTTACGCAATTAAAAATAGTTTAGTATTTGAATACTCACTAAGAAACTAACAGACACTAAAGAGACTGACAGACTGATGAATGCGCGCGGCAAGTGAGTGAATTATAACTCAGTGGCCACGACTTCGGCAAAAAATATGTACCCCTACCACCCTTCCTCACAGCACATGCAAAGTCTCCATTACTTGCCGCAGTGCTATACAAATTGGTTAGCCGCGACGGACAGCATTTTGTGCGTATTTCCTTCAATAATTAAAGAAAATAAACAAAGGAATTAGCAGATAAGATAACAAGGTTTGTACAAACAGCTTATTAAAATAATTCCTAGTTCCAGCTGTCTAAAGTGGAATGAAAATGTAATGTTTACTCCACAAAGTGGGGGGAAGGCGACTGTCCCTCCTCGCCCCACCCCCTAATCGCCGCTACTGTTTGTAGACACGCCAAAGATGCAGAAAAGGAAATCTAATAACTTATTAATTTATACACGTGTAGACATTCCACTCGATGGAAGAGTTGCTTGTATGAAACAGAAACTAATACTGTTCGGTGAAGTACGTGTGTAGAAGGCATACGTCTCTTTGGAGCTTCTGTTGCATTCCGACCAGATTGTCCAGATTAAAATAATGTCTGTGTATTCGTCGCTGCTGATCACACTAGCCATTGCTGATATGCAGACAGCAAACATAGTGCGGCTGTACCATACACCAGCCTAGAACTATGCGGTCGAAAAGGATGTTTACTAATGCAAGGGGTGCATTCGAGCGGCAGCGCTCATTAACATGCTGCGAGTGACACTCTGTTTCTTATTTCTTCATATTCTGACGTAACCTGCCCGCTGGCAGTAGTTCCCCTGTGAAAATCAGTTGATAGACATCCCATTCGTCACTTGTGCATGCGGGGCATTTATAAGTAGAAAGTATGGCGTTCGAGAGCCACCTGGTATGTATATATATATATATATATATTGTGTAAAGTTGTTATTGAATTTTCAAGCGTATTTTAATTACAATTAAAGTCTATTATTTTAAATCGAAATATTATAGTTTACTTTATTGTTGTTCTCCAAGAACGGGTAGTTCAACTTTTTCCATGACAGAAGAGTCAGATTATAATTCGAATACAAATTGTATTTTGTAACTTCATTTTAGAGGTTCTAATTAGGATTCATCTAAGTATGATTAGAAATAAACCGTACATTTTAGTTTAAGAGTATGTTCTTTTATTGAATATGTTATTTTAATGCAGTCTAACTTATTTAAAAATTGAATTATTCTCTTTTACATTTACTTAATATAAGGGTTAAAAGTACGAAATCTTCACTGTTTACGGACGATTTATGAACACCAAACTGTAAAGTCTATAGTAAAATCATTATAATCTTAAAATACTTACCGTTAGGGGTCGACTTCTTGAAGACCTTGACTGCAACCACGTACACAAGAAAGAGTAGCGGAAACATGAGTATATCCTTGCTTGGGCCTTGTGGTCACTGAGCGAGTTCTGTGTGATGTAGGGAGCCTCTGTCCCACCAGAAGTGATGCGGCTAGATGCTGCCCATCGTATATATATCGTACACCTCCAGGGCTTCCGCCGCTACTAACAGGATAAGTTTCTCACAAATCAGATCAAGTGCAAATTAAATAAGCAACTTACTTCAAAGGTGCTGTCAACTTGAATCCCCATGGAACTCCCATGTAGCAACGAACATACACATCATTTGCTTTCCAATCTATCAATATCTGAACGACATGTTTCAAAGACCAAAAGACAACAAACACGCCCGTCATACATAAAGTTCTTGGTCTGCCAAGATGACTGCTATCAATGCCAGATGCCATGCAGATATTAGATTTCTACATGGTCAGCGTAACGACATCTTCAGCCGTATTACCTGGCTTTCGTGACCGTATCTAAGACTATTTAGGTATTTCTAATTCTGTTAGAACGTTAAGAGTGTCGTTAATATATGTCACATACAAAGCAATCGGTGATCGAAGTAAGTTCTAACTTTTACTAAGACGAAGAGGATAGTGGTAGAAGCGGTTGCTGCTTAAAGATACAAAACTATGATATCATGATCATACTATTTAAAAAGAATGGATCTATTGTGTAGCGCAGTTCGACGCTCTCCTTCTATACTCTAAATTATGGATTCGAATCCTGATGCAACTGGTTGCCATTTCAGAGTGTTTTAATGCGAGAGACCCTTGTCAGTAGAAGTATTACCTCGTGAAAAAATTAATTTTCAGGACAAATCTCTACCACTCCGATATCTTATATAAAATACCTAACCCTGGAAATTATTATTATCATTATCATTATTATTATTATTATTATTATTATTATTATTATCATATTATTATTATATTATTGATTCTTTATTCCCAATTAAGGAGCACGTTTGAACGTATTAGCACTTTTTCGTTTTTTCTTCAACCTCTCGCTGTGTTCTTTTTACGTTGTTCAGTCCATTATGTATTTAGTCGAGTGGGCTTTATAGAAAATTTGTGTTAGTTAATTAAGTTTTTGACTTTTATCATGAATGATTTCTTCATTAATGCCAATTTAGGTCTTCACTGATTTCTTTTAGCCAATTTTTCATTGATAAGGCTAAGTTTAAAATTTTCTTTGTGAGCCTGTTATCCATTCTATATAAGTGACCATAAAATTGTAATCGCCGTTTCCTTGTTGTATCTGAGAGTTTTTCTTTAACTTGATAGATCTCATGCGATTTCTTTTTCATGCAAATTCTATTTTCGCATTTTGGTCCTAAGATTTTCGTGAGGATTTTTCTTTCTTATCTTTCGATCATCTTCATTTGAAATTTTCCACCAATTATATTAGTTTCAGATGCATAAAACGCTTCTGTTTTAACTACTGTGTTATAGTGTTGTAATTTTGCCTTTTTTGATATAGTTTTTTTACCTGCTCCAAGTAATGTTGTATGTTCTTTGAAGTTTTGCAATTCTTTGTTTGTTAGCTTGCTGATTTAACCCTGCTGGTTCAGTAATTTCACCTAGATACTTACATTTGTCTACTTGTACGATATTTCCATATTTTGTGATTATTATTATTATTATTATTATTATTATTATTATTATTATTATTATTATTATTATTATTATTATTATTATTATTATTGGTGTTGGTGATGGTGTTTATTATCTTAAGAGGATATATAACTACAGTGACCAGTGGGCGAGTAACTGTGCAGTTTGGGTCATGTAGTTGTCAGCTTGCATTCGGAAGGTAGTGGGTTCGAGGCCCATTGTCGGCAGCCCTGAAGATGGTTTACTGTGGTTTCCCATTCCCACACGAGACGAATCCCGGGGCTGTACCTTAAATCTGTGAGGTGCGTCGTAGTTCATCTTCTGTTATTTCACACATCACTCTCCTAATTTCGTTTCCTAGAGCCTCGCATGTATGCGGATTGTTCCGATATGCTTTCTGTTTCAAATTTCCCCGCAAAATAAGTCACACGTACTAAGATCTGGATAACGAGCTGGACATAATCCCCTACTGATTATCTGGTCACCGAACACATTTGTAATTGCAACCATGGAATTAACGTGTAGTGTAGGCAGCACCATATTGCTGAAAGTAGGCGTAGTCTGTCTCTTTCTCTTTATCTTCCTTTTTCTTATTCTCAGGCATGTTAAAGAAGGGATGCAGGTATCATTCGGAGAAGTGTTTCATAAAAAATGTAAAATTATTCTTCGTCCTCTAACTGATCAGCAAAGACCCACTTTCGTGTCATAAAGAGTTCCCTCGTCTATGGCGTAGGAATTTTCGGTGCCCCAGTGTCATGTGTTCTGAGAAGTAATGAACCCAGTGAAGTGAAGTGGGAGAGATACCACACTCCTGTGCTAAACGGCAAGAAGGTTTACGGGGGCTAACATGAAGTCCGGCTCATATACCTTCAAGTTATTCATCAGTTAAGATCTTTTTATCACGCCATTTTCTGTTTAGGACGGATCCAGTTGCACTCCACTTTACAAACAAAGCACGAACATATTGTTTTCATGGTACGGAACTTTTCGGAATGCGTTTGCAATACTTCCGCATTCACCTATCATCCGTTACCTTAAGGAAGGGTATGTTCCAACAATGAACGCTCGTTACTCACTGGTGTTCTTAACCATGATTCGCACTTTTTAATCACAGTCACTGAGCGCGTCAACCACGTGTCTCACTACTACACGTTGAGAGCTCTACTAATGACCGAACATTACTGGACAGAGGATGGGAGGTTGTGGTGGTGATTATTATTTTAAGAGAAAGTACCATCCTCTAAATAACACTAATCAGCGAGAGAAAATGGTCCGACTCTTCGAAAAATAAAGGTATCGGCCAAAGAAAGACTCCCTGGGATACGCAAACCTAATATCGTCGGGTCGGAAAAGAACAATAGTTGGCCAGGGAAGGTCGAATATGATAGATGAAAGTGAGGAGACTGGCACAAGTAAGTGGAAGCACTGCCAGGGCTCAGCTAAGTCCCTCGTGGTCTTCAATCCACGCTCCCAATTCAGAGCCCCTGGGATCCATTTCAGTCGCCTCTTACGGCAAGCAGGGGATGCCGTGGGTGTTATTCTACCGCCCCCACCCACAGGAGGAACAGAGGATGGGACAAAGAAGGTGTCTCACCCCAGGTAGCTCCTTGCTCGTCCTTTGAGTGGAGAGAATACAGTGTCCTTATCGCCAGCTAGCTATGCGTGTCTCGTTTGAGTTTGCCGTAAACTCTTGTGTGGTAGTCACTGTAAATAATAGTCTCCTCTTCGCTCTTTTCCTTTTTATTCCTGCCTTTTTACCAATCCAGGGGTGGCACTTAGGTGGGTAGAACCGAGGTTTACGGCCGGATGCCCTCCCTGATGGCAACCTTGTGTAGAGGGATATGTTCATTATTGTGTGTTTCTGTGGTGGTTGGTATTGTGATGTGTTGTGTGTAGATGAAGATGCGTGTCAAGACGATCAGAAACACCCAGCCTCAAAGCTAGAGGGATTAACTGAAGTCGGCCCACCCTGTAACCGAAACCGGGGCTCTCTGAACCGAAAGCCACTACGCTAAGTCAGCTAAAGAGTCGAATTCCCTCTAAACTCCAATCAGAAAAGGTAAAGGAAGAGGTCCAACCTTTCAAAGAATTTAGGTATTGACAAAATTAAGAGAATGGCCATGAAGGACGTGAACATGAAAGGCACCCTATATAGATCTCACAAACGTAATACTGTCGGGACGGAAGAGGACAAAAGTTGACCGAGGCAGATCGGATAGGAAACATGAAAGTGAGGAGCCATTCACAAGTAAGTGGAAGCAATGCCAGACTCAGCTAGAAGCCAATGGTCCCTAACTCATGCTCCCAAGTTGAGAGTTCCTTGAGAATCACTCCTTTTAGTCCCCTCTTATGATGGGCATGGAAATTTTCTATGGCTCTACCAGTAGGTATAATGATAAGAGTTGGGTTCAGGTCAAGTAGCTGTGGGCTTGCATTCGGGAGATGATGGGTTCGATGGGTTTAGCTTTGTTCGACTACGGTCGGTCAGTGAATATGACGCGGCGGTTGTACTTGGCCAAACATTTCATATCGGACCATTGCTTAGGAAACAACACTGCGTAACTCAGGAAATTCCAAGAGGGCTAGTGAATTAGTGGGAAAGAGACGGGGAGGGAGAGGGGTGGGTGGTGGGAGTGAAGTTTGTGGACGGCACATTATAAGACATTTTTTAGCATTCAAACATTACAAAAATCAGCCGTTAAGCAAACAATACAACAAAATAAAACTGTCCTTTCTTCTGCATTTAGGACGACACCTGACATGTATTTGATTTCAGCAATTTAGTGATGTCAAGGAAAGTTGTTTGAACATGATGAACCCGTAACCCTGCTTCCAACGCAACACCGGACAAGTATGGCTTAGTTTTATTCAGGTTCATGACAGAGAATTGAAAAATGAAAATGAAATGGCATATGGCTTTTAGTGCCGGGAGTGTCCGAAGACAAGTTCGGCTCGCCAGATGGAGGTCTTTTGATTTGACCCCCGTAGGCGACCTGCGCGTCGTGATGAGGATGAAATGATGATGAAGACGACACATACACCCAGCCCCCGTGCATGCGCAATTAACCAATTATGGTTAAAATTCTCAACACTGCCAGGAATCGAACCCGGAACCCCTATGACCAAAGGCCAGCACGCTAACTATTTAGCCATGGAGTCGGACATGACTGAGAATTAGTACGTTTACATGGGTATTGAGATCGATTTGAGTACACTTACTGTAATGAATACGATCCCTGTTTACATGTAGTAGGCTATTTGAGTATCGTATTGAATCCGCCAGGCAACATCGACGTATACGAACGATGCAGAATTGTAGTAAAATCGATCACTTCTTAGATTTAAAAACGCCAAATGCAGTAGATGACTTTCAGTTTTGAAAGTATGTGTGGTATTCCAAATGTAATTGGTGCAATAGATGGAACACGCATTCCAATTTGTTATTTCGACAGAACTTTGATGATAATGATTTCGTCAGAACAAACATGGAGTGTGTGCGCAGTCGTTTTCAGTACGATCTCAGTACGATCCGCGTTTACATGGAACTTAATTCGAACCGAGTATGATACGATCCCAGATTTTACCGTAGCGACCTTGAGACTCAATCCGAACTGAGTCCCCGTTTACATGGCGTTTACAATACGGGAAGTGTATTCAGATCGATCTGAATCCTGCATGTAAACGTACTAAGTATGTGCTCATAAAGGTATGTAGAGCCAAACACATCAATTGATTAACTTATATGCCAATCCGTGAATACACGGAAACTCTTTTTGTTCCGAGTTGTTATAAAATGCAAGAATGCCGCCTGGAATATTGTAATACCTTTTAAAATTATGTTGCATATAAGCCTTACCAATTCTCTTAGAAATTCAACTGGAGCCAAATCAAAATTTACAGAAATTGGCGTCATAAAAATGTTTAATTCAGGCGAATTCCTTTGTCATTTATAAACCCTTGCCGAATTGTTTAAGGGCTTCGAGGTTACTACCTGAGTTACAATCGGACAAGTCACATGGCTTTAAAGATGGAAATTCTTCAAATACTTCTGTAATTATTTTTAACGTCCGCCTGGGTGGTGTAGTGGTTAGTGTGATTAGCTGCCACCCTTGGAGGCACGAGTTCAAGTCCCGGCTCTGCCACGAAATTTGCAAAGTGGTACGAGGATTGGAACGGGGTCCACTCAGCCTCGGGAGGCAAACGAAGTATAAGGGGTTCGATTCCCTCCTCAGTCATCCTCGAAGTTTTTTCCGTAGTTTCCCACTTCTCCTCCAGGCAAATGCCGGGATGGTACCTAACTTAATGCCACGGTCACTTCTTTCCCTCTTTTTTTATTTTTTTGCTAGGGGCTTTACGTCGCACCGACACAGATAGGTCTTATGGCGACGATGGGATAGGAAAGGCCTAGGATTTGGAAGGAAGCGGCCGTGGCCTTAATTAAGGTACAGCCCCAGCATTTTCCTGGTGTGAAAATGGGAAACCACGGAAAACCATTTTCAGGGCTGCCGATAGTGGGATTCGAACCTACTAGCCTATCTCCCGGATGCAAGCTCACAGCCTTCCCTCTTTCTTGTATATCCCTTCCGATCTTCCCATCCCCCGACAAGGCCCCTGTTATGCATAGCAGATGAGGCCGCCTGAGCCGAGGTAGTCCTCCTCCCCAGTTGTATCCCCCCGACCCAAAGTCTCACCCTCCAGAACACAGCCCTTGAGGCGGTAGAGTTGGAATACCTCGCTGTGACCGAGGGAAAACCAACCCTGGAGGGTAAAAGGACCAAGAAAGGAAAAATTGTTTTTAACAGCTTGTTTACATCTTTAAAAAGGACGAATTCTGTTCCACATAGTACCAATCAACGTATTTTTGTCTTGCAAAGAAATACACTGCCTGACAAAAAAAAAAGTTAAGCACTCAGAAGGTGTGGTCGAAAGTGAATGAAACTACATATGCTGAAAGACCATGTGCCTTTATTGAACTGATTACAATATGGGATAAAAGAGACAAGGCCGCTGGCAGTTACAGGTGGAATGTTGGACAGACTAGGGTGTCGCACCCCCTCTGGCCGCAATACATGCCCTAATGCGGTTCGGAATGGTGTCAAACAGCCTTTGGATTCTCTCCTGAGGCAGTTTCTTTCTCAGTTGTTGCAGCTGTCCCTCCAGATCCCGCAGGTTGGTACTGGAACGGAGACCCCTTCCAATGTCATCGCACACGTGTTCAATGATTGAGAGGTCCGGGGAACTCGCTGGCTACAGAAGGGCCTCAACATGCTCTAGGCAGTCCATAGACACACGTGATGTGTGTGGACGTGCATTATCTTGTTGGAACACTGTCCCAGGGTGCTGAGCCATAAGGGATAGGACGTGCGGACGCAGAATGTCTGTGACGTATCGCTGTGCCGTCAAAGTTTGCCGAAGCACTATTAGAGGCGACCTGAACGCATATCCTATGACTCCCCATACCATGATGCCAGGGATTACGCCTGTGTGTCTTTCCGCAATATGGGCAGGATCTGCCCTCTGCCCTCTGCCCTCGACGCCGTCAAACCCGCACATGTTGGTCATCGGGGGTTATGGAGAAGCGAGACTCAACACTGAACATGATGCAATGACAGTCGTCCTCTGCCCATGCCTCCCGGGCAGAGTACCCCTCCAAACGCAGGCGTTGGTGTTCAGGTGTCAATGCCAACCGACGCATGGGGCGGTAGGACCCCAATCCGGCGGATGCGAGTCATCGAGACACTGTGCGGGAACTCACAGGATGTTGTAGAGTCTCCAGTACATGTTCGCGGATGGCGGGTGCCGAAGTCATGAAATCCCACAATGCTTGGCGCACCATACGACGGTCCTCCCTCGGGTGGTGTTCCTTGGTCGACCGGAACATGTACGACGTGATGGGGTGCCGTCATGTACCCATTGAGTCCAACATCGGGTCACTGTGACATCTGAATGGCACACATGCCTGGCAATTGCACAATACGACCAACCAGCCTCGTACAGTCCCACAATGTGGCCTCTGCCAAATGCTGTCGGTTGGCGGATAGGCTGCATAACGCGTCTGCGAGGCATTGCGGATGCTTCGTACTGTACGTACTCCTCTCTGCAAGTCTTGCTTAACTGTCTCACAGCAGTTGACTGGCAACAACTTATCAACAACAGGACGGTGCCATCACAGATGCACCCTGGTGGGCGTTCTACAGCTGCTGGTGGCGGTGATTATTGATTTAAGAGGAAGTACAACTAGGCAACGGTCCTCTATATAACACTAATCAGAGAGAAAAACTGGAGGAGATCTGACACTTCGAAGGTGGCTGTGATGGTGATTATTGTTTAAAGAGGAAGTACAACTAGGCAACCATCCTCTATATATAACACTAATCAGAATGAAAAAATGGAAAGGATCCAACACTTCGAAAAATGAAGGTATCGGCCAAAGAAAGACAAGGACCACGAAGGGCGTGAAAATGAATGGCTGTCTAGCCCTCGCAAACCTAATAGCGTCGGGGTCGGAAAAGAACAAGAGTTGACCAAGGAAGATCGGATAGAATAGATGAAAATGAGGAGCCTGGCACAAGTAAGTGGAAGCAATGCCAGTACTCAGCTGAGGGCCCCGTGGTCACCAAACTACGCTCCAAAATTCAGAGCCCCTGGGGCCCTTTTAATTGCCTCTTACGAGAGGCAGGGGATACCGTGGGTGTTATTCTACCGCCCCCACCCACAGGGGGTGAAGGGCGTTATACACATTACAGATCCTTGTAAATCTAATCATTTACTCACACATTGATAGTATGCATGTATACCGAAGTGGGATAATATTGGACCTTCTGGGTTCTTAACTTTTTTGTCAGGCAGTGTATTTAAGTAATTCAAATGATTTGTAATGTTGGCTAAAAGGGCGAGGTCAGCAACCTTGCGTGGGTTCTTACATTGCCACAGCTGCAGATCAGCCCTGGGCAGCTACAGGGCTGCGACAGGGTACTTAGACGCTGAGTTGGAATGACTATCACTATCAATCACTACTGATCTGCATTTAGGGCAGTCGCCCAGGTGACAGATTCCCTATCTGTTGTTTTCCTAGCCTTTTCTTAAATGATTGCAAAGATTTTGGAAATTTATTGAGCATCTCCCTTGGTAAGTTATTCCAATCCCTAGCTCCCCTTCCTATAAACGAATATTTACCCCAATTTTTCCTCTTGAATTCCAACTTTATCTTCATATTGTGATCTTTCCTATTTTTAAAGACACCACTCAAACGTATTAGTCTACTAATGTCCTCGTACGCCATCTCTCCACTGACAGCTACGAACATACCACTTAGTCGAGCAGCTCGTCTCCTTTCTCCCAAGTCTTCCCAGCCCAAACTTGCAACATTTTTATCGCTATTCTTTTGTCGGAAATAGCCCGGAACAAATCGAACTGCTTTTCTTTGGATTTTTCCAGTTCTTGAATCAAGTAATCCTGGTGAGGGTCCCATACACTGGAAGCATACTCTAGTTGGAGTCTTACCAGAGACTTATATGCCCTCTCCTTTACATCCTTACTACAACCCCTAAATACCCTCATAACCATGTGCAGAGATCTGTACCCTTTATTAACAATCATATTTATGTGATTACCCCAATGAAGATCTTTCCTTATATTAAGACCTTGGTATTTAGAATGATCCCCAAAGGAAACTTTCACCCCATCAACACAGTAATTAAAACTGAGAGGACTTTTCCTATTTGTGAAACTCACAACCTGACTTTTATCCCCGTTTATCATCATACCATTGCCTACTGTCCATCACACAACATTATCGAGGTCATTTTGCAGTTGCTCACAATCCTGTAACTTATTTCACAATCCTGCCGTGGCTAACATAATACAGACAAATGCTGCCGTTCAATAACGCATAACTAATAGGGACAAATACGTACAGAAATGACGTTTTATGCTAACAAATTAGTTTAGCTACTTCAAGAGACCAATTTCCAAAACTTCTGAACCATTTGAGTAGTTTTATACGTTTCTTTCATTCAGGTGCGAAAATTAGAACTTTTCTCATACTTGGTACTGGTTGTTAGGCGACGTTACTCTGAGATTAATGTTATAACCTGGAGAACTATTCTTGTTCTAAAATATCTAGATAATGTATTTCTAATATTCTGACTGTGTTAACAAATAATCCCATAGTTACATTAATTAATGACTCCTCCATGACAATACAGCCCTGTTGGGCCTTGGCCTACCAAGCGACCGCTTTTCAGCCCGAAGATTGTTATAACATTCAAATATAATTATTGGTAAAATGGACAGAGGTTTTAACACAAATGGTTTTACGATTCTCAATAATATTAATCGATCCATAAGTTATAAAAATATTAATAATAAGTGTGTGTGTGCTTTGATATAAGCTGATGCTGTTGTTTCCAGAACGAAACATATCATTCTAATTAAGTATTTTTTCAGGTGTAATCTGTTATAATATGTTGTCCTTTTTCAGGTATTTTCTAAATGTTATTTATTCATAAATTAGTTTCGACATACTGAAAAAACTAATAGTTATAAATTTGAATGAGGAGGCATGATTAAATATCATTTTATTAAGTCTTTCATTAGCCATAAAATTTCAATCGTCTTTTCCTAATAGTGTCTGATATTTTTTTTTTTTTTTGCAAGTTGTTTTACGTCGCACCGACACAGATAGGTCTTACGGCGACGATGGGACAGAAAAGAGCTAGGAGTGGGAAGGAAGTGGCCGTGGCCTTAATTAAGGTACAGCCCCAGCATTTGCCTGGTGTGAAAATGGGAAACCACGGAAAACCATTTTCAGGGCTGCCGACAGTGGGGTTCGAACCTACTATCTCCCGAATACTGGATACTGGCCGCACTTAAGCGACTGCAGCTATCGAGCTAGATCTGATATTTTCTTAGAATGCTGGAAATTTTATTTCAGTTAGAGAATGTTTGGATTGTGTTAAAGTAACTGTGCTTTATTTAGTATTAATTAAGGTGTATTCATTTTGAATCTAATGTACAATAATTGGTTTAGTGTAAGAGAAGGCCTAATGGCCTTAACTACACCAGTAAAGAAATGTATCTATCTATTGTTTCAACAACAAAGTTAGTGAGGCTTAATGTTTAACATCGAGTGAGAGATGATGGAGAAAGACTCCAGTCTCGAAAACTTGGGTATCAGGTACAGAAAAGGAAAGAGCAATTGAAACTAAGGAAAATAAAATATTCCTAAGCCCTCCCAATCCTTTACCATCAGGTAGACCTACTAAAGAAGTATCATAGTCACGAATATTAAAAGAAAAACATGCTACAACAGTAGCTGGCATAGGGACTATGAACTTTTATAGACAGACGAGCACAGCTACCCGGAAGTTGTCTGTCTCGCCACATGTCTTCCAAAGTCTTAAAAATATGGATCGCACGTGACTCATAACACCCGTGTTTCCACCTCAGCGTCTTGAAATATGTGCGACACCTTCACGATCGTCTTAAGGAAGTAACTCATCGTAGCCCTGGTTGTTCAGACGAGTACAAAAGTGGATCCTGAAAACCAAATAGAAATGTATATCCGATATATGATAGTCAGTTTCTCTTTTTACCGTAAAGTCAAGCTAACATAGCAAGCACACGTTAGATAGAAAAGTAACTGGTAAGCCACTTATGACCTTATGAGTAATTATTGATCTTATGTCACGGCTGCTTATGGTGGCTATTTCCGAAGTTGTTTTCCCTGACTGTTAAATCACTCACTCCAGACAACATATCTGGGCGTTACCTTAATTCGCATTCGGGTTATAGATCTCTGTTTTTCAAACCAGCAACAATTTTTGGGCTTAACGGTATATAATAAAATTTGTAAACCTATTTCCAGTTTATGTAATAGAAATGCTTTACTTAGGCGACTTGGAGTCATAATTTTCTGGACAAAGATCATGTATTATTTTTTTATACATTCTCACATACCGGTAACTTATATGATATCGCCTGGGGTCATAGTATAAAACTTATTTGAAACCACTGGAAGTTCTACAGAATAGGGTTATTAGAAATTTCTTAGTAGGACCATATTTAACAAATACGAAAGTTATTTATGAGCAGACTAGAATACTACATTTGGACTTAGAGAAGTTCAATGCTGCTGTATTTTCAAAACTGTTAATAACCAAATACATAACATTTTCATACTATATAATAAAAATATACATCACACTATGAGGTGGTGGTGGTGGTTAATGTTTTAAGAGGAAGTAGGCCTACAACTAGGCAACCATCCTCTATTAACATTAATCAGATGGAAAAAATGGAAAGAATCCGACACTTCGAAAATGAAGATATCGGCCAAAGAGTGACAAGGACCACGAAGTGCGTGAAAATGAAAGACTTCCTAGCCCTCGAATGCTCTAATAGCGTCGGAGTCGGAAAAGAACAAGCGCTGTCAAAGGAAGGTCGGACAGGTTAGATGAAAGTGATTAGCCTGGCACAAGTAAGTGAAAGCAGTGCCAGGACTCAGGTAAGGGCCCCGTGGTCGCCAGCCCACGATCCAAAGTTCATAGCTCCTGGGACCCCTTTTAGACGCCTCTTACGACAGGCAGTGAATACCGTAGGTGTTATTCTACCGCCCTCACCCACAGGGGGGTGAAAATGAGGAGCTTGGCACAAGTATATGGAAGCAATGCCAGGACTTACCCAAGGGCCTCGTGGTCGTGGTGGTGATTATTGTTTTAAGAGGAAGTACAACCAGGCAACCATCCTCTATATAACACTAATCAGAGGGAAAAAAACTGAAGAGATCCGACACTTCGAAAAATGAAGGTATCGGTCTAAGGAAAGCAAGGTACCGAGTTCGATAGCTGCAGTCGCTTAAGTGCGGCCAGTATCCAGTAATCGGGAGATAGTAGGTTCGATCCCCACTGTCGGCAGCCCTGAAGATGGTTTTCCGTGGTTTCCCATTTTCACACCAGGCAAATGCTGGGGCTGTACCTTAATTAAGGCCACGGCCGCTTACTTCCAATTCCTAGGCCTTTTCTATCCCATCGTCGCCATAAGATCTATTTGTGTCAGTGCGACGTAAAGCAAATAGCAGTAGTAGTAGGAAAGCAAGGGCCACGAAGGGCGTGAACATGAAAGACTCCCTAGCCGTCGCAAACCTAATAGCGTCGGGGTCGGAAAAGAACAAGAGTTGACCAAGAGAGGTAGGTTAGAATAGATGAAAGTGAGGAGCCTAGCACAGGTAAGTGGAAGCAATGCCAGGACTCAGCTAAGGGCCCCGTGGTCACGAACCCACACTCCAAAGTTCAGAGCCCCTGGGGCCCCTTTTAGTCGCCTCGTACGACAGACAGGGGATACCGTGGGTATTATTCTACCGCCGCCACCCACAGGGAAACCTCGCGGTCGCCAGCCCTAATCCACGCTCCCAAGTTAAGAGCCCCTGGGGCCCCCATGGTGTTATTCTGCCGCCCCCACTGACAGGGGATGTAAATATTGGCATCAGAAGTCCTTACTACGTATGGGAAATCCATCAGCAGCAACATTACAATTTGCACTTCTACCAATGATGAGCCCATAAAATTTGGATCAAATAGATCTTTCTATGAAACTACACTTTTCACCCCAAAACACGTTATCTACGTTGCATTGAAGATATGCGACAAAATGTAGAGCCTGTTAAAGGATTAGGCTACTCTTCCCTCTTAGCTAATCTGTTTGATTATCGTCGCCATAAGACCTATCTGTGTCGGTGCGACGTAAAGCCCCTAGCAAAAAAAAAAAAAAAATCTGTTTGATTCGTGTTATCTTCATCAACATTGGTGAATGAAGAGGGTACGGGTAGAATGATGACCTTCGAAGAGGTTATGTAGCAAGGAACAGGAATGACCACGAGGGACGGAAAAATTGACATCAACAGCCGAACTGCCCTGTCCCCTTAATCTCTGTAAATTGGCAGTGATAACGACAGTTGAAACTGGCCTTATTTTTAATTACTTGAGCCAGGTTTTTGTCTTTCTTCTTCATTGTAGAACTTCCCTTAGTTAATCCCTGTGCTCATCTGAATTCCCGTGATCGTTACAATTTTTCGCTAACACTGAAGAAAAATTATTGGACATACTGGCATGTGCGTTGCATCCGGGAGATAGTAGGTTCGAATCCCACTATCGGCAGCCCTGAAGATGGTTTTCCGTGGTTTCCCATTTTCACACCAGGCAAATGCTGGGGCTGTACCTTAATTAAGGCCACGGCCGCTTCCTTCCAACTCCTAGGCCTTTCCTATCCCATCGTCGCCATAAGACCTATCTGTGTCGGTGCGACGTAAAGCCGCTAGCAAAAAAAAAATGGCATGTGCGTGAAATCTATCTGTAGTACCTAACCGTATTTCATTTTTGTTTCTTGGATTGTTGTAAGTGCTATCCCAGCATTCATTGGTTCAGAACCACTTGAGTTGTCTATTTTCAAAACCGGCCATCTCCAAATGGTTACATTTTTCAGGAAACCGAAAAAACTTGTAAAATCTAAATAACGAGATTTAGAATTATTTTCATTTGCTTACTCGCTTAAAAATAGCATTGCGATGAATGTTACAGAATACCAATGTTTTTCATTTATGGCCGGGCTTACACCAAACGAAAGAAACTGAAGGAATGAAAATACACAAAAATGCTTTATTTAAAAGTTAACTAAAAAGAAATCAATACAGTGTATAAAGCCAATGTATTTACATAACAATAATGAACCAGAATTAAACATTAATTTATGTCAGTGTCTACACTGTGCTTACGTGCATCTTCCCTTCTTGTAGGTAGTTTGGTTGTTTCGTGGAAGGTTATTATCAATGAGTTCTTTGAAAAATTCAGCATTTTTACATTTCACCATACCGGGCGAGTTAGCCGTGCGGTTAGGGGCGCGCCGCTGGTGAGCTTGCATCCAGGAGATAATGGGTTAGAATCCCACTGTCGGCAGCCCTGAAGATGGTCTTCCGTGGTTTCCGATTTTCACACCAGGCAAATGCTGGGGCTGTACGTTAGCTAAGGCCACGGCCACTTCCTTCCAACTCCTAGGCCTTTCCTATCTCATCGTCCCCATAAAACCTATCTGTGTCGGTGCGACGTAAAACAACTAGCAAAAAAAAAAAACCATCAGATTCGGAAAAGAACAAGAATTGACCAAGGGAAGTCGGATAGGATTGATGAAAGTGAGCAGCCAGGTAAGTGGAAGCGATATCGGGACTCAGCTAAGGACCCCGTGGTGATCAACCCACGCTCACAAGTTAAGAGTACCTAGGGCCCGTTTAGTCGTCTCTTACGACAGGCAGGGGATACCGCGGATGTTTTTCTAATGCCCCCACCCACGGGGAGATAAAGTGCTAGAATTTTGTCGCGTAAGAGTTCCTTTCCGTGCCGATAAATTTACCGACGTAACATAACTTATTTCAGCTCCTTCAAATGACACCGGACTGAATCGGGATCGAATCGGTAGTGGTGGTGGTGGTGGTGGTAATTACTGTTTTAAGAGGAAGTACAACTAGGCAACCATCCTCTATATAACACTAACCAGAGAGAAAAAATGGAAGGGATCCGACGCTTCGAAAAATGAAGGTATCGGCCAAATAAAGAGAAGAGCTATGAAGGGTGTGAAAATGAAAGACTCCCTAGGCCTCGATACCTAATACCATCGGGGTCGAAAAAGAACAAGAGTTGACCAAGGGAGGTCGGATAGCACAGATGAAAGTGAGGGGCTTGGCACAAGTATGTGGAAGCAATGCCAGGACTCAGCTAAGTGCCCCGTGGTCACGAACCCACGCTCTCAAGTTGAGAGGTGGTGGTGGTAATTATTGTTTTAATAGGAAGTACAACTAGGCAACAATCCTCTATATAACACTAATCAGAGAAAATAATGGAAGGGATCCGACATTTCGAAAAGTGAAGATATCGGCCAAAGAAAGACAAGGACAACGAAGGGCGTCGCGTGAAAATGAAAGACTACCTACACCTCAGGAACCTAATATAGTCGGGGTCGGAAAAGAACAAGTTGACCAAGGGAGGTCGGATAGAATAGATGGAAGTGAGGAGCCTGGCACAAATCAGTGGAAGCAATGCCAGGACTCAGCAAAGGGCCCTGTGGTTGCCAACCCACGCTCCCAAGTTGAGAGCCCGTGGGGCCCCTTTTAGTCGCTTCTTACGACAGGCAGGGGATACCGTGGCTGTTATTCTACCGCCCCTCACCCATAGGGGAAATGGGATCGAATCACTCAACTTGTGCTCAGAACACGAGTATTCTACCGTCAGAGCTACTGTAGGTACTCAGTACGCCTTCGTAATATCAATCAATCAATCAATCAATCAATCAATCAATCAGTACTGACTTGCATTTAGGGCAGTCGCCCAGGTGGCAGATTCCCTATCTGTTGTTTTCCTAGCCTTTTCCTAAATGATTTCAAAGAAATTGGAAATGTATGGAACGTCTCCCTTGGTAAGTTATTCCAATCCCTAAGTCCCCTTCCTATAAATGAATATTTGCCCCAATTTGTCCTCTTGAATTCCAACTTTATCTTCATATTGTGATCTTTCCTACTTTTATAAACGCCACTCAAACTTATTCGTCTACTAATGTCATTCCACGCCATCTCTCCGCTGACAGCTCGGAACATACCACTTAGTCGAGCAGCTCTTCTTCTTTCTCTCAATTCCTCCCAACCCAAACTTTGCAACATATTTGTAACGCTACTCTTTTGTCGGAAATTACCCAGAACAAATCGAGCTGCTTTTCTTTGGATTTTTTCCAGTTCTTGAATCAGGTAATCCTGGTGAGGGTCCCATACACTGGAACCATACTCTAGTTGGGGTCTTACCAGAGACTTATATGCCTTCTCCTTTACATCCTTACTACAACCCCTAAACACCCTCATAACCATGTGCAGAGATCTGTACCCTTTATTTACAATCCCATTTATGTGATTACCCCAATGAAGATCTTTCCTTATATTAACACCTAGATACTTACAATGATCAGCAAAAGGAACTTTCACCCCATCAACGCAGTAATTAAAAGTGAGAGGACTTTTCCTATTTATGAAACTCAAACCTGAATTTTAACCCCGTTTATCAACATACCATTGCCTGCTGTCCATCTCACATTTTCGAGGTCACTCTGCAGTTGCTCACAATCTTTTAACTTATTTATTACTCTATAGAGAATAGCATCATCCGCAAAAAGCCTTATCTCCGATTCCACTCCTTTACTCATATCATTTATATATACCGTATAAGAAAACATAAAGGTCCGGTAATACTGCCTTGAGGAATTCCCCTCTTTGTTATTACAGGGTCAGGTAAAGCTTCACCTACTCTAATTCTCTGAGATCTATTTTCTAGAAATATAGCAACCCATTCAGTCACTCTTTTGTCTAGTCCAATTGCACTCATTTTTGCCAGTAGTCTCCCATGATCCACCCTATCAAATGCTTTAGACAGGTCAATCGCGATACAGTCCATTTGACCTCCAGAATCCAAATTATCTGATATACCGGTATCTTGCTGGAATCCTACAAGTTGAGCTTCAGTGGAATAACCTTTCCTAAAACCGAACTGCCTTCTATCGAACCAGTTATTAATTTCACAAACATGTCTAATATAATCAGAAAGAATGCCTTCCCAAAGCTTACATACAATGCACGTCAAACTTACTGGCCTGTAATTTTCAGCTTTATGTCTATCACCCTTTCCTTTATACACAGGGTTTACTATAGCAACTCTCCATTCATCTGGTATAGCTCCTCTAACCAAACAATAATCAAATAAGTACTTCAGATATGGTACTATATCCCAACCCATTGTCTGTAGTATATCCCCATTGCCTCGGCTTCGCATACTCGTGGTTCTCCGGAGCAGTTGGACATTTACGCTCCCAGTAAACAACAAAATAATAGGATATTAACTAGGCATACAGTATGGGTGGCATAGCTTCATATATTAAGTTACGAACGCAAAAGATCATTGAAACCCTACAAGTCAGCGGTGCATTCTAAAAGTGGAAGCAAGGCCATTGCATAAGAAGGGCAAAATGCCAAGCCAGATTCTGGTTGTGAAATGTCTCATTCTGCAAAAGAACAATGCTGTTCATTCGATGACGAATGAAAAGCTCTGCATTAACATACGGTACAGTAGTATTTCCGAGAGGGAGCACCACGGCTCGCACAACATGCACGACTCGTGCTAACAAGGCCCACCGTGGGGATTTCCTTGCATCAGTCGTGGATTACGAATATTTACAAGTTTACCAATTTTACAAGTTTGAAATAGGAGAGAATCATAACAATGCTACGTTGCTGTCAGCGCATATAGACCTATCAATCTTTTCTTACTGTAGTGAGATCTACAATAGGAAATTTGAAATGTTCTAAGTCAAGCCTAGGCCTATATGAATAGCTAGGTATAAATATATATCTGTAAAGCCGATGGTCTTTATCTTCATCTTCAGGAAAGAAAAGATATTCCCGTGGATTTTGTCTTCGGCATTGTGAAATACGAAACTTGCGAAATATGATTTTGCATTGTTCTCAGTATAGTGTCAATTATCACCACCGACAGAGATGGCAGCGTTGTATTGAATTAAATATGGATGGTGTGAACATGTGAAGTTAGGTGAATATATGTAGAAAATGTAATGAAACGGTCGTCATACGACTATATAGGAAATACAATTTTAATATGATGGTGTGATGAACATTTGAAGTTGGTAAGGTAAACATACATTCTGTTTGTATTGTATTTGGTACTGTAAAAGGGGCTCAAATTTCAGCTGTCAGAGCCTTTCTGAATGAAGTGTTTATGATGATTCTGTCGGCATACTAATATTCTTCCACTTTCCCTTATATTTTTATCTCGTTTGATTTTTTATTTATCTGTTGCGTTTCTGTGCGTCCTTTTCTGTTCATTCTTGCTGTTGTGATGTTTTAATAGAAAATACATTTTTGTTTTTAATTTACTATTTTATTTAGCCTAGGTAAAAAGTGCAGATCACTATTACTGAAAGCGCATGACGTAAACTTTTCAGTAATAGAAGAGTTTCTTTTTAGCAGGGAAACCGCTTTTTAAAAAGACAAGTGGTGGTGATATCTAGTTTTGGTACCAAGGTTTAGCAATTGGTTGTATGAACAATATTTTTAATTGCACTGTTATGTTACTTTCCAGGCAGCTTCTGAAAGAACGATGCCTACCTTCTTAACACCCAATCGTCATGGTTACTCAGTACGATTTTCACCATTTCAACCAGAAAGAATTGTATGTGCGACTTCACAGTATTTTGGATTGGCAGGTAATGTGCAAGTTCTGTTTGATTATTTCTTTTAACAACTGAGCATTCTGTGATCTATGCCCTTGATGAGATCATCTCAGAAGAGGTTGAGTGTTTGTAATGTATATGTTAATGAGTTGCTCTGTACATTTTCAGTCCATAACCTGTTATTCTTCTTCATGGTTATCAGGATAAGAGATTGTAGCCTTTTCAATAAAATCACAACTGATGCGTATTTATGTCTTGAAATCATGAAAGATCTGAACTCTTGTCTTTGCCAAGGATGTACGTGGTTAGGCTTGACTTGCAGTGGGCAAGTGATTTTAATATGATGGGTTTTCAACTCTGTATCATGTATTAAAAGCATTTTCTTATCTATGAAATTTATTGTGAGACACTATACTCTGACTTTTTCTACAAACTGCAGTTTGTTATAACTTTTTGCTAACTCGTATTTCATGATCATCTTATTCTAGCCTGTTTGCTAGTTGGAGTTCAAGATTAATAAACCTGCACTCTAAAGCATGACATTTGTAAAAAGTTCTGTGATAGGCTTCTATGATGTATCTTCAGGAGAAAATGTAGCAAGGATCTTGAGATTTTCCTTTTGGGCTCACTGCAGCCACTCTGATTCAGTTCAAACAGGTTTTTTCTAGCTTTTCTTAGTCCAGGTGCCCATTGTGACTTTGCATATTTTTTCAGATATAAATTGTGCCTTGCAAATGCTGAGATTTAAGCCTCGATTGTGAGAGAGGATAGCAATCTCTGTGCCACTGTACTGTACTGATTGAGTAAATAATTATGCAGTACGGTTAAAGAAGCTAATCATTGCTAATTTACTTAAATGCTGTTTGATATTCAGTAAAACCTGTTTTAACAGACACCTCTCACTGGTGGAGGAGACAATTTTCTAGGTCCGTGATAAAATCCCATGTTGTGTACAAGTAATTTACCTCTCTTATCACAAGTAGGTAGTAATTTTAAAAAAAATTCATGTTGGTTCTGTATTGAATGACAAACTTATAAAATTTGTATTCTTTTATTATAAGGTCCACCCAGTTAAGACTAATATATAGACCAATTCAACTAAAAATTGAACATT
Organism: Anabrus simplex; assembly: GCF_040414725.1. NCBI lineage: Eukaryota > Metazoa > Arthropoda > Insecta > Orthoptera > Tettigoniidae > Anabrus > Anabrus simplex. The sequence continues at coordinate 420,852,856 of NC_090265.1, read as the reverse complement.
GGCCTCAGCTACCATGTGCAGGCATTTTAATTTGATGCCGTCTGGCTGTTTGCGTGTCGGTTTTATTGTTCCATTTCACCCTTGGCCCACTAGATGGCAGATGAATTCCTCTTGGGTGCCTTTGGTTGAGTTTTAATGAATTTTGTCAGGTATGTCGGTCGTGTGAATTATCAGTTGGTCTCTCCCTTATAATTTGATATGTATATCTAATAAGTGGCCTATTATATTTGTTAGAAAGGTATCAATCTGGTATCAATGAGCAATCCTGTAGAAGAGATACGTCCTCACCTTTCATTCCTAAGAACGGTGGTTGTTTCTTCCAGATATGAATAAAACCTCTTCAGTATGTTCTGACAATATGGCCATTGAACTTCCATGTAGCATAGTAGCCCTTCAAATTCACTGCCCCACGAACCTAATACGCTAGGGTAGCAGAGGGAGAGGTGATAACTCCCACGTGGTGCGTCCCAGATGGCAGATACGGTGGTCCTAATTGGGTTGCCGGTGGACTTAAGCAAAATAAAATAGCTCTCGCGGGCTAAACACACAAACGGGTGCGGGGGACAGGTGAAGAATACACCCACGGTATCCTCTGCCTGTCGTAAGGGGTGACCAAGGGATGATCGAATTAGAACCATGAGGCTACTTGTAATTAGTACTGTACCATCATATGAGGAACACCATGGGTCGCCTTTATTTGCGAGTTGTACCGCTATGTTAGGTACACAGTAGGTTTGTATTAGTAGCAACAGAGGGTGAATCGGTATGTGTTTTACAGTACCCGTGATTAGTACCATTATATGCAGCACACTAACGGGCTTACGTTGCCTGGGATTAGTACCATTGTAGTCCGACTCGTTGGCTGAACGGTCAGCGTACTGGTTTTTGGTTCAGAGGGTCCCGGGTTCGATTCCCGGCCGGGTCGGGGATTTTAACCTTAATTGGTTAATTCCAATGGCCCGGGGGCTTGGTGTATGTGTTGTCTTCATCATCATTTCATCCTCATCACGACGCGCAGGTCACCTACGGGAGTCAAATAGAAAGACCTGAACCTGGCGAGCCGAACCCGTCCTGGGATATCCCGGCACTAAAAGCCATACGACATTTCATTTCAGTACCATTGTGAGAAACACCACGGGTCTGGGTGTTGCCTGTGATTTGTACCACTATATGAGCAACACCGTGGGTCTGCGGTGCGTATGAGTAGTACCCACTATGTGAGGAACACCACGGAATAGTATGAGTCCCTGTGATTAATACACCTATGTGAGGAACACCATGGGTTTGTGTTGCCTATGAGTGGCGCCGTAATGCGAGAAACACCATAGGTCTGCGTTACCTGTGCGCATTACGTTACCTTGAGTAGTACCACAATGTGTGGAACACCGTAAGTCTACGTTACTCATAATTAGTACTGCTACATGAGAAATACAATGGTTCTTACTTTCCTAGTGACCATTATTAGGGACCATTGACCTGGATTTTGGACCTCTTTAGATAAGAAGCATCGTCGATTCAGAATTGTTTTTTGGAAGGAGCCGGTATATACTATTGTTTTAAGATAGTTCCTGGGAAGGTGGGGCATTGCGGATTGAATCCACTGATTGTTTTAAATTCATAATCATTGTTCATCGTCTTTTTTTTTAAAATTCTAGTCAGTGGATGAGTTTTGGACTTTTAAATTGTCATTACCTTTAGTCTAATTTCGTACCATTAGGGGCCGATGACCTAGGTGTTAGGACCCTTTAAAAAACAAGCATCATCATAATCATCATCAAATTCACTGCCTGAACCTGCAGAGGGTAAGCTAAATAGGAGGGTTAGGGCGCTCTGGATTGAAGTTCACAGTTTTGCACAATGCCTTAAGCCCATCGTCTTTTTTCAGTACATCAGAAGAGAGAGATTGTTAATGAATGCATTATCCTAGATATGAAAGTGTACAAAACAATGCAACTTTTAAGACTAGAGCCTGCTAGAATTTGCACAATAATTAGCATGCTGAAGAAGTGTAGTGCACGTAGCAGGATACTGAATCTCCTAGTTAATAATATCTGCTTTGCCTTGAGTAGTGGGCATCCTTTCATATGTTTTAGACATTTCAACACAAAAAAGGGCAGTGATATCATAATTACTTTTATTGATCTATTAAATAATTAATATGTCAGAACCTACCGGGCGAGTTGGCCGTGCGGTTGGGAGCGCACACCTATGAGCTTGCATCCGGGAGATAGTGGGTTTGAACCCCACTGTCAGCAGCACTGAAGATGGTTTTCCGTGGTTTCTCATTTTTGGGGCGACGTAAAACGACTATAAAAAAAATTAATTTAAATTGCTTGAAGATGCAATGCTGCTGCCTCACAATCGTGTATTCTTCCAGTCACAACATTGTAAATGGAATGAAGTACTGAACAAAGGAAACAATATGCCAGATGGTTTGATTAGAGTAGATGTTTCAATATGCCCCCTCCTACTTCAATGAACAGTTCACCTTTGGACATCTGTTCAGGATGTGTGATGTTCTGCGAATGACCTGGAAAGCTGTCTGTATTCTTGGTACAAGTTCATCTTCTCTTTCTACAGGGTTCGCATATTAGTTTGTGCGGAACAAACTGTACACTGCCTACTGGGGCTGGGAAACGACTATGCAAAACAAATGAGAAACTTGTGCATTCATACCGAGCTTTACCTCTGTCTCCCACTTCCTCCTTTCCCTCCCTTCCCTCCCCTTCCCTTCCCTCCCCTTCCCTTCCCTTCCCTTCCCTTCCCTTCTGTTCCCTTCCCTTCTTCCTCTGATGCACAGCAACAGGCAGCAGCTGGCTCTCCGGCATAACAAATACGGCAAGTTCATCAATTTGAATTGCGCAATACCCCCTGCGGGTGGGGAGCGCAGGTGTATCCCCTGCCTGTCGTAAGATGCGACCAAAACGGGTGATCTAGGCGCAGACTTGGATTGTGGTTTGGTATCATGTGTTGGACCCCCTGTGGATGGGAGGGACTGGATACATTCACAGGTAACCCTACCTGTTGTAGAAGGTAACTAAAAGGGTCATGTGGCCATGTCCTTTTTTTTTTTTTTTTTTTTTTTTTTGAGGGTTAGTTGTAAACCGATTCAAAATTCTTGATGTGCGTTTCGTACTGCTCAGAGATGGGCCTCTTACGTGTGCAGTTATGCTCGAAAACTCGCTGGTGACACCGGGAAGCCTTTGGGTGGGAGTGCCGTGTACCCGTGCAGTAGTATACGCCTGACAACACAGGTCCTTGCACAGCCGAATGCCAGAAGGACATATTATTATTAATTGTTTATTATTTTTTCTCTATTTATTATTGTGTACACACTATGGGGTACATGCTATTGCACATGATTGGAGGATGGGAGTCCTAGTGCTCATTGCCTCAGTCATTTCATATGAGGCATCGTCTAACATCGGACCCTGGGCAATACCTGCTATGACCAGGTGGATATTGCCTAGGCTGCTTGGTTTGGCTACAGAGACCTCTGATCGGACAGGCGGCATTCGGGGAGGATGATTTCGGGCATGGCGTCGAAAAAACTTCTGCCTGCCACAGGTAGTTTGCTACCCAAGTCTTTAACATTTGATTCCCTAAGGGAACAAGCGCAGCAAATTAGTTTGGGTTCCAACTTCCCTAGGTGTCTGGTTGCTACCAGAACCGATGGGCAAGATTTCAAGCTGTTCGAATCAATCCTTTTCAATTGACACATCAAAGGTGTATACAGCGAACTTGAGGATGAGAAAGTGCGCAGTGGTGGTTTTGTTCTTAAGATGAACACTGCGCTCCAAGCAGATCGGTTGTTTAAGTGCGACCACTTTGGCGAAATCCCCGTCATATTAAAAGATCTTGCAATGGAAATGTCATCCAGGCAGGCAAGAAAGCCAACCTTTATTACAATCTTAATAAAGGTTGCTAAATTAGGGAGAGATTTGAGTTTTTTGAAAAAATGCTCCATCAATGACTTAACTCCCAAGTTTTAAAAATTCACTAAGAAAACTTATAGGAACACAGCAAAGACTCGGGCGACTCAACTTAAAACCGATAAAATTTGGATTAAAGACGAAATCAAATTCCTCCATAAAAAGAAATCTCTTCTGAACCATATGAAACTCGTTTAGAAATATCCACTCTGCTTGGCCCCCTCGAATGGACATCCTTTCAATTACATGTCACAAACAAAGTTAATTTTATTCTGTTTAAGAAACAAAACACACTTGACAAAAAATGGAATGCTCTTTCAAAAACACCACATAGCAAACCTAATACCCCAAACAGTATAAAACCAAATTATTCTCATCAACCTGTAGTTCAACCTATTCAATACAAATAAATATGAAATGTAGTATTACATTCCTATTTAATACATTTCAGTACGGAACATTATGACATTTTTATCTTTAAATGTAGTGAACCTAAGTAAAATTAACTTCGATGTCGATCTCGAAGTGCTGAGCAAGGGACCTAAACATAATTGAGGTAATCCTTGTAACCGTGATCATTTAATTTCCACCATAGCTGAATCTGAATTAGCCATCAACAAGTTACCCATAGACATACAAGTATTAGTCTGATATGTAGTCAAACATAATCTACCTCTTATCTTTAATCAACAACAAACCATTAAACCCAACACTGAACACATATCTAATGTCCATAAATTAAAGAAAAAAAGTCAAAAACAATGACTTAATAATAACAAAAGCCGACAAAGGGAACGCTACCGTAATCGTGGACAAAAGTGACATCATTAAAGCATAAACGTTTTTTACAGAAAATAACTTCATAACATCTTCAAAAAATCCAACAAATAAAATACAAAGAGACCTGAAAACCGTTATTAAGAACGGTTCATTTTTGTTTAATGAGCTTGAAAAATCCATGAATCCGAAGCTTCCCACAGCGAAAGCGCTACCCGTGATCCATAAAACCAACGTCCCCATAAGACCCATTATCAATTTCAGAAATAGTGTGACTTATAAAGTGTCTCATTTCATTCACAAATTCCTTAAATCACACTATCATTTTCAAGCCAATATGTCAGTGAAAAATTCTATAGAATTTTGCAATAAAATTAAGTACTTTAATTTATCCAAACACCACACACTTCATTCATTTGATATTATTAACATGTATGCTAATGTGCCCATTAACAGTACCATACAATTAATTAAGAACAGTCTTTCCAAATTCAGTATATTAGGTATAGACGAAATTGAAGAATTTATTCAGATTCTGAAATTCATATTGAATAACAATTTCTTCACTTTCAATAATGTCATTTACCATCAGATGGGTCTTTCTATGGGGTCACCGGCTTCAGGGATCCTTGCGGATATTTACATAGATCATTTAGAACATTCTCACATCATTGGTAAGATTAACGGCATTCAACATTGGGCACGCTTTGTGGACGACACATTTATTATTTTAGACTCTCATATTACTAGCAGTAATACAGTACTTGAACTCCTCAACCCCATTGATCCACATATAAAATACACCATAGAGTCAGAAAACAATAATGCCTCTCATTACCTGGATTTAACCATTACGTGCAACTACAATAACACTTTATCCTTTAATATATACAGAAAACCCATCCACACCATCAATACCATCCAACAAACTTCTCTGCACCGAGCCATACATAAGAAAGCAGCTTACATTAGTATGGAACTCTGAGCATTAACTGTTCCTTTATCTCGCAAGAATTACAAAAAAGAAATTAATACTGTTTACAATATCTCGGAATACAATGGCTTCAATAGAACCTCCGTCAACAGAATCATCAATAGATATAAAAGCAGACCTAATACTACATTAGAAAAAGACTCCGCTCCTAAAGCAAAGTTTTTTACTTTCACTTTCAATAGTAGCATTTACAAAATTTCTAATGTCTTTAAAAACACAACATTAAAATAGCGTTTAGAACCTCCCACACCAACTCCAGACTTCAGTCCGCACACAGTCAACAGTAATAATATATAGGCCTGCTTGAACTCCGGAGTTTACAAATTACAATGTGAATCCTGTCGAATATCGCAACGCTCTCAAATATAATCGGTTTTCAGCTATGAGTGAGCATCGTAAAGAATACAGTCACAAATATACTACAATAGATAAAGATCTTAAGATCTTTCATTATGAGCAAAAAGTCACTTTCCTCAACATTCTCGAGAGCATCTACAAAGGGTGTACTATATTGTTTTACACTTCATTTTTTCCTACCCAAATGAAGTACATTACACATCAGTTGTTACATATACCTTCTCAACATAATCTCCTTGTAACTGTATGCACTTTTGCCATTGATGTGTCAGTCTCTCCAGACCTTCCTGAAACCATTCTTTTGGAGTGCTGCGTACCCATGCCGTGATAGCTGTGTCCAGTTCTGCAAAATTCGCAAAACGGCGACCACGCAAAGATTTCTTCATGTTCCCGAACAGGTGATAATCACTTGGTGCCAAGTCGGGAGAGTATGGTGGGTGTGGCAGCGATTGTTGCATCAATTGTTGTTTCGTTTGTGGCTCTTGGTAATGGAGTCATGTCTCATCACTAGTTGCAAGCCTAGCCATGAAGCCGGCTGGATCTTGATCATTGCATTGCAAAAATTCTCTACACACGTCCACACGCCTCCTAATTCAATACAAATCATAATTCCATCATTAGATGAAGCAATGTTCCCCTCGAGATTGGAACTGTCCAGTATACTTGAGTGAGAAGAAGACCCAGGAGATCAAGACCCTGGATGGTCACTTCTACCAGGAAGCGCACTGTAAGTTTAATTCTCTAAATGCCCTGGGGAAGACATTAGACTTCAGAATGATAGCACAGTCTCTCCCAGGTTCATCATTTACAACTGGAACACCTTCCCAGAAGATCGCTGCACCCAAGGTGACAGTTGCTCCTGTGAGCAATGCCGCAAAGAGAAAAAGCTCGGAAGGCGGGTTCGTCCCAGCCTTCGACCACAAACAGGCCTGTGCCGGTCAAGAAACCTACTTCCCAGCCCGTCTAAACAAGAATCAATGGCGGGAAAGAAGAACGCTCTTACAAGGCGTTCTTCCACCTCTCCTACGAATGGGGTCTCGCCCTCCAACCGGAGGGTCTGAGTCTGTGCCAGCAGATTTTCCTCCTGGAAAACCTGCGTGCTCCCCTTTTAGAAAGAAACCCCACACACACACACACACACACACACACCCGGAATACGTGTCGAAGAAGTTCAAGAACATTTATCTCCATCTCTGGATGCGGACATGAGTGTAGGACAAGTAGCATCTCGCTGCTTTTGACCTAAACCTCAGAAGTCCACACCCACACTATGGCACTGTTCCAATGGAATTGTAACGGTTATGATAGGCATCTTGCTGAGCTGCGCCAGCTCATTAGTGAGTATTTGGCGAGTATAGTCTGCATTCAGGAAACAAATCTCAGACCAGGTCATCATATGGTCTTGAGAAATTTTTGACTATACTCGACAGAACAACATTATGCTAACCGGGCTTCCAGTGCCATTTGCATTTTTGTCCGTTCTGATACCTATAGCGAAGAGGTTCCACTAAGAACCCAGCTGTGAGCTTGCATCCGGGAGATAGTGGGTTTGAATCCCACTATTGGCAGCCCTGAAGATGGTTTTCCATGGTTTCCCATTTTCACACCAGGCATATGCTGGGGCTGTGCCTTAAATAAGGCCACGTCCACTTCCTATTCCTAAGCCTTTCCTATCCCATTGTCACCATAAGGCCTATCTGTGTCGGTGCGATGTAAAGCAAATAGCAAAAACTATATATAAATGATGTCACTGATCTTATAGATCAGCTTCTACCTCCATTCCTCTTATTGGGAGATTTTAACTCCCATCACCCTGTATGGGGCTGTGAAACACCTTACCCCAGGGGGAGGGAGTTGGAAACATCTAAGAGAGCTGGATTTATGCATTTTGAATATAGGTGAACCAACTCATCTCAGTGTGCGTTATGGCACAAACCCCCACATAGACGTTTAACACTGTTTAGATGAAAAATTCATTTATTGACAAAGTATCAGTGCTTTGAGAGAAAGTGTCCTTACATTAGCATAAATGGTATTTTATTGAGGGAATGTCGCTCTTCCGGTAGTCGACACCGATTTCTTGGGCTCCTCTTCGATCGCAAATCATTGTGGGAGCCACACGTGCGGCAGTTGAAAGTGCAATGCAGTAGAAGTTGAATATTTTGAAGTATCTTAGCAGTACTACTTGGGGGCTGACCGCACGGTTTTCCTACGATTTTATAGGGCACATATTTTATCCAGTTTAGACTACAGCTGTAAAGCATATGGATCAGCAAGGCAAAGCGTCCTTATGAAACTGAATACCATCCACCACAGCGGGGTTAGGTTGCCAACAGGAGTTTTTCGTACAAGCTCCTTTGCTAGCCTACTTGCTGAATTTGGTGTGCCGCCCTTATACCTGAGGCGCCAGAAAATGCTTCTGTCCTATGCTGCAAATTTGTGACAGATGCCACTTCACCCAAGCTATCCTTACGTATTCCACTATGGAAACCATCGGCTGTACGCTGCTTATCTTCGAGCAACACGGCCGGTTGGAATACGCTTGGATAGCGGTCTTAGATTGTTTATTGTTTAATATACCTTCGGTTCCCTATCTTGTCAGACAACCAAGTGGGGTACCTCCGAGGATAATACGATGACCTGAAATAATCCTGGATCTGCACACTGGCCCAAAGGAAAACACGGACCCGTAGATTTATCGGAGGCTTTTCCTGACCGTTGTTGGCCGGTGTCCATATTCAGTCGTTGTTTGCACGGATGGTTCAAGGGCAGAACTGAAAGTGGGCTGTGCGTTCGTTGTCGACAATGATAGGTTTCTTTTTGCTCTCCCGGAAACCTGTAGTGTATACACAGCAGAGCTCTAGGCTATCTATGAAGCTCTGCGGAACGCACTGTCGGATGAGCGCAGACACTTTCTGCTGTGTACTGACTCCTTGAGCTCACTACAGTCTATTGATACAGGTTTTCCTCGGCACCCTCTGGTGCAGCGGATCCAGGACCTGCTGGCCGGGTGTTCCGATGCCAGTACCAGAATCACGTTTATGTGGCTCCCAAGCCACATGGGTGTAGAGGGAAACGAGTTGGCTGATAAGGCTGCCAAGGAGGTTGTTACATTGCCCCCATTGCCTTATAAGGTTCCAGCAAGTGATATTCACTCTCAGCTGAGACATTTGATTATGTCCCATAGGTAAATGGAGTGGCAAGCCACTCCACTGAAGGGTAGAATGAAGGTATGTAGAACTTCCCTTCGGGCTTCTCGGAGGGAAGCAGTGGTATTATGTCGTCTTCGGATCGGCTACGGTATAGTAATGCACTCCTATTTACTGAAAGGAGAACCTCCTCTGGTGTGTACTTGCGGCGATCATCTTACCATGGTACACATCCTTACGGAGTGGGTGGACCTGGTCGATCTGCGACGTTGCCCAAAACTCCCGAGTACCATCTCCCTCATCCTGTGAGATGACGAGCTGTCAGCAGACCTCGTCATCCGTTTTATGAGAGATAGTGGTTTATTTTATCGCATATAAACGTAGTGTTTCATATTAGTCTTTGTATTTTAGTTCACTACGTTTTATTAATTTGACTCTGTTTTAGTTTGTATTTGTATATTTTAATGTGTTTTTTAAGTTTAGTAATTTGCATGATACGTTATTGCCTTTTTAGGCCATGTCTTATTTTACCATAATCTATCATCTGTCATTTTAATGAAAATAAGGCATTGCAAAGTAGATCCACTGATTATTTTAAATTCACAATCATTGTTCATCTTCATTTGTTTTAAATTCTAGTGAGTGGATACATTTTAAAATTTTAATTATCACATCATGTCATCCATCTCGTACCATTAGGGGCCGATGACCTTAGATGTTGGGCTCCTTTAAACAAGAAGTATCATCATGAATTGTGTGCTCGGAAGTAACAAAGTAAACTCATTTTCTGTAAAAGAAAACTTTTCTCCACCAATCCGATTGCATTATTGTTCATAACATAAAACGAAGAGCATCCCTGATTTTTTTGTTGGTACAGTTCTGATACACCCTGTATGACTTAGGCCACCACAGCTCATTTGGTAAAATCGAACACAAAATTGGAAGGTTACGAACTCGGATCCCACTGGTTCCGTTTGGCCATTTTTGTTCTGTACTTAACATCTCTTTTAAATGTACAGTACTGAACATGACCTAATACGTTGAAAGTTTATTTAGAGTATTTTGCGATTGTTAAAATGAAATATTCAGTATAAAAAATTATATGTATGTACAGTTTTCATATTTTATTTCTGTATGGTCTTGCCTCTGAAGAATGTGGACTCGTTTTGTCTTGATATTTTACATCCTACAGATCAAGCTGTCAATATAGGTATACGACTAGCTTATTTCATTAACGTGAAGGATAGGGTGTACTAAAAGTTGCTCGACTCAAGATTTACAGTTTTGCTCTGCTGTTCATTTGAAATCGGAATTAATAGGTCAGATTTTTATTGATTGACCGGCTGGATTACAGAACCTATTATATACGCATCTCCGGTGCTTCAAGTTATGGAATTGAGTTCTAGTACAGGCGGGTGACATTTAACATGCTTGAATGCTAGAGCAGAGTTACTGGATTGTTAAAGAACCCATTATAAAGGCAAACTTCTTCAGATTCTCTTTGGAATTCTGTATACAGTCTTCACTTACAGATTTCCTATAAATCACTCCCTTTTTCAAAGAAGTATAGATGTATTTGATAGGAACTTGACTCTCTATTTGTAAATATTGATTCAGTACTTAGCACCTTGTGGTAAAGGTGTGAATAATAAAAGTTCCTCAAAGTCTACATGAATGCCATCAAAACAACATTTCATCTTTTCAAACTATTTTTTCTTTCAGGTATTTTAATTCCTCATTTACCCTGCTACAGCAAGCGACTATGCTGAGAGTTGGGTGGCAGAAAATAACCCAACTACCTGCAAGGGCCAACAGTTTAGAGAGGATAAGCCCTTGTAGTTGGTAAATAGGGCCCTCAGTAGGGTACGCTACCAATGGATTGAAATATACGTCACTGCCACTTAATGAATGCTTGGGTGTCCCCCCCTCCCTTAGGAGGACCGCCCGACCAATGTGAAAAATTAGCAAGGGCTATCGACTGTCCGACGCAGTCAGCTAAAGAAGCTTAATTTTTAAAAAGGAGAAATCACTGTGCATCATCACACTTAATATTGGAACATTCGTTGGGTGAAGTTGAGATGGAAGTTGAGATCTCGCAGAGATTCTTAAATGTCGTTATATGGACTTCGTTTGCATATTGGAGACAAGGTGGAAGGGCCAGAAATGCTGCTATAAGGTCATGTACTGTGGTATGACCAAGAACAGTGTCGCAATCATCATGAATTACATAAAATCAGCTTCATGGTCCGTATCGCACTTCAATAGATTCACAATGAAGTATTTATTTATTTTCCACCTAGTCGATACAATGATTGCCTAAGGCAATTTTTATTGGTCAAAAGTGGTACATGTTTCGTATATTATCAACATCTTCAGCCACATAACACAGTTTAGATGAAAAATATAAAATTGACAAAGTAATGCTTTAGAGGAAGTGTCCTTGAAATTAACATAAGATTGACAAGATTAATAAGATTTGACAACTAGGAATTAGTTATATTTTCATCTACATTAATAATAAGAGCCGCACTGTGATATCAGGATTTCTTCATTTTGATAATTACTTATAAAATGTATAATTTTTAATTTATAAATTGATCTTTTTTCATGGATTATTAAGAAAAGAATATTTATTAGGACAATTTCTCTATGGAATATTGTACAAGTGTTTCCTTGACGACTGCTTTCTATTGTAGAAATAATTTATATATTTTCTCTTGAGTTATTTGTTTGTTTTAATCTTGTCAATCTTATGTTAATTTCAAGGACACTTCCCTCTAAAGCATTACTTTGTCAATTTTATATTTTTCATCTAAACTGTGTTATGTGGCTGAAGATGTTGATAATATACGAAACATGTACCACTTTTGACCAATAAAAATTGCCTTAGGCAATCATTGTATCGACTAGGTGGAAAATAAATAAATACTTCATTGTGAATCATCATGAATTACGAACGATGTATGTGAGTCGCTGAAGTATATAGACATTCTGATCATAACCACCACTTGTGTCTTCTCTGCCTATGCTTTGGAAACAGGCTGTGATGAAGAGGAAAAGGATCAGTTCTGGAATGAGCTACATGACCTGTTGGAGGTGTACTACGACTCTGCAGAGACCCGAATGGCCACGTAGTTGGTGCCAGAGATGGGTATGACTGCTTTGGGAACAGAGGATATGACTTGATGAACAATGGTGGTTGACAAATCCTTGATTTTGCCGAAGCAACCAATCCATTCATCAATACATATTTCATAAAGTAACCGTATCACTTGATCGCCTATACCTGTGTCAGATATAGCCAGATTGACTTGGTTCCTGTGCGAAAGCGAGATTTCCCTACTTTGCTAAATGAAACAGTCATTCCATCTGAATGCTTGGCACCTCAACACAAGCTGCTTGTCGTAGACATGTAAACCATTATTTGCAGAAGCTGCAACTCGGGCCAGGAGACAGTCAAATGGTGGAAACATCTTGCACATGAAGAGGGCATTATCAACATCAGCCTCCCTGCAATCACTGCAAACTAGGCAGACAGGGCATGTGTAGCTCACTGTGACTCGGTCACCACTGCTGTGAAAATGGCACTTGGTACCAAGAAGCTTGGGCACCACCACATAGATAAGCAGATGTGACTTTGGAAAGACCTGGTAAAGCAAAAGGGGCAGGAGAAGAAGTCAGCCTTCAAGAAGTGGTTTGCACGAAAAACAGATGAGAACTGGCAGAAATACACTGTACCCAGCTACCTAAACCGTTAGATAAAACGCCAATGAGCATGGTTCAGAACAGACCAAAAATCGTCCGGATCCAGGCTCTTAAGACCTACGCTAAGCATTAATAAGCTAGTCTACTTGATAGAAATAATAAGATGAAGTCACACGTATTTTTTAAGGCATCAATTACTGAAATTGAGAAAAAGAAGCTGAGTAATTCTATTACTAATATACACAAACATAATTAAAAGATTGCGGCGCAGGGCTCATGAATACTCATCAATAGCATAGGCATACATAGGATAAATGATACAAGGCTGGTGATAGGCTAGAACTTAAGGACTTTAATTCCTTTATTTATGGAGTTTTAAGATTATAAGAAGGAATTCCTTTCACCTGGAATTCTCCTTCTTGAAATCACTCTTGTGATTGACGTCGTTGCATAGTATTAATCTCATTTAAGCTCCTTCTGCTTGCCTTTCTTTGTTGTTCACCACAAAAATTCACCTGTTATTATTCTCTGTTTCCAAGACAACGATCCTGGTGTAAAGCCTATTTTGGAGCGGGGCAGACAGCGCCACAAGGAGTAAAATAAAAGTGCAATGAACAAAGAAACGGGAAAGGTTTAACGTCTACCTGGGGCGCTTGATGTCGCTATAACAAATTGTCCTCCCACAAAAAAAGGGAAGGTTATGTATTGGCATAAAAATCAAGGAATTAATATTAGAAACAAGGTGACCGAGCTCGATAGCTGCAGTTGCTTAAGTGCGGCCAGTATCCAGTAATCGAGAGATAGTGGGTTTGAGCCCCACTGTTGGCAGCCCTGAAGATGGTTTTCCGTGGTTTCCCATTTTCACACCAGACAAATGCCGGGGCTGTACCTTAATTAAGACCACGGCCGCTTCCTTCCAATTCCTAGGCCTTTCCCATCCCATCGTCACCATAAGACATATCCGTGTCGGTGCGATGTAAAGCAAATAGCAAAAAACAAAAGAAACAAGGTGAGACATTAACACAGTCATTCAAAACTCAGTCACACAAGTAGGGAGATAAGCAAGGAGACCAGAAAATATCAGATTTGGTACACAATCTTATAACATGTAAATAGAGCACCAATATTGAGTAGCTCCTCATATCATTTGATAGGACGGTAGAACTCCATCACTTAAATTCCATACAAATACACATATTTCTATGACAGTTAAAAGAACGCAGTTTGGGTTCATAATACCGTACCTTACCTTGGCAAAACATGTGGACGGATATGCAGCAGGAGAACGCACGACTGAATCAACACTGCACACCAAGAAACGTCTCCAGTAAGCCATGGCAAATAAAAGAAACGGGCACAAAACCAAATGTCATCAAAATATCCCACGTTGTTTATAATCAAGATACAAGGAACACAAAAGGAAAATAAACTGAAAAAAAAAACAAGGACACCGCCACTCGGAATTGGCTGACTGAATAATGAAAGAATGAATAAAATCAAAATGACTAAAATACCTCACATAAAGAAATGCATAAACGAAACAATAATTCAGGTTATCGTGTCCGACAATGCAGCCGCATAAACGTGAAGCAAAACATTAACTTTGCATGAGGTTAAGATACTACTAAATATAAATTATGAGCCTTCCACCTGGAACTGTGCCTTACATACAATGCAAATACGGAGGTCATTAGAGCATCCATCGTAGTCAGATTATGAATCGTAACGTTCAGTATAAGGAACACCATCCTAAATCGGGATAGTATGAGACAAAAATCAGGCTACATGACAAAAGTGTAGTTGTGATACTGTGGCAAGAGAACTTCAGTAAGATTTGAAATATCAAGTTCCCTCACCAGCCTATCCCCAAAGTTCAAAAAACTGTAGGTCCTATTCCTCATATCACAGCCAGAGAAATAGAGAGAGCCATTACTGCCATGAAAAACCTGAAAGTACCTGGTCCTGGTAATCTGCCAACTGATTTGTGGGAGCTCAAGGAACTTCAGAAAACCACTATTACCTTGCTCACAGACTTCTTTTTTTATACATATTTTATGCCCACATTGGAGCACCATCTGTACATCTAAGTCTTCAAAGAATTAACTGGGATTTAGCTTTCATCTTCTTCCTCTTCTCCAAAAACCTCTTCATTCTTCCCAACGTGGCTGCCCTTTCTTCGTCAGATATGACACTGTTTTCATTACAGAGTTTTAAGTTTAAGTCTTATAAGTTTGTTCTTCAGAACCCTTTTCTCTGTTTGCAGTATGTATTATTATAATATTCAGCTCTTCTAAATCATCTTGGATTTCTTTGAACCAATTGGGTTTTGTTTTACTTTCCCAAAAGTATTAAATATTTGCTTCATTAGCCGGGTTTCATCTGATCTTTATATATGACACGAGAGGGCAATCCTCCTTTTTCATTGCATCTATCATTGACTCACTTTTCCAGTATACCACTACATGCATCAGGGATCTACACTGTTACTGCTCCTTTTCATCCTCGTCATAGACACTGCTTTAATGCCATAATTGAGTCAGGTCAAATTCCTACTGACTGGACATTGCGTGTAACAGTACCCAATTTTTGTTTAAACAAGGGGGACCCAGCTTTATGTTCAAAGTATTGTCCAGTTCATCTCTTCTGTCACACAATGAAGATCTTCTGAGTGCATTCACAGCATTGTCACTCTCACCATCAAGCAGTGAGGATTTGTCAAAGGTTCCAGCACTAGTGATGTGATTTTTGCCACATGGATGCTGCTAGAGAGATGTCAGGAGAAGAGAAAGCTATTACATCTAGCTTTTGTTGTTTTGGAGAAAGGTTTTGACCATGTCCCACACCAACTTATATGGTACTCGGTGTGCGGCCATGGAGTTCAAGAGCTCTTCATCAACTGGATTCATCTCTACTTAAGTACCACTAGTCATGTTAGATACTTATTCGGCACCTCTGATTGTGAAACTTGGAATCGATCAGGGATCTACACTGTCACTGCTCCTTTTCATCCTTGTCATGGGCACTACTATATGCTGACGATGTCTTGCTTGCAGGTACAATTAGCAAAGAGCTGCAGCGACGAGTACAGACATGGACCGATCAACTTTCACAGTTTGGTATTTGTCTTAATATTGCAAAAACTGAGTACTTATTTGGAAACAAGTCTGGCTGATGATTCCATCCAAGTTAATGGTATAGATTTTCAGAAAGCTAACTTGTTCAGATACCTGGGATTGTACCTGCAGGGTGAGGATGCAATTGGTGATGTTATAGTGTGAGTTAGAACAGCAAACAAGATGATCAAAGTGGAGGAAAGTTACAGATATTTTATGTGACCATAGAATGCTAATACACCTGAGGTCAAAGGTCTGCCAAATTGTTTTACATCCAGCAGTGTTATATATAGCAAAACTACCAAAAGTGGACTTCAGTCAATAGAAATGCACATGGTTTGCTGGACAATGGTGTCTCCATTTAGGATCAGATCTTAAGCAACACTCTTTGGCAGCAGGTTGATATTGCCCCTCCAATCAAGATAAAATTTGAAAAGGGGGCCTACAATGGTTTGGCCACATCTTATTGGCAGCAACTGGAACAAGCACTAATACAACTTATCACTTTTCCATCATCAAGCATTGACCACGTGGTAAACTCAAGCAATGAATACAGGACACTATTAACAAGGTCATAAGAATCTGTGGGATCCATTCAACTCATGCCAAAGACTGAGCAAAGTGGCAATTGAATATTGTAAAAATGAACTTGCTCCAGTGGGACAACACTAAGCTGATGGTGATGATTTAGGAATGAGCTCTTCTAACACTGTGTTATCTACTCCTAGCCACCAAAAGTATAGTTGAACTAACATTTCCATCCTATCTTCTTGAGAACTACTGTTGAAGTAGTTGTCATCAGTACTGCCACATAGCTGTGCTGTTGATGAAATAGTTTGCTGCTTCATACAGACTTGTTCAGCCCCAAATTATAGGTCTTTGAGGCAATATCATTCAGAAGTAGACTTACTGATTTCTTGTAACAGTATGTAAAACTATTTATAGTTTGTCTCTGTGCCATCGAAAGATCATATTAATTTGTGTAAAGGGAAAATACAAGGATAAGTTATATGAAGCCACGATACATAATAAATAAAGGAAGAAGGTTTTTAACTGATGATGAATATGACATAATGATGTGAAAAGTAATTCAACATGGGAATTCATTGCTGCAGGAAATGCTTGGTAATCAAAAAGATTTATTATGCCTTGTGGGCACCATAAATCTCTTCTAAACAGTTCACATTAAAAAGTCTGTACCGGCAATAATATATTGCCATTGATTATAATTCAGCTGTTAGAATAAATATCAGCCTCAGTCAAATGCCTAAATTTGGCCTAGTTATTTGGGCATAAATTGAATTTATATATTTTCATGCCTTATAGGCCTATATACCTTTTGGGTTGATTGTGTATATTCCTTGGTTCTCATTTCATTTTAAGGGGAAGGTCAGAATATTGGATCATCCTTTACTAGTGGGGGTGCATGTTTAGGAAGAAGAAAATAATGTAGAATTGGCGTGAGATGATACCTTAAGTAGCAGAGGGGAGAGACCCTTTCTTCATGCTTCCCAGGAATCCACAAACCTGCCCCAGGAGTATTCATACTTCCATAGAAACATTGAAAATGAGACTATGTTTGTCTGTATCTTAGAGATAAACCTTCCACGGAGTGAAGAATTATTTAGTTTAATTTCCGTGTTGAACCGTGTTGTAGTTGTCTGAACATCACGTACAGTTTGCCGACGTTTCGAATACATTGTGGTATTCTTTGTCAAGGCAACTGAAATACCCCTCCTCGATCCAAGGTAATCAGTCTCTCAGGCAGCAATTTACACTACTAGAGTGGCCCTGACCTTGGCCTTTTATATCCTATCCTTTCTGGCTGACGTAAGCTCTGGCTGTCTCGTGAGCATTCTGGAAGGTATGTGTCACAGCCAGGTAGTGGGGGCTTGCCCGCGCTGTTATGTAATGGGGTTTCGGCCCGCGTGTTTATGTTGTGGTCTGTATGTCTTAAACTATGAACAATAGGCATCCAAGAATTACTGATTTTTATCCTTCTTCTAAATTTATATTGTTCGGATGTTTCTTGATTTCGATAGCCTCGCGGATTTTCCTTTCCAGATTCCAAGGGATAGCTGCTAGGATCTTGGTCTTGTCAAATGATATTCCATGCCTTGTTTTGTAGGAATGCTTGGCTACCATTGAAATATCTGTGTTTTGGTTCATGGTTTTGACGGATATGTTCTTTTAGGTGAGTGGGGATCAGACGTTTTGTTTCACCAACATAACAAGCTCTGCAGCTAGATTCAATGTGATATACTCCAGGAGCCTGTAATTCTGTTGTCTTTTTATGGTGGTAGATAACGGGCTAGCTTCCGGTGAGGTTTATAGATGGTTTTTATGTCATATTTGTCCAGTATCTTGCCGATCTTTCTGTATTATTTTTAATGTATGGCAGTATCGCTGTTTTCGGGTGGGTCAGTTCTTCTTTCCCGTTCTTTTCTCCTACGGCAGCCTTTTCTTTGTTCTCTTCTGATTTTTTTAAAGACTCGTCGGATGTTATTGAGTGAGTAGCCATTTTTCCTGAGGGTTCTCGTGAGGTGTTCTTGCTCTTCCTCGAGGTGCTCTGCGTCTGATATTGCTATGGCCCTGTTCAGCAGGGATGTTAGGACAGCCTGCTTTTGTGATGGGTGATGAGACGAGGCGTGAAGGTACCTGTCCGTGTGTGTGGGTTTCCTATATACTGCGTGACTCAGAGTCCCATTGGAGTTGCGTTTTACTAGGACATCCAGGAACGGTAGTTTTCCGTCTACTTTGATTTCCATGGTGAACTGAATATTTACGTGAAGAGTTGAGATGGTCAAGAAATAGCTGTAGGTTATTGCTCCCGTGAGGCCGGATTACGAATGTATCATCCACAAAATGGAGAAAACCTTTCGGTTTCAGGGTAGATGTGGCTAAGGCTTTCTGTTCGAAGTGTTCCATATACAGTACATGTTTGCTATTATTGGAGAGGGTGGCGACCCCATCGCGGCCCCTTCTGTCTGTTCGTAGAACTCCCCGTTGAAATAGAAATAAGTGGCGTAAAAGCATTCTTTAACTAGTGTTGACAGGTCTTCTGAAAGTTTCTGGTCTAATAGTGGAAATACTTCTGCTAGCGGCACCTTTGTGAAAAGTGACGTGACATCAAAACTTACTAATAAGTCCGTACTTTCAATTGATTGGTCCTTAAGGAGCTGGATGAAATGTCGGGAGTCCTTCACGTAGGTTTCAGTGTGTCCTGTATGTGGCCGAAGTAGTCCGGCTAGGTAACGAGCGATATAGTGCGTCGGAGATCCTATAGCGCTCACGATAGGTCGCAGAGGTATCCCTTCTTTATGGATTTTAGGAAGGCCATACAATTTAGGAGGTATCGGGTCCGAGGATATCAGCTTCTTCTGTACTTTGGCTGGGATACTGGAATTTTTTACTAGTATGTGGAGTTTGTTCTTAATGCAGTTGGTAGGGTTTCTTATTTTTCTGTATGTAGAATCGGTGAGTAATTGTTCTATTTTCCGAGTGTAGTTGGTATCGGTGAGTAATTGTTCTATTTTCCGAGTGTAGTCGACTTACACTGACTGCACTCGGAAAATAGAACAATTACTCACCTATTCTACATACAGAAAAATAAGAAACCTTACCAACTGCATTAAGAACAAACTCCACATACTAGTAAAAATTCCAGTATCCCAGTCAAAATACAGAAGAAACTGATATCCTCAGATATGATACCTCCTAAATTGTATGGCTTTCCTAAAATCCATAAAGAAGGCATACCTCTGCCACCTATCATGAGCGTTATAAGATCTCCGACGCACTATATCGCCCGTTACCTAGCCGGACTATTTCAGCCACATACAGGACACACTGAAACCTACGTGAAGAACTCCCGACATTTCATCCAGCTCCTTAAAGACCAATCAATTGAAAGTACGGACTTATTAGTAAGTTTTGATGTCACGTTACTTTTCACCAAGATGCCGCTAACAGAAGTATTTCCATTATTAGACCGGAAACTTCCAGAAGACCTGTCAACACTAGCTAAAGAATGCCTTAACACCACTTATTTCTATTTCAATGGGGAGTTCTACGAACAGACAGAAGGGGCCGCGATGGGGTCGCCAACCTCTCCAATAATAGCAAACATGTATATGGAAACACTTCAAACAGAAATTCTTAGCCACATCTACCCTGAAACCGAAATGTTTTCTCCGTTTTGTGGACGATACATTCGTAATCTGTTCTCACGGGAGCAATAACTTACAGCTATTTCTCGACCATCTCAACTCTATTCACGTAAATGTTCAGTTCACCATGGAAATCGAAGTGGACGGAAAACTACCGTTCCTGGATGTCCTAGTAAAACGCAACTCCAATGGGACTCTGAATCACGCAGTATACAGGAAACCCACACACACAGACAGGTACCTACACGCCTCGTCTCATCACCCATCACAAAAGCAGGCTGTCCTAACATCCCTGCTGAACAGGGCCATAGCAATATCAGACGCAGAGCACCTCGAGGAAGAGAAAGAACATCTCACGAGAACCCTCAGGAAAAATGGCTACTCGCTCAATAACATCCGACGAGTCTTTAAAAAATCAGAAGAGAACAAAGAAAAGGCTGCCATAGGAGAAAAGAACGGGAAAGAAGAACTGACCCACCCGAAAACAGCGATACTGCCATACATTAAAAATACTACAGAAAGATCGGCAAGATACTGGACAAATATGACATAAAAACCATCTATAAACCTCACTGGAAGCTAGCCTGTTATCTACCACCATAAAAAGACACAACAGAATTACAGGCTCCTGGAGTATATCACATTGAATCTAGCTGCGGAGCTTGTTATGTTGGTGAAACAAAACGTCTGATCCCCACTCACCTAAAAGAACATATCCGTCAAAACCATGAACCAAAACACAGATATTTCAATGGTAGCCAAGCATTCCTACTAAACAAGGCACGGAATATCATTTGACAAGACCAAAATCCTAGCAGCTATCCCTTGGAATCTGGAAAGGAAAATCCGCGAGGCTATCGAAATCAAGAAACATCCGAACAATATAAATTTAGAAGAAGGATAAAAAATCAGTAATTCTTGGATGCCTATTGTTCATAGTTTAAGACATACAGACCACAACATAAACACGCGGGCCAAAACCCCATTACATAACAGCGCGGGCAGGCGCCCAGTACCTGGCTGCGACACATACTTTCCAGAATGCTCACGAGACAGCCAGGGCTTACTTCAGCCAGAAAGGATAGGATATAAAAGGCCAAGGTCAGGGCCACTCTAGTAGTGTAAATTGCTGCCTGGGAGACTGATTACCTTGGATCGAGTAGGGGTATTTCAGTCGCCTTGACAAAGAATACCACAATGTATTCGAAACGTCGGCAAACTGTACATGATGTACAGATAACTACAACACGGTTCAACTCGGAAATTAAACTAAATATGTCAGTCTGTTTTCCTGTTGACTTGAGAACGGTTTGCTGTTATCTCCGATGGAGCTCACATCATGTGTATCTCATGGCTGCCACATTAAAAAAAAAAGATAGAGTTCCAGGGAGCAAGAGGTCCATCAAGAGGAACATTACATAGATAATCACAACAATAAATTCTAAGGTCTAAAAGTGAAAAAGTAATTAGAGTGGTTTTACATATAATTTGACTATCACTTCTTACCTAATGGAGAGGTTTACATTAAGTAAGTGGATTATTATCAAAGTAACAATACAGGAGGAACAACTGCTTCGACTTTTAAGGTGACTTTGGAAATAAAAAATATTAGAGAAATAACTATTGCACATTCATAGTGCCTAAGAGGTACTTCTTAAGCTTATTGTGAAATGGCACAGTATTAGTATTGTCAGGAACTCTGGTATATTATGATATTAGTAAGTGTTGTACTCCTTTAGTGCCAAACTTTGTTGTATAATTTTGAAAAATTTGTAATTTATTTTTTTGCCTTGTCTTATGTGAATGGGTATCAGCGACTTTAGGAAATTCAGAGTTAGTGAACATTTTATTATGAAAGACTTTATGAATAACAAGTGATGCATTTAATGAGATTAATTGTTTTCAGAGTACATTTTATCTCGAGAATATAGTTGATGGAATCCATACATAAATCTGATAATCCTGTTTTGTAAGATCTCCAAAGTATTTAAGTTATTTTGGGTTGCTTTTGCCCCGAATGAAACACAAGTAAGAAAGTCGAGATTGTGTCATTGTGAAATAAATTAGACTAAGGGTGTCAATTGTTAGTAGGTACTTAATCTTGCCAATGATACCAACCAAAACAGAGATTTTATTTTTTTGAAGTTTAATATATGAGGTGTCAAAGAGAGAACGCTATCAATTATTAGTTCAAGATATTTAACTTCTTTAACCCATTGCAACTTCGAGGTGCCAAATAATATATTTGTAGTTGCATTTAGGTCATTTTTTGATTTATAAAACATCATACAGACAGTTTTTAAGTAATTGGCTGTTAGGAGATTTTTTCTCAGCCATTCATCTAAGATGTGATAGCCATGCTGGATATCTGCAACTAATTCATCTTCAGAATTTGATGAATAGAACAGTGAAGTATCATCTGCTAAAAGTGATATTTTACCCTTAAAAGAGCACAGGGCTCTGTCATTTACATATATAAGAAACAAAATTGGACCCAGTATGGAACCTTGTGGTACACCAAAGGATATCTTTTGTGGTTTCCTTTTATTCATGCCAATCTGAACATATTGTTGACAATTTGATAAGAAATCCTTAAACCAGAGCAATGAAGGACCTCTCACACCTGCCTTTTCCACTTTGTATATCATAAGTTCATGGCTAACAGTATCAATAGCCTTTTTTAAATCAAGAAATAACCCAGCAGTTTTGTAACCTTTATCAATATAATTTTGAAGTTCAATTATAATATCCATTATGGCACAATTCACCCCAGCCTTCTCTCTGAAGCCATATTGAAGTCAGGGAAAAATAATTGCATTTTTCGACAACTTTGACAACAGTTTCTAAGGTTGTAGATAATTCAGGTGGTACTGAGATGGGTCAGTAGTTTCCTGGATCGGATCTATTATTCTGTTTGTGTATAGGAACTACTCTACAGATCTTTAATGAACCTGGGACAATGCATTTTGCCAAAGAGCAGTTGATAAATTCCAATATTTTACCAGAGAGTGCTTGATTACAGATTTTAAGAAGTTTACTGGAAATACCATCGCTAGCAACTGAGCAAGCCTGTTTGAGAGAATTGATAATTGCAGACACTTCATCTGGAGAACATGGTTAAATAAGAAAAGGGAATTAGGATGATTGTTGATTGTAGCAGTACGTTCAGGATGTGGAACAATATTTGAAGATAGTGTGGCAGGGTCTGAGGTAAAATAATTATTCAGGGCATTGCAAATGTCACTTTATCTTCGAAACATTCATTCCCTAGCTTGATATGATATTGATCGTTGATTTTGAAAGTTTACCAAGAACTTCATTTATGAGTTGCCAGGTGTGTTTAATGTTATGTAGACTGTTTTTGAATTGATTATCATAATGCAGTTTCTTGAGGGGTCCTTTTTCAGGGTTGTAACTCTATTGCAGTAAATTTTATATTCTTTAATTATACCATTGTGTGGGTATTTTTTCAGTTTACTGCAGAGAAATGCTTTATGCCTGCAGAGTGATGCAAGTTCTGGTTTGCACCATGCGTTCAAAATGGTGTTTGTATTTCGATGATGAAATTTTCTAACTGTTGATGCATAGTCAGTACCACTTTGAATGTATCTGGTTAAAGCAGCATATGAAGCATTTATATCCCCACCATCTACAGTCTGGAATTGGTCTTCCTCAAAATATAATTTAACCCTGTCATAATCTATATGTTTATATGTGTGTAGTTTTGGCTCACTGGGAGTATAAATAGATGTCTTTGAAATATCTAAACAAAAGAGCAAGAGGTTATGGTCACTCATATCATCAATTATGTTATATACAGACCAGTTATTAAGTTTTATACTGCATAGATAGTGGTCATTTAGTGAATTGCTCGAACCCAGTCTGGTAGGGTATATTGTGTTACAGTTTTTAAGGCCGCAGCTCTGCATGAACATTTTATATTTATTCGTTAATACTGCACTTGAGAGTAAATTTATATTAAAGTTACCAATAACAATGATATTTCTATGATTTATTTTCTTTAGTATTACCGGTATTTCTATGTCATCACATAGCTGTGACCAGTTTGAAGTGAATGGATTGTAAATAGCCATAATAATATAACTGCAGCCTGACTTAGAAATCTCCAAAACCAGAATATTATGGTGCTTTTGGACATTATAGATGATATTACATTGCCATAACTTGTTTTTTGTGTAAACTGACTCTCCCCTCACCCGTAAGTGATTTTTCAGAAGGAATTCTAAATGAATGAAATGCTTTATAACCTGTGATATTGTAGAAGTTAGATTCATCACCGTCTACAGGTAATCATGTTTCGACAACAACTATAAATAAATACTTAATTGTGAACAACTATAAAATCGATGTTCTGAATTAATTTTGTGCGATTGGCAATCATCACTAACTTACCATTTCGTAGGCTGCAAGAATTGAGATACATTATTCTCAAGGATGGAGCAACTGTTCCAAGTGAAGTAACCAAGTCACTATATTGAAAGTATGAGTTCCATTGTCTTTCTGTCATTATTGTAGTTTAAAAGAAGAAAATAAATTTAATAAATATAAAATATAAAAGGAAACAAGAGGAGAGTGTGAAGACTGACAGCTCATTTAGGCCTAGATGCTGCGAGCCTTTTTCAATGTCATCTTCACACTTTATTGTAAACACTTCAAGGGAGGTAGCAGGGATTTTTGCCAGAATCCTCCCTTGTCTCATGAGTGCACGTTCAATTCCCTTTGTCCTAGCATCACAAGCCTTTTTGAAGAGAGCTTCACCGGGCGAGTTGGCTGTGCGCGTAGAGGCGCGCGGCTGTGAGCTTGCATCCGGGAGATAGTAGGTTCGAATCCCACTATCGGCAGCCCTGAAAATGGTTTTCTGTGGTTTCCCATTTTCACACCAGGCAAATGCTGGGGCTGTACCTTAATCAAGGCCACGGCCGCTTCCTTCCAACTCCTAGGCCTTTTCTATCCCATCGTCGCCGTAAGACCTATCTCTGTCGGTGCGACGTAAAGCCCCTAGCAAAAAAAAAAAAAAAAAAGAAGAGAGCTTCATTGTAGGGCGTAAGGTGTTCGTTCAAGTATATATTCATTTTCGGACCACCAAGGCCTAGGAGAGCTTCATTGTAGGGTTAGGATCTTCTGGCATCTTGTTAATTTCAAAAGGGCATCCTTTTTTGAGTGTTGGACAAATCTGACGATTACGGGCTTCACACTGTTTTTATTGAAAGAAGAAACTCTGTGAACAGTGTCGAAGCTGTCTGGATGTATTGGTACAACCAGGATGTCTCCAGTTTTCTGGATAAGTTCAGTCAAGTTTTCTTCTGAGTGGTATGGAATCCCAGATATTTTCAGATTATTTGCCCTTGAATATTGTTTTAGTTCTTCGATGTTGAGTTTCAGCTGTGACACTTTTTCGGAAAGGGTGCAGATGTTTGATTTTAAGTCTACTGTGGTGTTCAGCACTATCAGTTCAGATTGCATTCTGCCCACCTCAGTACTAAAATTGTCAAATTTGTCACTGACAGATTGGACAGAAGTCTTTAGTTCCTTATACACTGACTCTAGTTCACCAAGTTTGCTTAATATTGCATTGAATTTTGTGGAAATGGAGTCATGTAAATTCAAGTCTGGTGGAACGTCAAGCTCAGGTTCAAGTGATGCTGTGTTGCGGGTCAAACATATCCAAAGCCTATCCTGTTTTGGAAGCCTAAGCAGGCGATCTGTTTTATGTTTGGTTGACCTCGTGCATTCTTCCTTCATATTAAACCACTTAAGGCACTTTTTACACTTTACCTTCATATTATTATCTTTAAATTTCTTGGAGCACTTCACACATCTATCTGCAATATTAAACGTTTTCGATCACATTCCATGAAAATAATGAAACCACAAAGTTTGAAATTGATGTCATGGTGTGGATCAAAAATGTAATTGCAGTTTCTGCAACATTAATATATTAAGTATACACAATGAGTGAAATTCACTGTCTTTTTAGTCATTCATGGGTTAATAAGCGATTGACTTTTTGTGGAGTTTGTGGAAGTTTAAGTGCGAGGAAGTAAATAAATTTTCATGTACCAGAAATGTGCTTGGAAGTTCAAGCCCTCGACAAAGTAAGGTACATTTTGGAGGGGAACCTCCCTCCCCTTTCTACTGGCAGTGAGCACGTTGTATCCTCTGCCATAGTGGGCAATTCTATGTTCATTAATTGAAGTTTTGTCCACTGTCAAATAGAAAATGCGCTGATCTCATGTTCTTGTCACTATTCAGTATTCTAACCTATCCAGACCAATGGTTTTGTTACTAACCACACCTAAGTGGCAGCCTTGTAAAGCACGTTATAATGTCATGCGAGCTGCACCTTATTGAATTCCTAACCTCTCTTTTGCACCCCTGCTAATAAAGTTTTGCCAAGTATTGAATAACACCAGGCCATGGCTACTTCCTAGCCGTAGTCTCAAACTACGAACTCACATACTGGTTTGAAGACTTAGATGGACCATTGCATACCTTTTTGCAGAAGTTTTAATGTCCCAGTGTTGGGTTTTGTCCCCTTTCTCAGCCTGCAGAGAGCATTACAAGATATTAGAATCATTCCGTATTGATGGTTTTCACTTTACAAAGAAAAATTGTGTGTATTGAATAGGAGGATACATCAAATTTTTCCTTTGTAAACTGCAGAGGACACTCAAGCTTATACTAGCCGATGACATGAATACTGCTGACCTCATCGTATAGCTAGAACCATTGCATTTATAGCCAGCCAAAGTTTGGAGACAAATGCACATATCATAGTGATAATAACAATATAGCATTTAATGCTGTAGTTTTGTGTAGGCTGAGGATAGGTCATGGAAGATGTACACACTCTTATCTCCTAGAGAGGGACCACCCCAGGGTACTCTTGTGCCGTCTTCACCGTAGCCCACATCCTCACAGTGAGTACCGATCTCTCTGGCCTAAGAGGACACTCAAACTCGTACTAGTCAATGACATGAATACTGCTGATTTCATTATTCACTTTATGTGTGAGAGTGGATTAACCAGGGGCATATAAATTTTGAGTGTTCTGTTACTCAAGGCCCTTCATTCCCTTTTGATGTGTTCATGACCTTTTCGACTAAATATAATAATTTTTGTTTTATTTTTAAAATCATTTTAAAATTCCTCCAATGAATAAATAGTTTTGTTCTTATTTCATTTTCTTCTCACTTAATTGGTTCAGAGAGGATGGTTATCTAGTTGTACTTCCTCTTAAAACAAAATCACCAGCAACTGTCTGTACGAAGATTTGGACGCAAAACCTTCACATAGAAGGCAAGTGCCTTATCAGCTATGCTATTTGGGGGTGTCAGTTCAAAAAACTGATGTAGTCATTGTAGTGAATGTTGATTGTAACCTGCTTGCCAGATGGGAATAAATAAACTGATGGAGCTTTAAATATTTTCCTGTAGAAGTTTCCTGTGTTCCTAAACTTGATTTTTCTCTTTGCTGTGCAGCATTTGTAACCAGTGGGGGTCCGTAGAATTAATAAATTAAAGTTTGCAGAAGACCATTGAAATTATAGCTGCCTCTGTGGATCCGTGGTAGAGTGTCGGCCTCCGGATCCCAAGATAGCGGGTTCAAACCCGGCAGAGGTAGTCGGATTTTTGAAGGGCGGAAAAAAGTCCAATCGACACTCCATGTCGTACGATGTCGGCATGTAAAAGATCTCTGGTGATACATTTGGTATTTACCCGACAAAATTAATTAAATCTCAGCCATAGACGCCCAAGAGAGATCCGGTTTACTCTAGGTCCGCTAGATGGCAGACAGAGTAAACCGGAACGTCGAAATTGACGAGCAGACAGCCAGATGGCGTCAAATCGAAATGTCTGCAAACGGTAGCTGAGGCCATACGATTATTTTTTTTTTATGCAGAAGACCATTGAAATTATGTCCAAAAACTTTCTTCTTTTCTAGGTGGTGGTACATTGTTTCTTTTAGAAGTGACACCGGATGGAAATTTGACTGAAATCTCCACATTCCAGTGGACTGACGGCCTTTTTGATGTTGTATGGAGTGAAACAGATGCTAATATAGTTGTTAGTGCAAGCGGAGATGGAGTCTTGCAACTCTGGAATGTCAGTTGCCCACAGGTAAAGGCAGTAAGGTGTTGAAGATTTCAGTCTTTGGAATCCAATATCTAACAACTAAACAACAATTTTTGATAAGTTTTCTCTTAAATTAACACACAGGTACGGAAGTTAAGGTAACAGAAAGTAGTGACTTAGAGGTAAGAATGCATTGATAGCAAATGCATACCAGAAAAACATTTCAGTGGTTAAAAATGTTGATATAATTTTTATCTTATTGATTACCTAGACATACATATCTCTCTCTCTCTCATTGCATTCAGTCATGTTAAGCCACTACTTTCCAGCTGCACACATGAACAAGTTTATATTATTTAGTTTGACAGTCTTATTTTGCACTAGCTGTTGTACCCATCGTTGGAAATTTGATGTACAGTATTACTTTTCAATACTGATCTGCATTTAGAACGGGTGGCAGATTCCCTATTTTTTGTTTTCCTAGCCTTTTCTTGAATGATTTCAAAGAAATTGGATATTTATTGAATCTCCCATGGTAAGTTGTTCCAATCCCTAACTCCCCTTCCTATAAACGAATATTTGCCCCAATTTGTCCTCTTGCATTCCAACTTTATCTTCATATTGTGATCTTTCCTACTTTTAAAGACACCACTCAATTGTATTCATCTACTAATGTCATTCCACGCCATCACTCCACTGACATCTCGGAACATACCACTTATCAAGAATATTTAATAAGACCACCTATTCAATACATACCAAGAATCTTATGGTTAAACTTTTACATAATATTATAGAATCTTATTAGGTACATGTTTCACCCTCTATGAGGGGCATCATCAGCCTTAACTCAACCTTAAAGTCATTGGTCTTGGACTTTAACAATCCTTGTAAGATATAAAGTTTACAATTCATAACCCTTTTAACATCATGACCTCTTAAAATTAACACACTAGAAAACATCTAAAATATATGGACAGAACAAATGATGGTTGATGGAGGAAACTAGTGATAAAATACATTTTTAAAATTAAAATTTAGAACATGATCTGTCCTAACTTATGTGAGTGTAGAGTGTCTAAAACCGAAATAGGTCTTCTACAATTTATGCTACCATTATAACATTAACTGGAACCATTCTCTAGTTGGGGTCTGACCAGATACTTTACGTCTTTACTACAACCCCTGTAAGCGGACATATCTCTCCCTGTCAGTGGCTTATCATGAGTTACTCATTCTCTGACTTCCTCTAGTCCTTCACATTTTCATCTTTCTTGCATTATTACTCATCTTCCTTCTGGTATAAAAGCCAAGTATCACATTAATATTGAAAAATGGGCCGATGACCTTCGATGTTAGGCCCCTTTAAACAACAAGCATCATCATCAATATTGAAAAAGTACAGACAGATCTACCCTACAAAGCATTTAAAATGTTGCTAGAATGGTCTCCATAAGAGCTCTCCACAAAGTTAACACTTCGACTACCAGAAAGTAGCTAGGGCATTTAAACCTCCAGCCCAGCCATTTTTAAAAGTCCTTGCCTGCCAGTCCTGCCTTCTGCACTGTGGAACAAAAAGATTTACTACTCCTATATTATGCTTTGAAATAATATGAAAATGAGAACATACCTGGGGAAGGGATTCTAGTATGATTTTAAGGTGTGATATCTGGTGTCACTTGCTCCAGGGTGCAGAGGGGCACCACACTTCCTGCAGTACCACCTTGTGTCACATACTTTTTTCTTCTTGAGACAAACTCTACATCTTCTTGTCGGGTAAGGGTCAGTTTACAGTGGTGGAAACTTGAGCAGAATATGTTCATTCACTTTTCCATCCAGACGTGATGGGGGATCTTTAGCTGGTGCTCTTCATGGTGGTGGGGCTGGTGAATGGAATGCGGTGGGGTGGATGCTAGTGATGACGTGTCAGAGAGAGCTGCGGAGGCTGTTCTGACTTGGGTCGGGGCTGAGACTGGGACGGTGGCAGGAGGATTATGATCTTCAAGATAGTATCTGGAAACTGTCTGTATGAACTGTAGAAAGGTAATTTTTGTCTGGGTATTGGACTTCTGGAAGAGACGGAAAGAGTTAAAGAGGGTGCACTGTAGTAAATAGAAAACCTTTTTTCGGCCATTTACAAGTTTTTCTCATGAATGGATATAGAGTTAGGTATTTGCTGTGTCTGTTCCATGCATGTGCTGATTGTAATCTGCAATGGATACTGGCTTCATTGTTTTTCTGCCGAACTTTGAAGTGACTTCAACTATTTCAGCAGAATGCATGGATGAAATATTTGTGATTATTTTCTTGTCCATCCAAGAGACAAGAAGAATAATTTCCCCATTATGTTTGAATGTCATTTCCCTCTTTTCAAGGATTTTTGTTGGTCTTTAAGGACATTTGGTACTCCCCTGTTTTTCCTGATTGTTCCTCAAATGGTAGTATTCTGTTCACGTCAGGTTTTCGCAAGGGCAACACTATTGTAATAATTATCCCTGTAACCTGAATACCGTAGGCCTAAATATAGACTGAGAAGTTCAAGGACAGTACTATTTAAGGCTGTTCCACTTGCATCATAAATAAGCAATTTGCAAATATACCCAGTTTTTGATTTACACATCATCCTAACCATAATGCCATACTTAGTTATTTTAGATGGATTGTAAACTCAAAAACGTAACCAGGCTCTCCAAGCAAGCAAGCCCTCATCTAAAGCGATCTTTCAGTCGGGACTGTACACCAGTGAAACGGATCCGAAAGTTTTTCTAATATTGGCCTGATTTTATAGAGCCTGTCTGCACTGTTTACATAGGTACTGTTATCGCTAAAATGTAGAAACATTATGATACTTTTGAATCTCATTATGATAATTATTTGGGGATATTAGGTCGTGTAATAATAAATAAATACCAGCTGACGCGTTTCAATCCTGCGACCAGGATCGTCTTCAGAGCAACAACAAAGCAAAATGGCTACGGTCTCTCCATAGTAAACAGACTCGATAGAGAGACCCTGTTAGAAATATAGTTCATTTCAGGGCCTCCAGAGTCACGGAGAAAGATGTTGACGAGTTAACTATGGAGGGTAGCCATGATCTACTCAGTATATAGCCGTCACCTTTGTTAAAATTATTCGGGTGTTTAGCAATTTCTATCGCCTCACGAATGATTCTGGGAATAAAATGTTTCTCTTTACAAATGACAGAAGTTGCATCAAAAATTATTTGATGGTCATTATGTATGGCATGTTCTGCCACAGCAGACTTCTCTGGCTGGCAAAGACGTAAGTGCCTGCGATGTTCTTTAACCCTTGTTGCTACTTTACTACATGTTTGGCCGACATAAACCGATCCACAGGAGCAAGGAATCATATATATTCCAGCGCAGTTTAAACCAATAGGATCTTTGACAGATCGCAAACAATAGGGAACATGCATGCTCCGGGGTTTTAATTAAAAATATGCTAATCTGATTCAAAATTTCGTGCAGAATTCAAAAATGTGATCAGAATGTACAAATAATAACTCCAAACATGATAAAAATCTACGAAAATGTCACGTCACGCAAGTACGCGATCTCATTGGTCTGACGTCATCGTACAGGTTAACTGAATTAGCAGACAAAATAACACATAGTGCGCTGTGAGAAGCAGGATACACTTCGCGTATTTCTACTTTACGTTAGTGTCTAGTATGATTAAATTCGAGGTCTATACATCGGATAATAATCTGAGTGGTATATTTTAGACTTAAAATGAATCCTGCGCAGACAGTGAGGCAGAAAACTTATAAATGGTGTAGAGTTCCGATGTGCAATAGCACATCGCATACCATACCAAACAAATTGTTTAAACATGTTCCAAAGACTCTAAAACTAGGGAGAAATGGATTTTGGCGAGCCGGAAAAATGCTGGTGATATATCGGAAAAGTCTACAGTTTATTTTTTTAAGATTTTAACGTAAGATGAATTTGTTTGAATTTTCAAATAATTTTTCCATGTCAGCTGTTCTAGTGGTAAAACTTTAAATTTTAATGTATGATGCTTTATTTAAATGCTTCAATTACATCTTGGAATATGAAAGTAATAAACAATGTATTAAATAATGCTGATTTTTAAAGTATTCTCCAAACCTAACCTATGTTTTGGGTGATCCATGTCAAGATAATAAATCAAAGGGGTTATGAACCATTTTGACAGCTCTAATTCTACCAATATATCTTGGCATGGGACAGTTATGTATGTCTTTATTGAAGAGCTTAATTGGTAAAGAAATTTAGGCTATATCTAAATACTCTATAATGTAACAAAGAATAGGCGTGTACATCATGAAAGGAAACAACGTGAATTTAACAAATGTATAACTCTACACAAAACCAATGCTTGTTTGTTGGGGTCTTATAAGTTAACAATGCTCAGTTATAATAATTATCATAATATTAATGAAATAAATAACATAATTGCACACAGGTGAAAATAGTGATGTAGGTGTTTAAAATATTATCCAGCTTAGCCTAAGTTTTAGGTTATACAAGCCAAGTCAATAAACCGAAGGGTAAAAATACCGCGCGAGTTGGCCGTGCGGTTAGGAGCGCGCAGCTGTGAGCTCGCATCCGGGAGATAGAAGGTTTTGAACCCCACTGCTGGTAGCCCTGAAGATGGTTTTCCGTGGTTTCCCATTTTCACACCAGGCAAATGCTGAGGCTGTACCTAAGGCCACGGCCGCTTTGTTCCCATTCCTAGGCCTTTCCTGTCCCATCGTCGCCATAAGACCTATATGTGACGGTGTGACGTAAAGCAAACAGCAAAAACAAAAAAAAAAAGTAAAAGTCACAGCACCCAAAGACATTCCTGTATTGAGCGACTAAAATGTCACCAGGACACTTTTCTTTCCTCATATGCTCAGCTTGTTAAAAGAAAAATGTAATTAATGTTATTGGCTTCACGCCCCGCTAACTACTTCTACGATTTTCGGAGACGCCGATGTGCAGGAATTTAGTCCTGCAGGAGTTCTTTTACGTGCCAGTAAATCTACCGACACGAGGCTGACGTATTTGAGCACCTTCAACTACCACCGGACTGAACCAGGATCGAACCTGCCAAGTTGGGGTCAGAAGGCCAGCACCTCAACCGTCTGAACCACTCAGCCCAACTTGTGAAAACTAGATGAAGTCATATTTATCTTTATCATGTTTAACTTTTCCCCTCCACAAAGATATTTAATTCTCTTTCATGGGCCCCGGAAGTGGGTAGGCCAGTTGCCCCAACCATAAATATATATTTTTTTTTAGAAATGATAGGTTATAGACCTACAGTACTATGATCTTTCTTTCTTTCCTTCTTTCTTTCTTTCTTTCTTTCTTAATCAGTTTATCCTTCAGGGTTGGTTTTTTCTCGGACTCAGCGAGGGATTTCACCTCTACCACTTCAGTGGCAGTGTCCTGGAACGTGAGACTTTGAGTATGGTGATGAAACTGGTGAGGAGGGCCATTACCTCGCCCAGGCGGCCTCACCTGTTATGCTCAACAGGGGCCTTGTTGGAGGATGGGAAGATCGGAAGGGATGGACAAGGAAGAGGGAAGGAAACGGCCGTGGCCTTAGGTGCCTGGAGGAGAAGTAGGAAAATACGAAAAACCACTTCGAGGATGGCTGAGGTGGGATTCGAAACCCTTCTACTCAGTTGACCTCCCGAGGCTGAGTAGACCCCGTTCCAGCCCTCGTACTATTTGTTTTCAACTTTCATGGCAGAGCCGGGAATCGAAACCGGGCCTCCGGAAGTGGCACACATTAACCACTACACCACAGAAGCGGACTAGTACTATAATGCTACCTATATGTTTATGTTAGTGCTGAAATCCGATTTCTTACTTTACTAATGCTGAAAGCCCGAAAATGTAATGTTATTCTTTAATAGGGGAATCAGTCTAGAAGGAAATATTGAAAGTGATGTGATATCTATCCAGGTTCGTTTTTATCCTAATACTATGTGTTACAGTACATTGCACATATATAAAAGACACCACTTACAAACTTGCTTGTTATCCGCTAATTTCTGCGGCCACAAAAGTCACATTTTTCAAGAATGATGACATCTACACATGGTAGATTGTCTGACTGTGCTGTTTTGAACCTTTCTTCTGTCATTTCGAAGTTATTCGCGATCATGAATAATTAACAATCGGCTTTTAGCAACGGCTGATGCACAACGGCTGGTAGAGCTCCATGCGGTACTGGATCGTGACGTCACAGCGCGCCGCTTACGTCAGAGGCCGTTTCACTCGCCTTGCGGAAAGGCACTATTAAATATTTTTTTAATGGTAAAAAACAAGGCAACAAACCACAATGTAATACGTTTACGCACTATTTCATTGGTGTACTTTTCAAAAAAAATATTTTTGAAAATGATGCATGTCCCCAATTGCCTATGGTGATATTTGGCTTAAAAATGGTCTTGATATTGTGCTTTCTGAGAACATTGCCAATCCTATCCGTGACAAATTGCACGTATGGCAAGAAGGCCAGACTCAAAGGACGAGAATCACGTGGCAATCTGCCTTTTGGCTTAGGATGTAGCACTTCGTCAATCTGTTTCCCTGAATAGCCATTGCTCAGAAATGTTCTGGATAGGAACTCAAATTCACCGTTTAATTTATCCTCCTCACAAACCTCCCTGGACATTGTCTTGGAAAATACAGGCATTGAAAACACGGGATCTTTGGTCCAGTACATTTTTAGATCCGGCTTCTGTATAATTCTGGTAACTAACATCAAACCGACAAACTGTTTCATTTTACTAATTCGGAACAAATATTTCAGGTTCCCTATGGGAATCAACATCTTTATCATGAACTGTTTCATTTCAATCATTGACACAAGTTTCCAAGTATGATGGATTGAATATTTAGTGAATGGACACGATGTGCTACTGATAACCTGCTGTGCATATAAGTTAGTCTGTTCACAAACGTATGCAAAAAAATTATCACTGATAAATATATTTACAAAAGACATATCTTCACTGTTTGGAACCTCTACATTTAGGTCTACATTTCCTAAAAACTTGGGTAACTGGGGAGAGTAGCTCGGAGAGTTGTCAGATAGAGGAACACTGTCTGGCATTTCAATATTATTGAACACTGTTGTTTCATTCTCGTCACTTTCACTATCTAAATCTGGGATGAGTTCATCATCAGAATCATCATTATAAAGCATTTCAACAGCCTCTTCAGCAGATGTAAACTCACTGCTCACCATACTCTGTCTTGCTAGTGGCACTAACACAACAACACTGGAGGCAAGAGCGCAGGCTTGGAATATGCCTGGAAAGAACATTTTTTTACTGGGTAATTCTATTAAAAATTAAATAATTGAAGTTCAACCAATTCAATACATAAAAGAAAGATATGTAGTAATTACATTCTTATTTAAATGGGACCGGTTTCGACCTTAGTCCAGGTCATCGTCAGCCGTAAAATCAAGTAGGCGAAATCGCACAATGTTTATGAATATTGGAGAAATGGGTCAGTTTCACACTCTGTCAGGCACAAAGTCATTTTCGTGCAAGTTCTTATCCGGGAGAATACACTGGCAAAATGTTATCCGCCATAAGGTGCCTACGGGAGTCGTCATCGTCGTCGTCATCATCATCATCATCATCATCAATGTCTCACTCCAGTCGCCCAGGTGTGGTTAACAAGCCTCCTTCACTCCTTTCTGTCCTTCCACTTTTCCTGCTCCATTACTTCAGTGTGTTAATTTTCAGCTCATAACAATGAACTTTCACATGACCGCCACTGATAGTGTTCTTGTCGTTTGTGGTGGAAAAAAGATTTACAGCAAAATATTTGTAAATACAGAGAAACCTCTGTTAACTGTATTAAAGGGCACTGACCTCATTTTGGAGAAGCAAAATTTTGGATAATGAACGTAAACCTCTTTTTAGTGTTAAAACTGTTGAAACTGACTTATGAATTATTTGTCCTGATATTGATACTGCCTATTCTCATTGCCATGTGAACCATAAAAACATTGCTCATTCTTCTAGTTTAGCTTTCATTTTAACCCAATCTGAAACCATGGAAATCCCTACATTTAAATCTGCCACAACGGTTCACAAAATTTGTCCTTTTTTTCACTCTACTGACTGCCTCAAGATTTTGTTCCATTTTTATTACAACTTGTTTTCATTTTACTGACAAATTGTACACATGACAAAATCACTCATAGCCAGGCTGAGTGGCTCAGACGGTTGAGGCTGGCTTCTGACCCCAACTTGGCAGGTTCGATCCTGGCTCAGTCTGGTGGTATTTGAAGGTGCTCAAATACGCCAGCCTCGTGTCATAGATTTACTGGCACGTGAAAGAACTCCCGCGGGACTAAATTCCGGCACATCAGCGTCTCCGAAAACTGAAAAGTAGTTAGTGGGACGTAAAGCAAATAAGATTATTATAAATCACACATAAGAGAATGCCTTTGCTGGCAGGACCTAGTGTTTACAGTGCACTATGTCTTCTGGTATGGGCTAAAGCAATTTTGTTACTTTCATAGATCTGTCTCTGTCTATCCTTGGCTTTGACAATATGAAAGTGACTGAGGTATGAGCGATGCTAGTAATGCCAATCATTATGCAGCCAGTCACTGCCATGAATGGTGTTGAAAATGTTGCTCATAGGGTCGGTTGGTGTATGCATTTCAGTGGGCTTGGCAGACTGATATGTAATAGCAACTCTGGCTCGGCGAGGAAAGCAACGGGAAACTACCTTACTCCTCATTTCCGTAGTATGCCACTTGAGTGATGCCTAGGCTATCTATGACAGCTGATGGCAGAGCTGTTGAGGATCCCACCAGCAGCATCGCTGACAGACTGAACATACATACACATAAGAGAACTGACCATACCACAGTAAGACTAATATCTCTAAGCATAAGTAGGGGTAAACACGGCTGCCATTTGAGACACAAGAGATGCATTTAGCCAGCTCATGTAAGTTACAGGGAGTGTTATTGACCTCGCACACATTCCTCTGATGTTTTGATGATAAAAATTGCTCTCAGTTTTTTTTTTTCATAACTGCCTCCAATTTCCCCTTTGATTTTGTCCATAAAGTATTGAAATTTAAAATGAGATGCAATATGAACATACCGTACATTGTACATATACTTTTTATTTCATGAATATGGTGCATAGTATAACTTACTAATTTCTTTATAACAGTTCAGTTACACATTTCAGTTAAACAACTTTTTGTTGACAGCGATTCAGTTAATGGAGGCTTTACTCTAATATTCTAAATACGTTTTTTCATGAGCAGTTTTCCAGTAAAACCGACTACTACAGAGATATATCAAGTTATATATCTTAGGACTCTCCTTCTGATCTGTTTTTAACTAAGAATGGTTCATGGTGTACATTACAGTAGCCATGTCCTAGTTTGTGAACCATGGGCAACGGCTGACCTAGTAAATGCTCCTGAAAGTCAGAATACCAGTTGCTCTTGAATAGGATTGGGCCTATTCTGAGTCGTGACCCTCCTTATACTCAGACTGCTAGGACTAAATGATCTACCAGTTGCCCCTAACCCGCTAGAGAAGACATCCTCTCTGCGACTATGTGTAAGTAGGGCAGCATCCTGCTTCATGGAATTCACTGAGCTCAGAACATTTTAATCAAGCCTTGGACCGCCACGAACCTACTACGCTGGCGTAGCAGGGGGAGAGGTGATACTCCCACGTGGCGCGTCCCAGGTGGCGGATAGGGGGTCCTAACCGGCTTGCCGGCGGACTTGAGGAAAATAAAATACCTCTCGCGGGCCAAACACACTACCCCCTGTGGGTGGAGTACGCAGACGAAGAATACACCCGCGGTATCCCCTGCCTGCTGTAAGAGGTGACAAAAAGAGGCGACCAAGGGATGATCAAATTAGAACCATGAGACTACTTGTGCTTTGTACCATCACGCGGGGAACACCACGAGTCGCTTTTACTTGTACGTAGTACCACTATGTTAGGTACCATATAGGTTTGTGATTAGTAGCAATAAAGTACGTTGGCAGCTTCTACAGTACCTGTGATTCGTACCTCTATATGACCAACACCATGGGATGAGCGACACCATGGTTCTGCCTTGCCTATGCTTAGTACCCACTATGTGAGTAACACCCCGGGATAGCATGGGTCCCTGTGGTTAGTCCAATTTTGTGAGGAACATCATAGGTTTGTGTTGCCTGTAAATAGCGCCACGCTTGCATCCAGGAGATAGTAGGTTCGAATCCCACTATCGGCAGCCCTGAAGATGGTTTTCCATGGTTTCCCATTTTCACACCAGGCAAATGCTGGGGCTGTACCTTAATTAAGGCCACGGCCACTTCGTTCCAACTCCTAGGCCTTTCGTATCCCATCGTCACCATAAGACCTATCTGTGTCGGTGCGACGTAAAGCCCCTAGCAAAAAAAAAAAATAATAGTGCTGGATAGTGCAAAACACCGTAGGTCTGTTTTCCCTGTGTTTTGTACCGTACTGTGTGGAATGCCGCGAGTCTTAAGCTACTTTTGATTAGTACCGCAACATGACAAATGCCGTGGTTCTACTTTCCTAACAATAAGTACCATTATGAGAGGCCGATGATTTGGATTTTGGACCATTTTGGACTAACAGCATTGTCGATTTAGTATTATGCTATAGACGCAGTCCCTTGGTCAGTAATACTATTGTTTCACGTCAGTTTTTGTGAATGCGAGACTTTGTGTGTCGGATCCACTGATTGTGTTAAATTCATCTCCATCCATGCATTCTTCGCCCTCACTTTTTGAATTCTGGTCATTGGAGGCTTTTGGACTTTCAATTTGTCATTTCATTTCATCTCATTTTGTACCATTAGGGGCCGATGACCTCAATGTTAGGCCCCTTTAAACAACAAGCATCAGCATCATCAAGCCTTGGACCTATGGGAGTAATGGAGTCCCACTTTCATTTGACAAGCAAGGGACTTCTTGGAAACAACTTGGTGAATGAAATGGAATTTGATGGGGAGCTATGAATATTAATGGGGGTTATGGAAGAAAGTAAATAGAACTGGCTGAGTCAGCAAAGAGTCAGCCTGGATGTGTTAGGAAATAATGATGCGGGTAAAGAGAAATAATGAGGAAGAGATAGAATATTGTAAAGTACACAGTTCTAAAAAATTAGGGGATCATGTTTTTGAACATATGCCATGCTCCACAAAACAACACCTGACACCCAGGTATATTACCAACTAAACCTTTATTCTTTACCGTTGAAGTATACAAAAGAACCGATGGATTCGCGTTCATTTTCAGAACACAAATGGAAACGTCCAAACAGGGGCAAAAACAAAGTGATAACAGTCCTCTAAGGTGCATTTATATCTCAGTTGGAAAGCTTCAGTATGGTGTATGTCCTCCACGAGCATTTATCACAGCTTGGCACCTACGTGGCATGCTCCGTATAACTCTACGGATGTCACGTAGCGGTATCATGTCCCATTCTTCAATGAGAGCCTGTTCACGGTCTTGGAGAGTCTGTTGTGGAACAGGACGCCCACAAACACTTCTGTCAAGCCTGTCCCACACCTGCTCAATGGGATTAAGGTCGGGAGTCACTGCTGGTCATTCCATCTCTTGAATGTCCAGTTCTCGCAAAACAGCTCTGGTGATGCGCGCTACATGAGCCCTGGCATTGTCCTGCATGAGTATGAATTCAGACCCAACACCGTATGCAGCAACCAACACATGCTGTAGCAGTATCTGTTCAATGTACCTCGCAGCAGTAAGATCACAACAGACAATGACAAGATCCGTATGGCCATCAATACTGATGCCACCCCACACATCACAGAACCTTGTCCGAATTGGCTGCCTTCCTGGACAACATTTGGCATGTACTGCTCACCACGGCGTCTCCATACACATTGACGTCCATCACGCTGTGTCAGGGGAAATCTGGACTCGTCTGTGAACAACACAGGTCTCCATTGGCGAAGTTGCCAGTTGACGTGGGTACGGGTAAATAGAAGGCGAGCTGCGCGATGTTGTTGCATTAAACAGGGCACTGGAACAGGACGTCTGGGTCGTGAGGACACTTCTCTTAATGTTTTCCTTACTGTCTGGTCAGACACCATGACTCTAGTGACCCTACTGAGCTCTTGTTGCAGTTTTCTGGCAGTTGCTGGACGCCACCGCAATGCACAGATGTTCGGATATCAGTCATCCTGTGGGGTTGTCATGCGTCCACGACCTTGACAACCCTTCTTGTGAACTGGCCTGTCTCATTGTAGCGATTCCACAAGCATTGAATAACTGACGGAGAGACATTGAGATCCACAGCAACACGACGAAAAGTCCACCCTTCCTGGATCAAAGTGACAGCCCTTGCAATTTGAACCTTGTTAAGATGTCTCGTGGGATATGCTGGTTTGGTATGGTATTAACATTTACAAATACATTCTGCAAGCATAAGGCTATTCACCAGTACACATGGGAGGGTAGGGTACGAGACCCATAATTGACTGTTTTTTTTAATTTGTTTCTTTGTTTGTCCAACCCTTGTCGCGTTTCTCTACGGGGTTGGGTATGAGGTGAGATTAATCTGTCATGGCAGGCTTTTTAACCGGATGCCCTTCCTGACGTCAAACTCATCAGAGGAGTTAATCATATGAAATGAATAATGTGATATATGATAGTAGGAAGGGAAAAACCCGGAGCTGGCACATAGCCTATGCCGGTCGAATAGCACCTAGGGGTGTGCTCAAGGCTTAACGTCTCCATCCGACTGAAAAATCACCATCAACAGCATCTTTTGCCGTCACTCCATATAAGCACTGCAGAGAGATTTGGAATTTAATCCAGGTTTGGGCACACAATGTAGTGATTAGAAATTGTATACCACCACCTCCCCTACCCTACCGGTCAACATTGTTTCGACCAGCAGGACTCAAACTGGCTAACCACAGTGTCAGGCCGTTTAGACTTCAGTGCCATAACAACAATGGCCACCAGGTGCCAGGCGGGCTATCCATAATAGACTGTATCATAACCAAATTTGAATTCAGGAATTTTTTTAAAATTTTTTTTTGTTATGATACAGACCACTATCTGATCTGTAGTTAACTAAGTATCTCTAGGCCTAGGATGGAGAATGTGAAATCCGTCTGCAGACGAACAGACGAACAGACGAATAAGAATAGAAAATCTCCAGGATGAGGATATTAGAAGTACATGGATATGATTAATGAAAAGTTCCAAACAACAGGTTCAGGATATAGAAAGAGAATGGATGACATACAGGGAGCTGTTTTAGAAACAAAAAAAATGCCTAGGAAACACTGTATAAAGATTGGGATAAAGCAAACATCTTGGTGGAATGATGGAGTGAGGGCAGCGTGGAGACAAAAAGGGAAGGCACATCAGAAATGACTCCAAATAAGGAGTAATACAGAGAGGGAATTGTACGTACCTCGTGTATGCATACATTTTTGCCAGGTTTTGTGGCAGAAGAAACCTGTAATTTTCAAGGGAAATTCAATTTTTGTTTATTCAAAATATTAGCCATCGACTTCTACACACTTTGCCCATCTTTCAGGTAAGTTATGAATACCATGCCAGAGAAACTGATTGTCTTTTGAAGCAAACCATTCGTCA
The DNA here is from genome assembly GCF_040414725.1 of Anabrus simplex. Classification (NCBI taxonomy): domain Eukaryota; kingdom Metazoa; phylum Arthropoda; class Insecta; order Orthoptera; family Tettigoniidae; genus Anabrus; species Anabrus simplex. The sequence goes on along the minus strand of NC_090265.1, from coordinate 420,810,912 downwards.
AGCCATTTTCCACCTTCCTCAAAATTGCTCAAGCACGTGCCCCATTGATGCGAAGAGGTGATAGATGGCGTCAGGTCTGGGAGTATGGTGGGTGCAGAAGGATGTCCGATCCAAACGATTTCAATGTGTCTCACTGGCTTTGCTGTGTGAGACGGTGCATTCTCATGTAACAAAATCACTTTGCCATGTCTTCTGGCCCATTCCAGTCATCTTTCGATCAATGCAGGATGTAAATTAATCATTTTATTGGCGATAGTGTTGTGCATTAACGGTTGTGCAGGGCTGCAAGAGTTCATAATACACAATACTGCTCTGGTCCCACCAGATACAAAGCATGGTCTTTTTGCCGAAGCGACGTGGCCTTGGCGTTGGAAGGACCGGCTTTGCCACTTGATAGCCACGATTTTCTCCGCTTCAGGTTTTCAAAATAAACCCATTTTTTGTCACCCATCACAATTCTGTACAGAAATTATTTTCTTTTGTGGTGTTGAAGCAGCGTTTCACAAGTGACTTTGCTATTTTCCATTTGCCGTTCATTCAAATCATGTGCAACCCATTTACCGAGTTTATTGATCTTCCCCATTGCTCATAAACGTCTGCTGATTGTTTCTTGTAACATATTTAATGCATGTGCCAATTGCTGTTGAGTTTGAGTTGGGTCATCATCCAGTAATGCCTGCAATTGCTCATCTTCACACTTTTGTGGTCCACCAGAGCATTTCACATTGGAATCACCACGTTTAAATCATCAAAACCATATCTCACACGTTCTAGTAGATGGAACGTGTTTACCATATGTTTCTACCAGTAAACGATGACTGTCCACAGCCTTTTCTTTTGATTAAATAAGAAAAGCAATGTGTGCTGCAAATGTTATTTTTCAGGCACAAACGTCGACATGATCACTAAACGATATAACACAGACGCTAGTGTTTGGCGGTCTCAACTTGTGTGTGTTGGTAGGTTAATGTCAAACAAACTGATGTATATGTCAAATTCGTATGCTGCATACTGTTCACTGGCACCATCTTATGCATATACTTGGTAAAAGAAAGAAATGAAACAAAGCAAAAAATTGTTGAATCCAAGAAGTTGTGGGAAGATTTCAGTTATAACCTGGAAAGTCTAGATCAAGCAGCAGGGAAGCCTTTCTGGAGAGTAATAAGAAATTTTAAAAAGGGATGCAAAAAGGAATTGAATAGTGTTTTGGGTAAATTAGGTGAACTCATAATAGATCCGAAAGAATCACTGGACAGGTGGAAGGAATATTTTGAAAATCATCGCAAAGTAAAAGGAAATCTTTCTGGTGACGTGAATGAGCGAGGAGGATAGTGATGTTTGTTGAATTATGCTTGAAGTAGAATGGATGTCAAATAAACTCCACCGAGCTCGATAGCTCCAGTCGCTTAATTGCGGCCAGTACCCAGTATTCGGGAGATAGTAGGTTCGAACCCCACTATCGGCAGCCCTGAAAATGGTTTTCCGTGGTTTCCCATTTTCACACCAGGCAAATGCTGGGGCTGTACCTTAATTAAGGCCACGGCCGCTTCCTTCCCACTCCTAGCCCTAACCTGTCCCATCGTCGCCATAAGACCTATTTGAGTCGGTGTGACGTAAAGCAACTAGCAAAAAAAAATAAACTCCATTGTCATAAAGCAACAGGAATAGATGAAATTAGACCTGAAATGGTGAAATATAGTGGGAAGGCATGGATTAAATGGCTTCATAGAGTAAAAAGATTAGCATGGAATCTTAGGAAGTTACCTTCTGATTATACAAAAGCAGTAATTGCACCCATATAAGCAAGGGAACAGCAAGAATTGCAGCAACTATCGAGATATTTCATTAATAAGTATACGAGGCAAGTTGTTCACTGGCATTTTGTAAGGGAGGGTGCGATCAGTGGTTGAGAATAATTTGGTTTTAGACCACAGGGGGGTTGTCAGGATCAGATTCTCAGTATGTGCCAGGTAATTGAAATGCTGCAAGAAGAATAGACAGTTATGGTTGTTTCATAGCTCTAGAGAAGGCATATGGCAGAGTACTGAGGGAAAAGATATTAGCCACACTGGTGGACTGTGGGATTAAGGGTAGATTATTAAAAGCAATCAAAGTCATTTATGTTGACATTTGGGCTGGGAATTGATGGTAGAATGCTTTCTTGGTTCAAGGTACTTACAGGATTAGACAAGGCTGTAATCTTTCATCTTTGCTGTTCATAGTTTACATGAATCACCTACTGAAAGATATAAAGTGGGAGGGAGGGATTCACTTAGGTGAAAATGTAGTATGCAATTTAGTCTATGCCAACAACTTGGTCTTAATGGCAGACTGTGTTGGAAGCCTACAGTGTAATATCTTGAAACTTGAAAATGAGTGCAATGAGTACGATAAGAGAATTAGCCTTTCCAAGACTAAAGTGTCGTCAACATGTAAGAAGTACAAGATAATTGCATGTCAGGTTTGGAATACAAAGCTGGAATAGGTAGATCATTTCAGGTATTTAAGATGTGTGTTCTCCCAGGATGGTAGTGTAATAAGTGAGATTGAATCAAGGTGCAGCAAAGCTAATGTAATGAGCATGCTTTTCGATCAACTGTAATCTGTAAGAAAGAAGTCAGTTGCTGGATGAAACTATCTTTATACCAGTCTGTTTTCAGACCAACTGTGCTTTATGGGAGTGAAAGTTTGGTGGACTCAGGATATTTTATTCATAAGTTAGAGTAACCGACATGAAAGTAGCGAGAATAATCACTGGTACAAACAGGTAGGAACAATGACAGGAGGGTACTTCGAATGAGAAAATAAAAGGCTAAGTTAGGAATGAACTCGATGGATCAAGCTACGCACGAATCTGCTTCGGTGGTGGGGTCGTGTGAAGCGAATGGAAGAGGATAGGTTACCTAGGAAAATAATGGACTCTGTTATAGAGGGTATAAGGGGTAAATGGAGACCAAGATGGCTATGATTAAAATCTGTTTCTAATGATTTAAAGATAAAGAGGTCCGGAGCGAGTTAAAAGTAGAAGATTGAGGAGGCGTTTAGTAAATTCACAGAGGTTTGCAGACCGATTGCTGAAAGGCATAACAGTCTATATTGAAGATGTATCTATGTACCGGTATATATTTATATAGCTAAGATCCCACTCGTCCTTATCCTAAACTTAAATATCAAATTTCATGAAAATCTGCCAATTTATTTTCCAATTATGCTGTAACAGACAGACTGACAAAAATTAAACTGAACTTGACATTGGCCTTATTTGTCCAGAATAAAAACCAAGTATTAGGTTAGTATTAAGAATTTACAGACAGAAAGACAATTTTATCATATTTACTGTAGCTAATTTAGTGGCAGGTGTGAAGTACACACCTAAGTTCAGATAATAGGGACTCTGTTTTATGTTGTTTAGAAAACACGCATTCTCTATGAGGGAAGTTCTTTGCTTGTACAGTCACTCAAAATAGAATGAGCCCATGATATATCACGCAGGTACACTTCTCTCAGAAACAATAGAATCTATAGATGTAATGTCTGTTGTGTGTATCTTCAGGGTTTGTATTTACTTGGGAGGTGAATTATATTTTGATAATAATTAAAATTTTGATCAAATATTAAATGCGACGAACTTACAATACCTTGCATTCTTTTTTTTTTTGAGTGCCTATATAGTTGAATTTTGAACTTAGTGAATATGCCTAAGACAAGGGGAACTAACTAAACTAAACAAATTGGTTATGCAGTTCAGGTCACATAGCTGTGCACTTGCATTTGGGAGATAGAGAGTTTGAACCCCACTGTTGACAGCTCTGAAATACCTTCATTATTGCCATGGTCACTTCCTGCTAAGTCCTAGACCTAACTTATCCCATTGTTACTGTAACACCTATCTGAGTCTGTGCGACATAAAAACTGATAGCAAAAAAAAAGGAACTAACTGAATGTTTTAGTGTGCACTAATTCACTTCAGTCTCAAACGTTGAAAGAAAAGTTTGTTTATATGAAACTGTTTATACTTTCATTCATTTGAGTAGGCCATTATTAACATTTTATGAAAATTAGAAACATTTTTGTCATGCCACACTCTCTTCATGGTTTGCAGCTTCCTCCTCAAACATTCCGTGAGCACAAGAAAGAGGTTTATTCTGTGGACTGGAGTCAAAGTCGGCAAGAGCAGCTAGTACTTTCTGCATCATGGGACTGCAGTGTGAAATTGGTGAGGAATAATGGAATCCATGGTTTTGTCAGATTTAAATAACCTGCTATAATAGTTTATAAGTCTTTGAAGTGATATGTATTTTAACATTTGTCATCATTGTCGAGTCCTTTGAGCATGCCAGGTATGGTGGTTGTAAGCGAGTGCTCTCCAATGTCCAAAAAATGTCATCTTGTTCATGACAAATTTCCCTATTCTGCTCCCTCAACCCCTCTCTGTCTCTCTCTCTCTCTCTCTCCTAGCAAGATTACATCCTTATAGTTCTTTATTTGTTTTATGATCAATTTTTTCTTCTTTGTAAAAATCTTGATAAGTGAAAGGTGTTACAGTAATTTGTTAATCACTTGTAGTATCTCTGTTTCAGTGGGATCCAAATCGACCCAACTCTTTAGCCACGTTCCTAGGTCATTCTCAGTTGGTTTACAATGCTATGTGGTCTCCGCATGTTCCTTCATGTTTTGCTTCTGTCTCAGGTAAGTCTTTAGGCCACACGAGCCATTTATGCTCAGCCTTAAAACCCATAACTGTTAATTCTCTTGCTATAACTTTCAACAGTCATGTTTCACTCGTGACCACAAATCCAAATTATCTTTTTTCAGTCATATATTTGCGTATCCTGTTTTTGAATTCTGGAAACTTTGCTTTCTATCCGTGAAATGCCCAGCGGTTACAGTTTGTATGTTAAAGATGAGTTTTATTTTTCTTTCAATAACGCACTGCAACTTTTGTTCACACTGTACTTTCTTCCTGCCGCGCCGTGCAAGTGACACGATGTGTAAATGACATGATTCTTACATGTGAAAGAAAGAGAGCTGCCAACAGACTGGGCGTAAAATACCAACATCCAAATTTCTGTATGTCAGGAGCACTGTGTCAACCTTCACGCAAATAATACCACCACCCCAACGTTTTACCACCAAATTTTGAAAAATATTTTTGCAGATTATTCACGTATATACAGTATTATTTTGTTGAATTCTTAAAGCTAATATAATGTACTTTTTCCATTTGACATAAATTTATAATAAATGACGTGTGGCCTCTGGAGAGGCCTGGTGCAGGTCTTTCGAGCTGACGTCGCACTAACATATCGAAGGTTGTCGCTGATGGAAGGATGGGAAAGAGTTGGGAATGGGATGGTAGCAGCCATGGCCTTAATTAAGGTACAGCGTACCAGACGAGTTGGCCATGTGGTTAGGGGCGCATAACTGAGAGCTTGCATCCAGGAGATAGTGGATTCGAGCCCCACTGTCGGCAGCCCTTTAAAAGTCGGTGAGTGATCAAAATAGGCAGAATTCCCTGGTTGAAAATGAAATATGAAATTAAGACACTTTATGCCAAAAAGGACCAATTAAACAAGGAAGTTTCGCACATACAGATTCAACTTGTGGGCAATTATAGTCAACGAGAATGGAGGTATTTTAGATTATACATCTATGAATAGACAAGAAGACTAGTGAAAAATCTTGACACATCCAGAGCAAACTCAGTAAACTAAAAGATGAACAGAACTGTAACAGTTTTGAAGACACAGTAGATCACACACATTCTGTAAATCGGTCATCAACATTTTGGATAAATAAAGCTACTTTCAGAATTAGGTCCCAAACATAGTTTTGAACAAAAACTCAACAAACTTACTTTAAAGAACTTAATAACTGAAACAGAAATCGCTGTCCACAAATACCTGATTGTAAAAATGGAATTGTAAGACACTTAATAACAAATGTGTCCAGAAAAAAAAGAAAGAAAGAAAATTTAGAACATAAAACACAGTTAAAATCAACAGCTGAACAGGGTTATACCACAGTAATTTTGAAAAATATTAATAGTAAATACAGTATTATCATAGTGGTCAGACTCCTTGGCCGAATCCGGCTCCATGGTTAAATGGTTAGCGTGCTGGCCTTTGGTTGCAGGGGTCCCGGGTTTGATTCCGGCAGGGTCGTAAATTTTAACCATCATTGGTTACTTTTGCTAGCACGGGGGCTGGGTGTCTGTGTGGTCTTCATCATTTCATCCTCATCACGACGCGCAGGTCACCTATGGTCGTCAAATCAAAAGACCTGCACCTGGCAAGCCAAACATGTCCTTGGACACTCCCGGCACTAAAAGACATATGCCGTTTCATTTTTTCCTTGGCTGAATGGTCAGCGTTGAGGCCTTCAATTCAAAGGTTGGCATCAGGAAGGGCATCTGGCTGTAAAACTGGGCCAAATCCTTATGTGTGACACAGTTCGCATCCACAACCCAGTATGTGTGGGAAAAGTGGTAAAAGAAGAAGATTATCATCATGGTGACTTTCCTCTTTATATAAATTCTTCTGCAATTTGTTCTTTTTCCTTTTTTTTTTCAGGTGATGGTACCCTAAGGATATGGAATTCCCATATACCGCAGAGAGCTTCCATGACTTTACGGGCTCATGATGCAGAAGTATTAAGTTGTGACTGGTGTAAATATGACCAAAATATCCTTGCCACTGGTGGCTCTGATGGACTCATCAGAGGTTGGGACTTACGTAGCTTTTCCAGTCCCATCTTTGAACAGAAGGTAGGTATTGTTTGATGTTGATGCCATAATTCAGGCATGGTGAATATACTATACTAGTATATATACTTGAATATTCTATATTTACTCATGCATGTCTTGCTATCGTGTATATCACTCACCTTAATTTTTTATATTTAATTGAGGAATAAAAACAATCCCCGCTCATATCTTGCATCGATTTCTCTTCGTGTGTTAGTATAAAAAGGTATACTCTGCGGCATGCACACCTGCTCTCAGCTCAGTCCTCCCCTTATCTTAGTCGCAGCACTCTCTCACCTTGCTTGTTGAAAGGCAGGTGGGTATGTCAGGTTCCTAGGGCATTCCCTGTCGTAATGAGCTAGATGGAACGTGACATTGTTCAACTGGTTGCAATTTCAGTATACCAGTATATGGCACATGGAAGATGTACAGTACAGTATATGATTGAGACCAGTGTATTACGATACCATAATTTGCCATACCAATATAATGGTCCGTTATTGGACATTATAAATTTTCCTGCTAACTCATTCTTGGTTACCTGCGTTTCGCCCTCGTGTGCTAAGTTAGGCTCGTCAGTTGGGACTTAGCACACCACCCAAGACGCAAGGCTAGTGCATACCATGGAGGCCACTGCATAGGCTACCTGAAGCCACCAGCAGTGCCAATGCACTATGAGAGCTATGTCTCACTTCCAAAAATAGATGCCTGCCTGGCCATCAAATGATGTAGATGTTGATTCCCATAGGGAACCTAAAATATTTGTCCTGAATGAGTAAATTTATAATACCAATATTATTGGTATTATATTGGACATTATAAATTTTCCAGCTAACTCATTCTTGGTTGCCTGCGTTTCGCCCTCGTGTGCTAAGTTAGGCTCGTCAGTTGGGACTTAGCACACCACCCAAGACGCAAGGCTAGTGCATACCATGGAGGCCACTGCATAGGCTACCTGAAGCCACCAGCAGTGCCAATGCACTATGAGAGCTATGTCTCACTTCCAAAAATAGATGCCTGCCTGGCCATCAAATGATGTAGATGTTGATTCCCATAGGGAACCTAAAATATTTGTCCTGAATGAGTAAATTTATAATACCAATATAATGGTCCGTTATTGGACATTATTAATTTTCCAGCTAACTCATTCTTGGTTGCCTGCGTTTCGCCCTCGTGTGCTAAGTTAGGCTCGTCAGTTGAGTCTTAGCACACCACCCAAGACGCAAGGCTAGTGCATACCATGGAGGCCACTGCATAGGCTACCTGAAGCCACCAGCAGTGCCAATGCACTATGAGAGCTATGTCTCACTTCAAAAAATAGATGCCTGCCTGGCCATCAAATGATGTAGATGTTGATTCCCATAGGGAACCTAAAATATTTGTCCTGAATGAGTAAATTTATAATACCAATATAATGGTCCGTTATTGGACATTATAAATTTTCCAGCTAACTCATTCTTGGTTGCCTGCGTTTCGCCCTCGTGTGCTAAGTTAGGCTCGTCAGTTGGGACTTAGCACACCACCCAAGACGCAAGGCTAGTGCATACCATGGAGGCCACTGCATAGGCTACCTGAAGCCACCAGCAGTGCCAATGCACTGAGAGCTATGTCTCACTTCCAAAAATAGATGCCTGCCTGGCCATCAAATGATGTAGATGTTGATTCCCATAGGGAACCTAAAATATTTGTCCTGAATGAGTAAATTTATAATACCACTATAATGGTCCGTTATTGGACATTATAAATTTTCCAGCTAACTCATTCTTGGTTGCCTGCGTTTCGCCCTCGTGTGCTAAGTTAGGCTCGTCAGTTGGGACTTAGCACACCACCCAAGACGCAAGGCTAGTGCATACCATGGAGGAAGTGAGACATAGCTCTCATAGTGCATTGGCACTGCTGGTGGCTTCAGGTAGCCTATGCAGTGGCCTCCATGGTATGCACTAGCCTTGCGTCTTGGGTGGTGTGCTAAGTCCCAACTGACGAGCCTAACTTAGCACACGAGGGCGAAGCGCAGGCAACCAAGAATGAGTTAGCTGGAAAATTTATAATGTCCAATAACGGACCATTATATTGGTATTATAAATTTACTCATTCAGGACAAATATTTTAGGTTCCCTATGGGAATCAACATCTACATCATTTGATGGCCAGGCAGGCATCTATTTTTGGAAGTGAGACATAGCTCTCATAGTGCATTGGCACTGCTGGTGGCTTCAGGTAGCCTATGCAGTGGCCTCCATGGTATGCACTAGCCTTGCGTCTTGGGTGGTGTGCTAAGTCCCAACTGACGAGCCTAACTTAGCACACGAGGGCGAAACACAGGCAACCAAGAATGAGTTAGCTGGAAAATTTATAATGTCCAATAACGGACCATTATATTGGTATTATAAATTTACTCATTCAGGACAAATATTTTAGGTTCCCTATGGGAATCAACATCTACACCATAATTTGCCTTCCAGCATGACTGCACTTATAGGTGAATTATTCAGAAGCATTCAAAGAGAAGGTGGGGGGGAAGAAATTTTTGTGTATTTGACGCACCCACTTTCTCGATTCATTGCACAGTTCCAGATGTGTTCTGAAATAAATGTCAAGTAGCAACCTTCCTACTGCAAAACCTGGCATTTCAAATACCGCAGAACTTCATCCTAAGAGATGTAATGCTTGGTACAGCTGATGGCAGAAAGCACGCATCTTATGTTCTGAAATGAAAAACAATGCCGAAAGTAAAATTTCCACGAGAAAAGGGGTGGATCACTCGTACAAAATTGGATACAAATGGCATAGGCAAATTGAGTAGGCTCTCTTCTTCGAAACCCAGCCCTCCTCATGTTGTACAGTTTTTGTGGTAACCTCAGTGAACACGCTAAAAAATTATTGGAGACCATAAAAACCGGCAGTAATACCTGGTGGATTGACATCAGTACTTCAACCCTTGGACATTTCGATAAAGAAGTTATTCAAGGACAATGTGAGAAAACTCTTATCCGTGCTGGTAGGTGGAAAGTGTGCATGAACTCACCGTATTTATGCAAATAATCCCCTGAATATTTAAAAAAAAAAAGATTGAGGCACGAAATTGGGGTGTGGGTTTTATTTGCGTCAAGGTAGGCAACACGCTCCTTGCTCACCTAGTTTTTTATGTAAAGTGTACAGTTATGCTTTGTTCAACCGCAGATGGAATAAAACTGTCCCCATATGTCATATTTAAACGAAAAAATATTCAGACTTTTAATTCTAATCTGCCTTTACAATTTAAAAAAAAATTAGTATTTTACTGAGTAATTTAAATTCAAAATTGCTCTGCATCACAATAGAATACGTCTTGCGGAATGTGCAAGAGTAGCTTTCCGCACTTTCATTCACTTTGGTATGTCTATCGTGTGTTTTATAGTTGCTAAGTTCGAGTGAAATTGCAATTCTTTTGTATTTGGCATTTTAACCCAACAGCGTAGAGTGATGTGTAACACGTCATGCAGTAGCCGTCTGCTGCTGTGGAATGACGTATCGGACACACATTGCGCCACATCTGGATTGTTGTTCCATCTCATGAGTTTCGTTTGAACTATGTCAGAGTTCGCTTCACAGCCATCTAGATAAAGCTTCATTCTTTTATTTCATATAACAATGGATCCATTTTAACAATTTTTCACCTCATTATTGATGTGTAAAGTTCATAGACTATTTGCTATTGTACTTTTCATGCAATAGCGATGTTATACAAGGAATATTAAATGAATGTTTTAGTGATTATGGGTGTAGTATAATTGTAGCGATGATTCTGATGACAGTGATGTTGATATTGCCAAATTAGACCGTGATGAGGCCAAAATAATACAGAAGAGATTGTTGTTTCTGACACTATTCGTGCTAGATGTGGTAGTGCTGCGTGTAATTTTTATTGAGATTGCATGGATAATTGCATAAGAAATAAACATTTTGTAAGGTCTTTTCACCCCAAGGTTTAGTTCTAAATGTCATGTAACCAGTAAAGTACATGGATAATTGCATAAGAAATAAACATTTTGAAAGGTCTTTTCACTTCAAGGTTTAGTTCTAAATGTCGTGTAACCAGTAAAGTCTTTCAAACGTTTTTTACTTGAATTCGTGGAGCTGAGTGTAATGGAAACAAATCACTACACTTAGCAGCACATAAAGTCCCGTAGAATGTTATTTCTATTTCGATCTAGAGTAAAGGAATTGATTCCAGTCAATGAAAATGAGATGTATGTTACCTTAGCCCTCTTCATATTGATGGGAATAGTACTGAAACTAGATTTTAAGTCTTCTCGAAAAATTGTACCATTGTCATGCCCCTTATTTGATTCATATCTTTATACAGATTTCAGTCCATATGCAAGTTAAAACCAAACCAAACCGAACCCCATGGCACTACAGCCCTTGAAAGGCCTTGCCTACCAAGCGACCGCTGCTCAGCCCAAAGGCCTGCAGATTACGAGGTGTCGTGTGGTCAGCACGACGAATCCTCTCGGCCGTTATTCTTGGCTTTCCAGACCGGGGCCGCTATCTCACCGTCAGATAGCTCCTCAATTCTAATCACGCAGGCTGAGTGGACCTCGAACCAGCCCTCAGGTCAAGGTAAAAATCCCTGACCTGGCCGGGAATCGAACCCGGGGCCTCCGGGTAAGAGGCAGGCACGCTACCCCTACACCACGGGGGCCGGCTTCCATATGCAAGTTACCTTACTTTAATGACGAGATTAAGCACACTACATATGGTGGACCAAAAAGCTATTTCCAATATAATCAAAATTGATTGGAAATTAACAGAGATATGGTATAAATCAGTTTGGTGCACAGGTATGCTAGCCTTTAAATGCTCAGTGAAAGATCCTCCCGCATCCAGTGAAGGGTAGATTTTTAAATTCTCCCGCTCAGAAGGGTTAAGGAATGCCACAATATCACTTATCAGGTAGTGTGCGGAGAAGCAGAATCCACGAACACTGGTGATGCAGACATTTGGCGAAAAAGTGCGGCTCATAATTATAATTAATTCATACGCACCAAACAGTATTGTCAATGCCGATGAAACTGCTTTTTTTTTCTTTTCTGCTGAGCCCAAACGGACGTATGATTTTAAAGGAGATGGGGGTCACTGTACTGTGTTACAATGTAGACGGAGCAAAAGACTTCCTCCTTTTGTCATAGGAAAGTTCGATAAGCCACAATGTTTTAAGGGCATTGGGTACTTTCCGTGCAAGTACAAGGCATCTAAAATGCATACAATACAGTACAGTATTCCAGTGAATAAAGTACTTGCACAGGGAAGACAGCATAGATTTCTCCTCCTTTGAATTTTTTTCTTTTGTTGCGTGAGGTGTTTGCTAGTGAGTTATCCAAGTTCATTATTTAAATACTCGAAATGCACCTTGTTGGATACATTTTGGAAGTAGTTTTTTTCCATGACATTTGAAAGGTTTAAACTGTGAATCAATGTCAGTTGCATGCAGTAGTGGGTTAAGAATATTTTGTGATGTGGCAAGAGTTGGCATTTCTGAATTACGAGTTGGTGGTTAATACGAAATCACTTAATAACATGGTTTTACTGTATTGCAAAACTAACATCCAAGTTCACTGGTGTGTTGGTTTCAAGTTTTACATTGCATGAAAAGAATATTATTCACCACTGGTTGTGTTACTATCCGAATAAAAAGAGATCGCGTGTGAGAAGTGTTTTAGACTTGGAGGGTGACGAATTTGTAAGTAATTTAGGAGAGGATTCTAGAGATGCAAAAGACAACGGATCTTCTACAGGGAATTGATCCTATTGCAAGTTTAGATTAATGAAATACCTGTCGGGGCCTACTTGCTAATTTTCATGGTATTTTATAGCAGTAAAGTAGTTATATCCATAAATTTACATGTTCATTTTTGGGTAAAGATCACGTGGACCTCGTGGAGTGATATGAAATGTTTGTTTATGCCTACGTTACTCTTTCAATGGAAAATATTTTAGTTCATTTCTTTTTTTTTTTTTTTTTTTAATGAACCTTCCTAAAAATTAGGGTGCAGGGATTATTTGGCGGCGGGAATTATTCGCTTAAATACGGTATTCCAGCAAGTATGATTCGGAAACTACCGATCAATAAGCCAGTAACTGTTGAAGCAGGGCGTTCTGTCAATCGCAACTTATAAGGTATGTCTTCATCATAACATTATTTGGTAGTACAGGACATGCTAACTGTTTCAGTAGTATTCTACTTTTTACAGTGACATAATCGATTTTTAATATTTAGATGACACAATAATATGAATTTTATGTTTTTTAAATACTTTTAATGAATCCACTGAGGATAGTACAAATGTGCGGATATAGTCTGTATTGTGTTCAATAAATTGTACCTGCAACCATAAGCTCCTGGAATTCCCTTCGAGCTATAATCAGATATATACATAGTAGATATGTACTTGGAAGCAGATGTTAACAAATGATACATAGACATATTTTCTTGCATAATTATCACCCCTGCATAATTTATGAACCCCAATTTCCTTTCAGAAGTTACAAAGACCTGCAGTCAACTGGCTGACCAACTTTTTCAATGCCATAGTTCACTCTGGCTCTGTTCCCAGTGATTGGGCTACAAGCATCACTGTGCCTATCTTTAAGCAGATATGTACTGTGCAGATGTGC